>NC_090655.1:70630881-70988381 GCF_040937935.1 Hyperolius riggenbachi
GACAGCTGACGACAGGGTAACTAGGGGCTGGAAGAAATCCCAGGTAAGTAAAGCTGCATTACTTTACTATGCATCATGTATTCTTTAAGGGGAGTGCGTGGGGCAAGGAAGAGGAAGGAATGGGAGCAAGGGACCCATTGCAGTAAGCCTGCCTCTTCTTGTTAGATATTTTTTCTTTACCGCGAAAGTAAAATTTTTCAAAGAATGATTTTAGGGACCAGGGGTAATGAGGAGAGGAGGAAACAACACACAGAGGCATGTAGATCCAACATGAACACATATCTCTGTGCTTACTTTAGATAGCTTAGCCTCGGGCCGGGCATACTTTAACACGACCCCTGATATAAAAATAATTACAGCAGGCTACCTCTGTCACTGTTCCACAAACAGTGCTAATTAAGCTGATTACAATATATTGATAATCAGAAGGTCAACAATCAGCAAAGTATATATTTGGCTAAACGTTTCTGGGCAGTTAGTGCCTTTGTGTCCTCCTCTTGCTCACCAGTTGCTAATTAATTTTTCTTAGCCCTGACTGTCCACCTCTCACCATCTTTATAAAGGGCTGATTGGTGCAATCAGTGATGAGGTGGTATTGCTCTTATAATGGTCTCTAGGAAGGGCTGATTACTATATAACTATATTGAGGAGGTGGGCTATCAAAAGTAAACCAACTTCAACAAAGCACTCATTGGCCAAAGATTCCATGCCTGAGGATCCAATCTATACCATTGCTATTATTAAGTGTTGCTTAGAGGCAGTGGAGGAGGGAGAGGGTAAAAGTGGCCATACACAGTCCAACCAAAATGTTCAAAAGGAATTTTTTTTACTGGAAAAATCGATCACATTTACTGCATTTACAATCTCTTTATTTATCAGCCATGGTGAAAATTTCTGATACATTTTTTTAAAAAAATAATAGTGTATGGTGGGCTGGTTTGATTTTTCAAACAATAAAATTAATAAGAAAATGAACTGATTATAAAAGATCTAAAGAAAAAAAACCACATGGTGTATGGCCACCTTAAGAGGATTTTGGGTGTCTCTTCTCCCAATTCACTGGCCTTTTCCCAATGCAAATTTTGCCTAGTGCAACATGTACATTTTGAAAAAGAGAAATCACTTTATTTCCTGCACATCTGATATTACACTGTAGAGAAACCTGAGGTGGGGTGTGTGTGTGTGTGTGTGTGTGTGGGGGGGGGGGGGGTGGTAGTGGAGTTGCACCTTCCCTGGGGCTTCTTCCAGCTCCCTGCAGTCTATCAGGTCCTTCCAATTCCCCACCAGTGTGCCGCTGTCCCCACTAAAAGATCTGCTAGATGGGGGAGTGCATGAGTGCATGTGTTGCTATGTACCTCCTCGATTACATTCCCTACTGCTGGGAGTGTTCTCCATGTGCACAGTTTGAAATGACTTCAACGGTGCTTACACAGGACACTCCCAGCCACAGGAGCGTGATCTGGGAGGCACGTGACCAACAAGCAATCTTTTGGAGGTGGACAATGGCACACTGGAGAGGATAGGGAGGACTCTGAGGGACCTGATGGACTGCGGGAGACTGGAAGAAGGCTTAATCATGGGAAGAGCAACAACATTCAGACAAACTCACCCAACAGGGGGGTAACTACAAATCATGGGGACCCCCAGCAAAACTTTGACGGGCCCCCCAATGTTCACACCCGACCATTGCCCCTCCTTGGTCACTACCACAGCCTGAGGGATATACTGCAAAGGTCATAAAACAAGTATGGCCATTATGATCTTCACACCCACAACATGAGTAGCCTTAAAATCACTTGATCCCCTGGAGGATGGGACCCTGTATCAGAGGGAAGAAAGCATAATAGGTGGGGGTCCCTCTCAGATTTGGGCCCCCTTGCTTTCACAGGTACTGCTCCATTTAGTTTTCCTCTGAGAATAGGGTTGCAACCATTTTTTTTTTTTTTGGGGGGGGGGGGGGCAGCTACCATCATTTTTATATTATTATCATTGCCAACACAACTCTCGCCTACGAACTTTAGCAGTAAATTATTGGATAAGGGCAAGTTCACACATGCTTAAAAAACATACCTGTTGGGAACTTTTTTAAGCTCCACTTAGCACAGGAAGCGGATCCTAATATTCAAAATAGGATTCATCTCCAAATAAAAAAAAAAACAGATCTGCTTGCCGCGTTGCAATAAGTAGGACGCAGAGTCCGAACTTTGCACATTTTTGCAGACAGGATGGGAAAATGTATGCAATGAAAGCCTATGAGAATGGACAGTGTCTGTTCACAGTAGGCTAGTTGCCGCGTTCACTTCACCTGTTTCGATCGCCGCCGTGACATAATACTCATGTGTCCTGCTGCCCGCCTCTGCTCTGTCCCCGTACACAGCCTGGTGGTTGGCAGAGGTATAGGGATCTCCACTGGGCTGCAAAAGACCAATGGGAATCCTTCAGAAAAGGTAGAATTTTAATTGGTTTATGGTGGACCAATGAAAATTCTCCCTGTTGCTAGGGAGAATTGGCCTAATGCAGCCTATGGAAAGACCCATGCTTCTGCCAGCCTCCGAGCTGAATATAGACAGAACGAGTGGCAGGGGGACAAGAGAGCGGCGATGCGTACGAGCGCAAGTGATCAACGTAGGGCACATGATCGAAGTGGACGGGTGAATGCCATAGCGGATGGTGAAATTGTTGCAGGCGGATGCAAAATGGACAGAGCGCATCTGTCGGTCGGATGTGCTTACCGTGTCCATTTTGCATCCGCTCTAGTGTGAACCGGCCCTAAGTAGCAACCCTACCTGAGAAGGTTCATCTACTGATTCAACAGACAGCAGATCATCACCCAATCTGACCAAAAATAGAAAACTGTCACCCTCTGTGGGTCCTGTTATCATCAGACAATGCTGAGTGTGATACTGATGTGGTGGGCATTCAAAGAGCACTTTCAATTCAATCTAACTTGATTTTAGCTAACTGAAGTCCCTGCACTGAATGGTTAACTTTAACTGGTAAAAAAAACAGGTAACTGCACTTAGTGCATTGTCAGTTTGCCTTGCTGAATAGCTACTTGAGTGTTTTTGTGTGTTCATTTCTTCTCTAAATGCCACCTGCTTCATTGCTAAGATAAAATAGAACCTAAATTATGACTCACGTAACTGATTTCCAGTCAATAAGAACAACCTGGGATCCAAGACAAAACACCAAAACAGCACAATTAGCCTCTGCTCTTTAATATGCTCTAAAAGCAGAAAATAAAGAAAAAAACAGAAATGCACTAAAAGGCATTTTTAAATGAATACCACCTTTGATTGTGAGTTGTCTGCTTTTCAGCTATTCAAAGCCTACAGCTTTATTCCCTCACATGATATAAAGTGCTGTAACCCATAGCAACCAGTTTCATCAGTGCAACAGAATTTGGTCTTTGGTTGCTATGGATTACTGCACCTTGTTGCTATCTGCAGCATATCTCATTCCATAATGCCCCTGTCCTGTTTTTACCCAAAGCCAAGTATGCGAAAATCTCTCCACAGATCCTGTTATTGGCTGTGATGTCAGATCAGCCTGGATGGCTCATAGACAGGACCTGTCTGAATACTAAATTAAGCTGAGACCATACAGACGTTTGCAGAGGTTGAAGAGAGATTCATAAGGTCAAAAATAATATGCCTTTTAGAAGGTTGCCTCTGGTTATGAATGAAATGAAGTTTTATAGCTAAAATATCACTCTGGAAGAAAAAAAATGTGGATCCACAGAAGTAACAATGCATTAAATAAATCAGCAGTATCTATCCTTTTATAGACCTATTCACCCCTTTTAGGATAGGAAGGGAACACACCATCAATCCAATGCCCGTTTTAAAAGAAATGGTAGTTCAACACTCCAAACCTGAAAACATGTCATACTTTAATCCAAAAGAAAAAAAAAGAAAAAATAACAGCACCATGAAACACAATATATTGCACACCATCTCACCGTGACTTTATATCGGCTTTTCTTCAAAACAAGTCCCATTTCTTTATAATTTTGGTTGGAGAAAGAAACAGATTCATAAATGTACATGTTGTCTACAGATGACTGCTAGTGAAAGAAAGTGACAGTGAAAGTGAAATTGTTGCAGTCCAGTAAAAAATAATCCAGATCATCCTAAAAAAATAAAAATAAAAAGAATAAATAAGAAGAAAGTGCATTTGCCATCTTTATACCTCACACTCCCTGGAACCTGACTTGGTATAGGAGCAGGAGCCGGAAGTGCTTATGGATTCACAAGTCTCTCTGCTGGTGGTAGCAGGCTTGTAGTCTACATAAAATTCCTGTGGCGTTAAGCTAATCTGTGTCAGGGATGATCTTTTTGTTTGGCCGTGAGTCTTCATAAGTGTAGCCTGCTGCAGATGTCTCACACCTGCTGGAGACCGTCGCCATGACACATAGATTACTAAGGCGATCACTAACACGGACAGGAAAAGTGCTATAGTTCCCGCTATGATTTTATGTAGAGAAACGCTATCTGCATCCCCACCACTGGTGTCATAGCCCGGTGCTGTCACTACTAACACAGTTGGAGTTACGGTATGGTTGCTTTCAACCTTAGTTCTCATAATTTTGTATTTCATAGTTGTATTCCGCCCAGAGGTTTTAAGTTCCCTGCTTTCAGTAACATTCTTGCTGCAAAGGTTGTAGTTTTTGACCGCCTGCATGACGTTCATCCCTTGCAGGTCCTTAGGACTGGCACAAAGGATGGTGTTGTCCCTCAGGCCCTTGAAATTTTTAAGCCAGTTGACCAAGGAACAGATGTTTCTGCTACATTCCCAGATATTCCCAGCAAGACCTACATCGTTGAGAGACCCCCAGCTGTCCAAGATTTCCTGGCCTATGAAGGTCAGCTTGTTGGAATCCAGGTTAAGCCGCTGTAGATTGGGCATACACTGAAAGACACTTGGGCCGCTGAAGGCTTCTATCTCATTACCAGATAAGTCAAGCCTTTGTAATGAGGTCCAAGTCCAAGCCATGGTTTGACCTATGAAGCTGATCCTGTTCCATTGTAAGTACAGGTTCTGTAGGCTAACCAACCTGGGAAAGAGGGCTAGATTAAGTTTGGTGAAATGGTTGTGCTCTAAGTGAAGTTCTTTCAACCTGATCATGCCCGTAAAAACATTTCTGGCCAAACTTCGTATCCGGTTATAGCCTAGATCCAAGATTTCTAGATTTCTGCAGTCCTGGAATATCCGAACTGGAATGTTTCGCAATAAATTGGACCTTAAGTGTAAGCTCTGCAGTTTCCTCAATCCCATGAACTGGCCCAGACCCAGCTTCTGAATGGTGTTGTAGGAAAGATCCAAATTTCTTAGGTTAGTGACTGGTCTAAAGGTGTTGTTTAGCAAAGTGGAAATCCTATTAGAACTTAGGACAAGCTCCTTTAATCGGCGGATCCCATTGAATGCATTCTCATCAATGCTGCTAATATGGTTATGGTCTACGTACAGCCAAGTGAGTTGATTAAGACCTTTGAATTGATTATATTTCAGTAAGTAGAGGCTGTTATACCGGAGAGATAACCCAACACATCCAGGGGATATTGATGGAGGGATTTCCTGCAGCTTCTGAGACTCGCAATAAAACATTTTTCCATCACATCTACATCCTGTAGGGCACCCACGTTCAGCAGAGGAGAGCATTGCCATGTAAACCAGCAGGGCTATAGGCAGGAATACAGCTGATCCTCTTAATAACCGATAAGGGTTGAAACCTACAAGCAAAAGCCTGGAAGTGATTCTCTGGAAGTGAGTTATAATGCACAGCATAGAAACACAACATGTATTCACATTGCAACTCTTGTTCATCACTGTGTCATGGGTGGCAAAAATATAATGCCTTATTTGTACCATGCTGCTATCGAATGGAAGGACGTGGAATAAGGAGGCTACAGAGTGAATATGAATGGACGTGGGATCCTGAGTTATAAAGTAAAGCATATAAACACAACATGTAATAACATGGCAACTATTGGCTTCTACTTATGTCATGCATGGCAAATATATAATGCCCTCTTTGTACCATGCTGCTATCCAAATGGAACATATAATAAGTCTATAGGATGAATATAAATATGCATAGATAGATAGATGTGTATTATTTTATTAAGTATTCTAATGCATAGATACAGGTTATTTTAATAAGTATTCTTATGCACAGATATGGATTATTTTAGTAAGTATTCTTATGCATAGATATGGATTATTTTTTTTAAGTATACAAATTTGCGTAGCTGGCAGTCAATATTTATAACTATAGTAAATGATCAACATTTGCATACGCATGTATCTGTGAACAGAAGTATAATTCACACAGACACCTGATCTAGCTATGCATCCCTCTCCTTATGGTTCGTACATCTAGCTCAGCCTTGGTGCTGTGTAGAAGTATGTAAGTGCATGTTTGCACATGTTTGCATGGAGGTGGCATGCTGCCAAGCAGAAGGCATAGAACAGCATCCCAGCAGCACACGTACCCATTCTTCGTGCATTGGAGAGCTGATCCTCAGGTGTAGTTATTGCCTGTGGGGCCACAGGCACCTAGCCTCTGCCAGCTGCATTGTGGTGAGTCAGGCAGAGCTGCTGCTTCCAGACATCCACTGACTTTGCTCCCTCTGAAAGATGAGCACTTTGCACCATCATTATTTGGAGGCTCTCTGCTCTCTCTCCCCCTCCACACCGACGCAGAGAATTTGGGCGCAGCGCAACACAGCTGATAAATTGGACAGCGCTCAGTTCAGCCTCTCCTGTAGATAGATCATGATCTTCCTCTGCCAGAAATCTATTTCGAGTCCGTTCTGAAGCACGCTGCTTTCTCACAGTTATAAATCCGATAGGGCAAGTGTGTAGGAGATCTCAGAAAGCTCCCTTCTTCCTCCGGCGGTACACAGCATCGCTTCTCGCAACAGTTTTGCAGCTCGCAGCGCAAGCGGAGCATGTAGGATGTGAATCTGCGCTCCCTCTGTTAGTATGAGCTGATTAGCCTATTACATTGGGATTGTGCTCTACTGCGTGCCTTGGCTTCCACGGGAGAGCGCCCCCTGATGGGAGATAACGTTATTATTATGCATAGCTGTACGAATGCATTTTTTTTTCTTTAGAGAGAGAGAGAAAGAGAAGGCTTCCATGTACTGCATATTATTCCTTGCCTTGGAATCATTTAAATATATGTAAAACAAATCAAACGGCAGGCACTCTTGCTTCCAGAATAAACACCATTCCGCGTGATTAAAATGCAATATTTTAATGTAAGGGCAATTTATGAAGAGTGTGGTTTCATTTTTTAAGTTCGTTTTTTTTTTCTTTTAAAGGCACTTGGCTCGTGATGGAGTGGCTGCCTTGCCTCGGATGATTTCATGGGGTAAAGTCGAGTGCTACTTGATTGCCTGCAGAAGAATTTAAAATACAAAACAGAGAGTCAACATCCTTTGAAACTGTGGGAAGCCAGCTTAGGTGGTAAAGAAAAATTCAGCAAAATAGTGTTCCTATGTTTTAATATGACATTCCTTGCTGCGTGCATGTGATAACGCCTGCTGGTTTGGAAGCCTGCTGTTGCAGATGGTTTGAACATAAGGAATTTAATATTACCAATATTTTACTATTGGCTTCTGCAACCTATACCTCCTCACCCACCTCACCCCCACCAGAGATGAATTAAGATGTAACGGGGCCCTAGGCAAGGTAGTAGGTTTGGGGGCCCGTTGTGGTCCTTTTGGTAAGCTGAAGTGGAGAGAGGTCAAACGAAGGTGATGACAGATGGGCCCCTTGACACCCACTAAGCTCCAAGCACCTGGCTAGGTTGCCTGTGGGATGATACTACTCTGACCCCTCCCCACCCCCTCCCCGCAGAGACGCTACATCAGCTTACACTACTGCGCGGTTACTCCTGTTGCATTTTTGCCTGAGGAAGCGGGCTTGAGACCCGAGAAACGCGTTGCAATTGTTTTTGGAGTACTATTTACTAAATTAGATTAAAAAGTTTTTTGCACGTACACAGCGGTTGTGTTTCTTTGTTGGAGAGACGAGTCCACCCTCGCCACCAACATTTTATTTGGTTTTAATTGGCTACTATTTTTATTCTGTTGGCGCCTCTGTTTCCTGTTTATACATTGAAATCCACCTGGTGGATGGGTGATTATACCCTTTCTTTTTCTACGGAGAGCGACTTCCTTTTAGCCTGAGTGGGGACAGGTCGAATTTCCCCATACGCACTGAGAGTGGTTGCCTGAGGCTGGCAACCCACACTTGTGAGTATAATCTTAACTACTACTACTAATACGCTACTTATCTATCAATAATACACTAGTGGGGGCTCTCGGTTGTCTTTTTGTCTTTCCCCTCCCCACATGCACACAAACACATACATACTTATGCCTAACACTAACCACTGGCATGTCTATAGCCCCTGCCCTGCCATCACAGGGGGGCTGAGGGGCTAAGGGGCCCGGCAGTGGCAGCTCCCTGTGTGCGTTTGCTCTTACTTTCCAAACCCCTCTTCTCCCCCCTGCACTTCTGAGATTGTGCAGAGCAGCGGCAACCACAGTGGGGCATATACTTTACCTAATTCCGATGCGACAGGTCCTCTTCACTACTCCATGTAGCCGCGCCATGCAGCCTGTTAGCTTGCAGCTTCCTATCACATGGCATGCAGTGTCGTGTCGGAGGAGCCGCAAGCTAATAGGCTCCACAGTGTGTCTACAAAGAGCGGTGAAGGACCTGTCCCACCAGAATGAGGTCAAGTATAGGCTCTGCTGCCGCTGCCCTGAAAGATCGCTGGGGGGGGGGGGGGATTTGTGAGGATTGAGGTGGGGAGCTCGGCCTGCTGAATTTTGCTGGGGGGTCCCAGGCTGTGCAAGATAAGCCCCTGCCCCTGCCTACCCTGAACACTGTTCTCCCTCATACCTAAGCTACATATGCTAAGCATTATTTTCCTGCATACCTACAGCTAACATTAACCAATCCTACCTACGCCTAACAAGAACTCTGCTCCATTCATGCCTAAAGCTAATCTGTACAGCCAAGCAGCGCAGCCAATGGGAGTCCTTCATAGCCGATAATGGTTATTGCCTATTCCTGCAGCACGGTCATTTGGCTATTTATTGACCGAACTCCAGCACCCATTGATTGATTGTGATATCTGGAGTTAGCTGTATCAGCTATATAATAGCCAAACATTGGTGCCATAACCCCTGCCACCTCCTGTGTCACTATATAGCCAAATCCCAGCATCCAATTTACTCAGTTGGCCCCACAATCTATTGGGGCCCCTAATTTAACCACTTAATGACCGCCTAACGCCGATAGGCGTCGGCGGGTCGTTAGTGGTATAGCATGGAGCAGTTCATGGAGACTGCCTCCGTGAACAGTGTGCGAGCCGCCGCACGCATAATGTAAACATGCGGGGAAGGAATCCCCTCTGTTTACATCGGCGATCGTAGATCGGCGATCCCCGGCCTCTGATTGGCCAGGGATCGCCGGCATCTGATAGGCAGAAGCCTATCCTATCAGGCGCAGGACGGATATCCGTCCTGCGCCGCACAGAGGAGAAGGGAGGGAAAGCAGGGGAGACCGGAAAACGCTGCGGAGGGGGGCTTGGAGGAGCCCCCCCCGCAAATCAATAGTAGCCGTCGGCGATCAGACCCCCCCCCCTGCAGGACATCCCCCTAGTGGGGAAAAAAGGGGGGAAGTCTGATCACCCTGCCACATTCCTGATCGGTGCTGCGGGCTGTAGAGCCCACGCAGCACCGATCATTGCAAAATCCCCTGGTCCTTAAAGGATACCACAACTGACATGTGGCATAATGAGATAGACATGGGTATGTACAGTGCCTAGCACACAAATAACTATGCTGTGTTCCTTTTTTTCTTTCTCTGCCTGAAAGAGGTAAATATCAGGTATGTAAGTGGCTGACTCAGTCGTGACTCAGACAGGAAGTGACTACAGTGTGACCCTCACTGATAAGAATTTCCCCCTTTTTTATCTCTTTCTTGCTCTCAGAAGCCATTTTCTTCTAGGAAAGTGTTTTATAGTTGGAATTTCTTATCAGTGAAGGTCACACTGTAGTCACTTCCTGTCTGAGTCAGGACTAAGTCAGCCACTTACATACCTGATATTTACCTCTTTCAGGCAGAGAAAGAAAAAAAGGAACACAGCATAGTTATTTGTGTTCTAGGCACTGTACATACCCATGTCTATCTCATTATGCCACATGTCAGTTGTGGTATCCTTTAAGTGGTTAATGAATGTGAGAACATTAACTAGTTAAGGGCCTTGATGATTGAAATCTACGCCCTGTTTTGATAGCTACCTGGCTGCCAGGGCGTAGATTTCAATCAACCGACACCTTAAGGGGCAGAGACTACTGGTACTTAAAGTGAACCTGAACTGAGTAAAATTATTTAAAATAAACACGAGGTAACTTTAAATGAACATTACATAGTTGCATTGCCATCAATTCCTCCCAGAAGCTCACCATTTTCTTCTGACAACGATCCTTTCCAGTTCTGACAACATTTTGTCAGAACTGAAATATATCAGTTGCTGTCAGTTATATATCAGTTGATGTCAGTTATAGCTGAGAGGACAACTGACATGCCAGTTAATGTCCATGTTTCCCTATGGCTCAAGTGGGCGATGTTACAGTTTACCAGTGTGCTGACCATGAAGCTGTTATGGGGTAATGGCCATTTTCAAAATGGAGGACGGAGAATTTGCTTGATCACAGTGGACAAACAGGACGCAGGAAAGGAGAAAAAGATTAAGGAGTAGACTACACGGGAGATAAGTATGGCTTGTGTATGTTTATTTTGACTTTTAACTTTCAGTTCAGGTTTTCTTTAAGTGGTTAAATGAAGCAGAGTAAATTGTTGGGTGCTGTGCGATCATTCCAAATCAGGGGGACGCATCCTCACAAGTTTGCCTCAGGCAGCAAAAAGCCTAGAACTGGCTCTGGACACATGGTGCCGTTATTACCCAGTAGACAACTGCCAAATGTAACATCTTTCTGATGGCTGCCACCCCTACAGATGTAAGGGTTGGGCGTCACGCCTCGGCCTATGCCAGTTGTTGGCAGATGCTCGAAAGCGCCAGTGAGACCCAGGAGAGCAGCTGAACGTAATGCTGTCAACTGCCTTTGTGAATTCAGCAAGAAAGAATGTGTTTCAATATTAAAGGACAACTGAAGTGAGAGGTATATGAAGGCTGCCATATTTATTTCCTTTTGAGCAATACCAGTTGCCTGGCAGACCTGCTGGTCTGTTGGGCTGCAGTAGTGTCTGAATCACGCTAGAAACAAGCATACAGCTGAACTTGCCAGACATGAAATAAAAAAAAAAACATACTCACCTATGGAGAGGGAAGACTCTGGGTCCTATAGAGCCTTCGCGTTCCTCTTACGACTCCCTTATTCCAGTGCTGTCACCTTGTTCGAATCTGCTGCCATGGGAGGATTTGTAAGGTTTTGGGAGCCCGAGTGCCCCCAAAGAGGGGCGGCTCCGTACTGCACATGCACGAAAGAGTGCGCTCATGCAGGCGCATTACGGAGCAGCCTATCTTTGGGAGCCCTTGCGCTCTCAAAGACTTCCAAAACCTCCCATGGTGGCACAGAGCAGTCTTCAGTCAAAGGCTGCTTACGGTGGGGGCCAGGAGAGGAAAGGGAAGGCTCTAAAGGACCCGAGACTTACCTCTCCATAGTTATCCACAGTTTTTTTTAATTACGGTTGATTTATTTTAATTACGCTTTAATTAAGTCCATAAGTCAGTTGGGTCCCGCGCTACTGTGCATCAATTGGCTCAGTGACGTGCCTCCTTGATGTATCTCTCATGGCTGGGAGCGTTCTGCAGATGTATAGTTAAGCAAGACTTGTAATTGCACAGTGAGGAGGGGCTCTGCTGGGTCAACAGAAGCATGTAGTACGCGACCCAGCCAAGGGATAAGCAATAGCCAAAGCAGCCATAGCAGCTGCTATGGGGCCCTGGAGCATAGGGGGCCCAGTGGGTACGTAATGTATTCACCATTAACTTTCTTGTTTCTCCAACTTCTGACTTTGTCTCAGTGCCCATGAAGTATGTACAGTGTTAATTGCATGAGAATGTAAATTGTCCAATTAACTCACATCCATCCGGTAGGGGCAGGTGGTATTGCTTAAAGTGAACCTTAAGCCAGAAAAAAAAATGAGTTTTACTCACCTGGGGCTTCTACCAGCCCCTTGCAGCAGTCCTGTGCCCTCGCAGCCACTCACTAATCCTCTGGTCCCCTGCAACCAGCTAGTTTCGTTTTTGCCGACAGGCCCGTCTGTAATTCACGACTGTAATTAGCGCTATTGCGGGCCGCAACGCGTACAAAAATACGCGTTGCCGCATTGCGCACGTATAGATATGCGGCAATAGCGCTAATTAGTCGGGAATGCGGAAAAAGCTGCGCTTGGCCAGTCCTGACGGGCCTGTCGGCAAAAACGAAACTAGCTGGCAGCGGGGGACCAGAGGATTAGTGAGTGGCTGCGAGGGCACAGAACTGCTGCAGGGGGCTGATAGAAACCCCAGGTGAGTAAAATTCATTTTTTTTTCTGGCTTAAGGTTCACTTTAAGAGTGCTTACAGTCCTGGCCAAAAGTTTTGAGACTGTCAAAAATATTAGTTTTCACAAAGTTTGCTGCTGAACTGCTTTTAGATCTTTGTTTCAGTTGTTTATGTGATGTACTCAAGTATAAATAGTTTCAAAGGCTTTTATTGACAATTACATGAGATTTATGCAAAGAGTCAGTATTTGCAGTGGACCACTGCAATTCGACTGGACATGTTCTCAATCACCTTCTGGGCCAAATCCTGACTGATAACAACCCATTCTTTCATAATCACTTCTTTAAGTTCCTCAGAATTAGTTGGTTTTTGTTTGTCCACCCGCCTCTTGAGGAATGATCACAGGTTCTCAATGGGATTAAGATCTGGGAAGTTTCCAGGCCATGGAACCAAACTTTTCACTGTTTTGGTCCCCACTTAGTTATCACTTTTGCCTTATGACACGGTGCTCCATCGTCCTGGAA
This sequence comes from Hyperolius riggenbachi, assembly GCF_040937935.1. NCBI lineage: Eukaryota > Metazoa > Chordata > Amphibia > Anura > Hyperoliidae > Hyperolius > Hyperolius riggenbachi. The sequence continues at coordinate 70,643,940 of NC_090655.1, forward strand.
AATGCATTGTTCTTCACCAAACTGTTGTTGGATTGTTGGAAGAAGTTGCTGTTGGAGGGTGTTTTGGTACCATTCTTTATTCATAGCTGTGTTTTTTGGCAAAAATGTGAGTGAGCCCACTCCCTTGGATGAGAAGCAACCCCACACATGAATGGTCTCAGGATGCTTTACTGTTGGCAAGACACAGGACTGATGGTAGCGCTCACCTTTTCTACTATCTGACAAGCCTTTTTCCAGATGCCCTAAACAATCGGAAAGGGGCTTCATCAGAGAATATGACTTTGCCTCAGTCCTCAGCAGTCCATTCACCATACTTTCTGCAGAAGATCAATCTGTCCCTGATTTTTTGGGGGAGAGTGGCTTCTTTCCTGCCCTTCTTGACACCAGGCCATCTTACAAAAGTCTTCGCCTCACTGTGCAAGCAATTGCGCTCACACCTGCCTGCTGCCATTCCTAAGCAACCTCTGCACTGGTTGTACTCCGATTCCACAGCTGAATCCTCTTTAGGAGACGATCCTGGCGCTTGCTGGACTTTCTTGGATGCCCCGAAGCCTTCTTAACAAGAATTGAACCTCTTTCCTTGAAGTTCTTGATGATCCTATAAATTGTTGATTTAGGTGCAATCTTAGTAGCCACAATATCCTTGCCTGTGAAGCCATTCTTCAGGGATGCTCGTAGTCAGCCAACTTCGCTACGCTGGAACTATGTGTATTTTTACGCAAATACGCTTCGCAATCTACGGCTATGTAATAAGAAACTTCACTACGTTTGCATTCCGTAGACTACGTGTTGAAATACGCAAGCTTCGCGTACTGCGAAGCGTAGTTGATGCGACCGCTTATGCCCTTATGCGGAATAATTTCCGCAATAACCTTCAACCTATTTGCAAACATAAACTAATATAAGCGTACATTACACCTTCCAATGCGGAATTGTATGCGTATAAAAGGACAATAATATTTCTGCGCATGCGCAATGATCCATATAGAAGCAGTTACCGTATGTATTGCGAAGTCAACTACGCGTAGCGGGCGAAGCTTCGCATAGCGAGACTACGACTACACGGAAATGCGTACGTGTAGTTCTTAAACTTCGCCTATGAACTACGATGCGTAGTTGCGTACTACGACGCGTAGATTCGCGTTGGCGTAGTTTACTAGCCACCCTGCCATTCTTATGCAACGCAATGATGGCAGCTTGCATTTCTTTGCTGGTCACCATGGTTAACAATGGAAGATCAAGGATTTCAAGCATCACCCTCCTTTTAATATGTCAAGTCTGCCATTCTAACCTAATCAGCCTGACATAATGATCTCCAGCCTTGTGCTTGTCAACGTTGTCACCTGAGTTAGCAAGACGATTACTGAAATGATCTCAGCAGGTCCTTTAATGACAGCAACGGAATGCAGTGGAAAGGTTTTTTGGGGATTCAGTTAATTTTCATGGCAAAGAAGGACTATTCAATTAATCTGAACACTCTTCATAACATTATGTAGTATTTGCAAATTGCTATTATAAAAACTGCAACAAACAGCAGATCAACAGAGGTGACAGGGAGGACACTGAGGGACCTTTAAGACTATAAAAAAACTAGGTAAGTAAAATACATTTTTTTCAATATGCCTTAGGCTTCCTTTAAATCCCAACCAAGTGAAATATTTGCTTATTTTTGGATGCAATTTAATATTTGACCATTAGTGGCTGTATACATATCCTAGCTTGGTCTTTAATCATTCGTGATCTTTGGACATCAGTATTGCGTCATCAGGTTTCATGGTACCCTCTCGGAAAGTGTTCTCTTGCCATGAAACACATCAAGAGGACACATTCCATTGCCTGCTACTGTATTTTCTTTTGGCAACGTAACCTGCAAACTAATATTTACTACCTTGTTATACTTTTAGGACTTGCCAGTTAGTTGGACACCTTTGCATCTCAAATTGACTGTATTACTTCCTATTTTTGACTTTTTAATTTTATACAGAGACTTTGCACAGAATTTGCCGTATTTCGCGCCGTATAAGACGCTCCGGAATATAAGACGCACGCAGGTTTAGAGGGCAAAATCCAGGGGAAAAAAATATATATACTAATCCTGGTGTGTCCATATTCCAGGAGTGTCTTATAATGGTGTCCCCTTCTGTCCCCAGAAGTCCCCTTCTGTCCTCTTTGACCTCCTGTGTGTCCCCTTCTGCACCCAGGTGTCCCCTGTGCCCCCAGGTGTCTTCTTCTGTCGCTGGGTGCCCCCCTTCCGCCCACTGTGTGGCTGCTCTGTGCAGCTTCTGTTCCCCAGGTGTCCCCTGTGGTGTTGTCTTATTATGTGACTGCCCCCCCTCCTGACCCCTGTGTAGCCTCTGTCCAGCCCCCTGTATTTCCCTGCGTATTACATGTCCCCTTGCCTCCCTGTGTGGTCTCTCTGTCTCCGCTGGTGTGCCGTGTCCCCCCTTTTTTTACCTATGTGGCCGCTCTGACAAGCCCCGTATATGTGCATCAGCTTATGCGTATAAAGTCTTTCCTTGTGTCGTGTGGCCCCGCCTGCTTTGTCCCGCCCCCCCCCCCCCTTCCCGGTCGGTGTCTCCCCGTGCCTGTTAAAATTAGAAAGATGACGTCATCTCCACAAGCGCCGGTCACTAGAGCAAGAAGTGAGGACATCGGCAATCCCCGGGCAGCGTGGATGTAGTAAGATACGCTGTCTAGAACTAATTTTAACAGGCACGGGGAGACACCGACCGGGAAGGGGGGGGGGGCGGGACAAAGCTGGCGGGCCACACGACGCAAGGAAAGACTTTATACGCATAATCTGATGCACATATACGGGGCTTGTCAGAGCGGCCACATAGGTAACAGAAGGGGGGACACGGCACACCAGACATGCGGTGGGGATTTTGCAGGGAATCCCCGATGATGCGGCGGGTCGGCGGTTTGTAAGGGCGAGCGATCGTAACTCGGGGATTCCCTGCCTTTGCCGTATAAGACGCAGTGACTTTTTCTCCCCATTTTTTGGGGAGAAAAAGTGCGTCTTATACGGCGGAAAATACGGTAATCAAAGTGCCCCTAAATTGGGGAAAATATTGAATTCAGCACAAGTTGGAATAGATTACCTCCTCCGAAGACGTCTGATGCTGCTCATTGTCGTCAAATTCCTTCCCTTTTTCTGTCCCTTGTCTTATGTCAATGTCTTAAAGAGAATCTGTACTCTAAAATTCTTACAATAAAACGCATACCATTCTATTCATTATGTTCTCCTGGGCCCATTTGTGCTGTTTCTGCCACTCCCTGCTGAGATCCTGGCTTGTAATTGCCAGTATTAGGGAGAATTTGCAAACAAAAGAAAAAGTTGCTAACTAGCATGTGATAGGCTGAGAGAAGCTCAGTCTGTGACTCATACAGAGCCTGGAGGGGGCGTGGAGAGGATGTGCATAACTTCTATCCTATCACAGCAGAGAAGCACATTCCAGCCTAAGCCGACAAAGCTGACAAAGGAAAGAAGATTAGATTATATAACAGAGATAATACAGCCACTGTGCAACTAGGAAAGGCTGCAATAAGACAGACCACATTAGAACAGGTATAGGAACTTATAGGATAGAAGAAATAAGGCTGAACATTTTGTTACAGAGTCTCTTTAAGTATTCGACTGGAACACTCTGTGAAATTATTTTGTGCACGTTTTCCAAGCGGTGCCGATCGATACAGAACTGATCAGGTGCAAGTTATGAAAAGCAAGTCCATAGCAAAAGTTAGCGTTTGGGCTTTCTTTCTTTCACTGCACATGTGCGGTTTGGAACTCTCACTAGGGCAGTTCAGAATTGCTCAGTGCTGTATGGAGTAACTTCCAGTAGGCTGTGGAGTGAAGTGGACTGGGCCTGGGGAACGGGTGGGGGGGGGACACCCCAAAGACAAGAAGCAACATCAGGAGACTAGTCTAGCTCACCATGTACAAAAGTGGATAGGGAGCCTTTTGAGGCTGCCCTCTTTACTCTGATTTTCTCCGTCCCTGAACTTGGCCGCCTTGAGATTGGCGACATAGCAATGGCCGCGCAGCTCCTCTCCCGCATTGTTGACCATGCTCTAGACGCTCGAGCCCGCTTATGCATGCGTAGTAGCATGGATCCGCAGGCTCCATCCTACTGCACATGCGTGGCCGTGCTCACCTGACTCTCGTGTGCCCATGACTGCAAGGAGAAGAGCTGCAACACGGGGCTGCGCTCAGCATTGGGCGGCTACCGCCGACCAAGGGAAGCCTCAATCGGATCCTGAGGCTTCCCTCTTTTGAAGATAATTTATTTAACAGAAAACCTGATCTTGGGCTCAGGTTTGCTTTAAGATCTTTTTTTTTTTTTTTTTTTTTACATTTTGCACAACGTTTCTGTTTAAGCCTGCTACAGTCTAAACTCCAAACAAATTTTGACAAGACAAACTGATTGGATTTATGAATTATTGATTTCAAATTTATATTTCCGCACAGTCTGATTGACGCTGGCAGGAGATCAAAATACTGAGTGGCAGGAATGGAATAATATAAGCCTTTTGTTTTTTTCATCAGTGTACTTTTTTTTAGAAAGAAAAGCATTTGCCCCCCCCCCCGCCTAACATTTGCCCCCCCCCCCCCTTACTGCCTAACACTAACCTCCCCACTTGATACCTAATACTAACCCCACTTCTAATTCCTATCACTCGGAACCCCCTGCTACTGCCTTACACTAAGCATCCCCTGATGCCCATAGTGACTACTAATGGATAGCCGATCGGCTAGTATTACCTGAAACCGCTAGCCAAAGCAGTAGATGGTCAGCTAGTATAAGATGCCCAACACAAGCATCTTATTTAACCACTTGAGGACCACAGTGGTAAACCCCCCTAAAGACCAGGCACATTTTCTCTAAAATGGCCACTGCAGCTTTAAGGCCAAGCTGCAGGGCCGTACAACACAGCGCACGAGTGATCCCTCCCCCCTTTTCCCCCACCAACAGAGCTCTCTGTTGGTGGGGTCTGATCGCCCCCAAGGTGCTTTTGACTGTTTTTTTTATTTAGTTATTTTTCAATCCCCTCCCCCCCCCCCCCCCCCCCCCAGCTGCCCAATCACGGCGATCGGATGTCATAGGCTTCTGCCTATGAGAGCCGATCGCTCTTGTCCCCCAGGGGTACAGCCGTGTCAAGTGGCTGTCCCCAGTACAGCGCTGCTGCTGATCGCAGCGCTGCACTGTGTAAATAGATGGCAATCACACCGTCTAACAGTCTTCCGAGCAGCAACAGCCGCTCGGAGACTGAAGGCGGGGCGGAGCTCCGCCCCCCTGAGCAGGAGATGCGCGCGCACCCCATGCGTGATCTCCTGCAAAATGCAGCCCCAGGACTTGATGCCAATCGGCGAGAGGCGGTCCTGGGGCTGCTGCCGCGGCCACGCCCATGGGCGTGGACCGGTCTCCAGGTAGTTAACAAAACTGGTGCAAAGAATATAGGAACCCAGTGGGAGTGGGCCAGCTTCCCTAAGTAACCAATCTTTTCATTTAATAGCTGGGACACGATTGGCTGCTTAGGTCACCTTCTTCACCCTTGCTCCAGATTTTCCACTCCAGTTTTGTACTTCTCACTGCAGCACAAAGCTATGCTGCCTCACTCTCGTGCTGCTTCTGCCTGTGCTTCCCCAGCTGTACTGCCGCCCACTCTATCATTTGAAGTTCAGCCTTTCCTGATCAATGCTTGATTAACAAAATGATTGAATATTGATTATTGCGGGACTCCTTTTCTAATAGATCTTCATTAGATTAATTTTTGTAAATTAAATCTGGCATCTAATTTATTTACATTTCAACATGTATTCCTGCCTTAAAGAGGAATTGTAGACAAAATTACTTAATTAATAAAATTGCTATTTTTTTACAGTAATAATTCATAAATTATTTAGCCCATTTTAGCTACTTATTGTCCTAGGTGGCAGTATTTCTAGGCCCCACAGGACTTCATCTAAAGTCCCAGGGATGTAGTTACCTTAGAGACTAAACTTTTTTTTTAATATGTATGTTATGAGGGTACATTACTGTTATTTTTTGCAAGTAAGGGCTTGTAATTAGTGACTTAAGCAAAACTGAAAAAATACACCTTTATTTCCAAATAAAATATTGTTGTCATGCATTGCACTAGGAACATAATTTAAAGGGATTCCGAGCACCTCTCATGGGTATGTCTTTAAGCCAGATGACTTCCAACAAAGTCGTGCTATGACCCCTCTGGAGGACCCTCTTGCAATGGTCATGTGTGTCACTTCCTCTTCCTGTTTCATTCAATGATGCACTTCTCTAACAGAGAAGACAGGAGTGACCCGGAAGTTATAACATAGCCAAGATGGCAGCCGCGATTTTTACATTTAAATTGAAATCAAATGAAAACTATTTGGTGTAGAAAGGTGATTCAGGCATCAAAAGAAAGAGGAAAGCAAAAGCTACAGAAAAGTATGCATCTTTAACCTTCCTGGCGGTAAGCCTGAGCTGAGCTCGGGCTATGCCGCACAGGAGGATTTCTCAGGCCCTGCTGGGCCGATTCGCATAATTTTTTTTGCAACACGCAGCTAGCAGTTTGCTAGCTGCGTGTGCATTCCGATCACCGCCGCCACCTGCCGATTAGCCGCCAATTAGCCGCCGATCGCCGCGCCACGCCGCCCCCCCCCCCCAGACCCCGTGCGCTGCCTGGCCAATCAGTGCCTGGCAGCGCTGAGGGGTGGATCAGGACTCCCTTTGACATCACGATGTTGAGGACGTCGGTGACGTCTTCCCGCCCCGTCGCCATGGCGATGGGGTAAGCCCTTCAGGACATCCCGTTCTTTGAATGGGATTTCCTGATCAAAGATCGCCGGAGGCGATCGAAGCGGCCGGGGGGATGTTGCTGCACAGCGGCTATCATGTAGTGAGCCCTAGGCTCGCTACATGATTTTAAAAAACAGCTAAATTTAAAAAAGACTGCTGCGCTGCCCCCTGGCGGTTTCTAATAGACAGCCAGGAGGGCTTTACTGTACTTTGCATTACTGGTTGGAATCTATTTAAAGGCATAACCATGAGAGGTGTTCGGAGTGCCTTTAATTGTTGCAATAACCAGGACAAATGGGCAAGTAAAATGTGTAGCTTTTATCCATAGAAGAGCATTTTATTCTAAAAGTATAATGGACAAAATTGAGAAATAATGCATTTTTAAAAAAAAAATTCTTATGATTCTCGTTAAAATGCATTTAGAATAATTTAAATGCATTTAGAATAAAATAATTCTTAGCAAAACATATCGCCCAAAGAAAGCCTAACTGGTAGCGGAAAAAAAAAACAAGATACAGATAATTTTGTTGTTATAAGTAGTGATAAAGTTTTTGGTGTATGAAAGGGAGGAGCACTGAAATGTGAAAATTGCTCTGGTCCATATGGGGAAAACCCCTTAGTGGTTAACTAGTTAAAATCTTTCCTTTCCCTGGTTTACTTTCTGAAATTTATCACCAGCGGCAGCATCTTTAACCACTTCCCGACCGCCCACTACACAGGGGCGGCGGGGAAGTGGAGCCCTGCAGGACGGCCTCACCCACAGAGGCGGCGGTCCATTTAAGGGCATGGGCGGAGCGATCGCGTCATCCGTGACGCGATCCTCCGCCGGCGCCTGTCACCGCTCGCTCGCCGCAACATCCCGCCGGCTATACGGAAGCGCCGGCGGGATGTTAACCCCGCGATCGCCGCATACAAAGTGTATAATACACTTTGTAATGTTTACAAAGTGTATTATACAGGCTGCCTCCTGCCCTGGTGGTCCCAGTGTCCGAGGGACCACCAGGGCAGGCTGCAGCCACCCTAGTCTGCACCCAAGCACACTGATTTCTCCCCCCCCTGCCCCAGATCGCCCACAGCACCCATCAGACCCCCCCCCTGCCCACCCCCCAGACCCCTGTTTGCACCCAATCACCCCCCTAATCACCCATCAATCACTCCCTGTCACTATCTGTCAACGCTATTTTTTTTTTATCCCCCCCCCTGCTCCCTGCCCCCTCCTGATCACCCCCCACCCCTCAGATTCTCCCCAGACCACCCCCCCAGACCACCCCCCCCTGTTTACTGTATGCATCTATCCCCCTGATCACCTGTCAATCACCTGTCAATCACCTGTCAATCACCCGTCAATCACCCATCAATCACCCGTCAATCACCCCCTGTCACTGCCACCCATCAATCAGCCCCTAACCTGCCCCTTGCGGGCAATCTGATCACCCACCCACACCAATAGATCGCCCACAGATCCGACATCAGATCACCTCCCAAATCCATTGTTTACATCTATTCTCTCCTCTAAACACCCACTAATTACCCATCAATCACCCATCAATCACCCCCTATCACCACTTGTCACTTTTACCTATCAGATCAGACCCTAATCTGCCCCTTGCGGGCACCCAATCACCCGCCCACACGCTCAGATTGCCCTCTGACCCCCCCTTATCAATTCACCAGTGCATTAATTACATCTGTTCTTCCCTGTAATAACCCACTGATCACCTGTCAATCACCTGCCAATCACCTATCACCCATCAATCACCCCCTGTCACCCCCTGTCACTGCCACCCATCAATCAGCCCCTAACCTGCCCCTTGCGGGCAATCTGATCACCCACCCACACCATTAGATCGCCCGCAAACCCGCCGTCAGATTACCTTAAAAATGTATCGTTTACATCTGTTATCTTCTCTAAACACCCACTAATTACCCATCAATCACCCCCTATCACCACCTGTCACTGTTACCTATCAGATCAGACCCTAATCTGCCCCTTGCGGGCACCCAATCACCCGCCCACACGCTCAGATTGCCCTCAGACCCCCCCCCCCTTATCAATTCGCCAGTGCATTAATTACATCTGTCCTTCCCTGTAATAACCCACTGATCACCTGTCAATCACCTGCCAATCACCTATCACCCATCAATCACCCCCTGTCACTGCCACCCAACAATCAGCCCCTAACCTGCCCCTTGCGGGCAATCTGATCACCCACCCACACCAATAGATCGCCCACAGATCCGACATCAGATCACCACCCAAGCGCAGTGTTTCCATCTATTCTCTCCTCTAAACACCCACTAATTACCCATCAATCACCCATCAATCACTCCCTATCACCACCTGTCACTGTTACCTATCAGATCAGACCCTAATCTGCCCCTTGCGGGCACCCAATCGACCGCCTACACGCTCAGATTGCCCTCAGACCCCCCTTATCAATTCGCCAGTGCAATATTTACATCTGTTCTCCCCTGTAATAACCCACTGATTACCTGTCAATCACCTATCAATCACCCATCAATCACCCCCTGTCACTGCCACCCATCAATCACCCCCTGTCACTGCCACCCATCAATCACCCACTGTCACTGCCACCCATCAATCAGCCCCTAACCTGCCCCTTGCGGGCAAACTGATCACCCACCCACACCAATAGATCGCCCGCAGATCCGACATCAGATCACCACCCAAGCGCAGTGTTTCCATCTATTCTCTACCCTAAACACCCACTAATTACCCATCAATCACCCCCTGTCACTGCTACCTATCAGATTAGACCCCTATCTGCCCCTAGGGCACTCAATCACCCGCCCACACCCTCAGAATGCCCTCAGATCCCAGCCCTGATCACCTCGCCAGTGCATTGCTTGCATCCATTCCCCCCTCTAATCACACCTTGAGACACCCATCAATCACCTCCTGTCACCCCCTAGCACACCTACCCATCAGATCAGGCCCCAATTTGCCCCGTGTGGGCTCCTGATCACTCGGCCAAACCCTCAGACCCCCTTCCGATCACCTCCCCAGTGCATGGATTGCATCTATTTTCCCCTCTAACCACCCCCTGAGACACCCATCAATCACCTCCTGTCACCCCCCTAGCACTCCTATCCATCAGATCAGGCCCAATACAACCTGTCATCTAAAAGGCCACCCTGCTTATGACCGGTTCCACAAAATTCGCCCCCTCATAGACCACCTGTCATCAAAATTTGCAGATGCTTATACCCCTGAACAGTCATTTTGAGACATTTGGTTTCCAGACTACTCACGGTTTTGGGCCTGTAAAATGCCAGGGCGGTATAGGAACCCCACAAGTGACCCCATTTTAGAAAAAAAAGACACCCCAAGGTATTATGTTAGGTGTATGACGAGTTCATAGAAGATTTAATTTTTTGTCAAAAGTTAGCGGAAATTAATTTTTATTGGTTTTTTTTCACAAAGTGTCATTTTTCACTAACTTGTGACAAAAAATAAAATCTTCTATGAACTCGCCATACACCTAACGGAATACCTTGGGGTGTCTTCTTTCTAAAATGGGGTCACTTGTGGGGTTCCTATACTGCCCTGGCATTTTAGGGGCCCTAAACCGCGAGGAGTAGTCTAGAAAACAAATGCTTCAAAATGACCTGTGAATAGGACGTTGGGCCCCTTAGCGCACCTAGGCTGCAAAAAAGTGTCACACATGTGGTACCGCCGTACTCAGGAAAAGTAGTATAATGTGTTTTGGGGTGTATTTTTACACATACCCATGCTGGGTGGGAGAAATTTCTATGTAAATGGACAATTGTGTGTAAAAAAATCAAACAATTGTCATTTACAGAGATATTTCTCCCACTTAGCATGGGTATGTGTAAAAATACACCCCAAAACGCATTATACTACTTCTCCTGAGTACAGCGGTACCACATGTGTGGCACTTTTTTACACCCTAAGTACGCTAAGGGGCCCAAAGTCCAATTTAGGATTTCACAGGTCATTTTGCGACATTTGGTTTCAAGACTACTCCTCACGGTTTAGGGCCCCTAAAATGCCAGGGCAGTATAGGAACCCCACAAATGACCCCATTCTAGAAAGAAGACACCCAAAGGTATTCCGTACGGAGTATGGTGAGTTCATAGAAGATTTTATTTTTTGTCACAAGTTAGCGGAAAATGACACTTTGTGAAAAAAAACTATTAAAATCAATTTCCGCTAACTTGTGACAAAAAAATAAAAACTTCTATGAACTCACCATACTCCTAACGGAATACCTTGGGGTGTCTTCTTTCTAAAATGGGGTCATTAGTGGGGTTCCTATACTGCCCTGGCATTTTAGGGGCCCTAAACCGTGAGGAGTAGTCTTGAAACAAAAATGACCTGTGAAATCCTAAAGGTACTCATTGGACTTTGGGCCCCTTAGTGCAGTTAGGGTGCAAAAAAGTGCCACACATGTGGTATCGCCGTACTCGGGAGAAGTAGTACAATGTGTTTTGGGGTGTATTTTTACACATACCCATGCTGGGTGGGAGAAATACCTCTGTAAATGACAATCTTTTGATTTTTTTACACACAATTGTCCATTTACAGAGGTATTTCTCCCACCCAGCATGGGTATGTGTAAAAATACACCCCAAAACACATTGTACTACTTCTCCCGAGTATGGCGATACCACATGTGTGGCACTTTTTTGCACCCTAACTGCGCTAAAGGGCCCAAAGTCCAATGAGTACCTTTAGGATTTCACAGGTCATTTTGAGAAATTTCGTTTCAAGACTACTCCTCACGGTTTAGGGCCCCTAAAATGCCAGGGCAGTATAGGAACCCCACAAATGACCCCATTTTAGAAAGAAGACACCCCAAGGTATTCCGTTAGGAGTATGGTGAGTTCATAGAAGATTTTATTTTTTGTCAAAAGTTAGCGGAAATTGATTTTAATTGTGTTTTTTCACAAAGTGTCATTTTCCGCTAACTTGTGACAAAAAATAAAATCTTCTATGAACTCGCTATACTCCTAACGGAATACCTTGGGGTGTCTTCTTTCTAAAATGGGGTCATTTGTGGGGTTCCTATACTGCCCTGGCATTTTAGGGGCCCTAAACCGTGAGGAGTAGTCTTGAAACGAAATTTCTCAAAATGACCTGTGAAATCCTAAAGGTACTCATTGGACTTTGGGCCCTTTAGCGCAGTTAGGGTGCAAAAAAGTGCCACACATGTGGTATCGCCGTACTCAGGAGAAGTAGTATAATGTGTTTTGTGGTGTATTTTTACACATACCCATGCTGAGTGGGAGAAATATCTCTGTAAATGGACAATTGTGTGTAAAAAAAATTAACAAATTGTCATTTACAGAGATATTTCTCCCACCCAGCATGGGTATGTGTAAAAATACACCCCAAAACACATTATACTACTTCTCCTGAGTACGGCAATACCACATGTGTGGCACTTTTTTGCAGCCTAACTGCGCTAAGGGGTCCAAAGTCCAATGAGCACCTTTAGGCTTTACAGGGGTGCTTACAATTTAGCACCCCCCAAAATGTCAGGACAGTAAACACACCCCACAAATGATCCATTTTGGAAAGTAGACCCTTCAAGGTATTCAGAGAGGGGCATGGTGAGTCCGTGGCAGATTTCATTTTTTTTTGTCGCAAGTTAGAATAAATGGAAACTTTTTTTTTTTTTTTTTTTTCTCACAAAGTGTCATTTTCCGCTTACTTGTGACAAAAAATAATATCTTCTATGAACTCACTATGCCTCTCAGTGAATACTTTGGGATGTCTTCTTTCCAAAATGGGGTCATTTGGGGGGTATTTATACTATCCTGGAATTCTAGCCCCTCATGAAACATGACAGGGGGTCAGAAAAGTCAGAGATGCTTGAAAATGGGAAAATTCACTTTTGGCACCATAGTTTGTAAACGCTATAACTTTTACCCAAACCAATAAATATACACTGAATGGGTTTTTTTTTTATCAAAAACATGTTTGTCCACATTTTTCGCGCTGCATGTATACAGAAATTTTACTTTATTTGAAAAATGTCAGCACAGAAAGTTAAAAAAATCATTTTTTTGCCAAAATTCATGTCTTTTTTGATGAATATAATAAAAAGTAAAAATCGCAGGAGCAATCAAATAGCATCAAAAGAAAGCTTTATTAGTGACAAGAAAAGGAGCCAAAATTCATTTAGGTGGTAGGTTGTATGAGCGAGCAATAAACCGTGAAAGCTGCAGTGGTCTGAATGGAAAAAAAGTGGCCGGTCCTTAAGGGGTAGAAAGCCCTAGGTCCTCAAGTGGTTAAAGGATACCCGAGGTGACATGTGACATGATGAGATAGACATGGCTATGTACAGTGCCTAGCACACAAATAACTATACTATGTTCCTTTTTTTCTTTCTCTGCCTGAAAGAGTTAAATATCAGGGATGTAAGTGGCTGACTCAGTCCTGACTCATAACAGTGACTACAGTGTTACCCTCACTGATAAGAAATTCCAACTATAAAACACTTTCCTAGCAGAAAATGGCTTCTGAGAGCAAGAAAGAGGTAAAAGGGGGAATTTCTTATCAGTGAGGGTCACACTGTAGTCACTTCCTGTCTGAGACAGGACTGAGTCAGCCACTTACATACCTGATATTTAACTCTTTCAGGCAGAGAAAGTAAAAAAGGAACACAGCATAGTTATTTGTGTGCTAGGCACTGTATACACCCATGTCTATCTCATCATGTCACATGTCACTTCGGGTATCTTTTAATGCTGGCAGGTGATCTCTGTGGAATGTTCATTTACGGAGATTCTAAAGCCAGTAGAGAATATCTCTGGTGTCCCAGAATGCTGTGGGGGGGATTCAATATTATAAAAAGCCTCAGTGGGAGGGTGGGGCTACATACCAATATAGAGCAATATATTGATATAGAAAGTGTTTCTAATGCTAAAATCAGGATAGTTAACTTAACGTTGGGCATCCAGAACAATGAACTGCATTCTACTACAGTGTGTGTTGATACAGTGCCTCTTCAAATGTTTTTTGCTGAAATTGCTTAATTTTGTTTTATGTGAGAATTACGTTTACGTTGATGGCAATGTTTATCTGCAACTGAGGGGCATGGGGATGGTGCTTTCCAATAACAACAGGCTACGCTACAAAGAAATTAAAGGAGCAAAAATGAATATCCACTGCACAGAAAATGCGTCGGTAGTATTAATATAATACAATCGCTTACAGCCCTGTCTCCAAGGAATAAGCAAATAAAGGATCTCATATCTGTATGTGCAGCCTTGTTTCCAGGGGCATAAAGAGATGATTTGCATATTCAGGAGTGATGCCTCATGCTCACTTACAGGTGAATTATCACAAATACCTTCTGTTTTAACCCCCTTGGCGTTACGATTCTATCCCGATTTTAGGGTAGAAAAGCAGTGCTTTTTTTGCATGCTTTTAGACCCTGAAACCTGGAAAAAAAATCATGCTGCTAGGGAGATCTGCAGCAAGCTCAGCACTCACTCACCCCCCTGAGATCCAGCGCTGCAGTTTTCCCTCTGTCTTCCGGGTGGCGCTGTAACCCTATAGTGAGATTGCCGGCTGTGGTCATGACGACAGATGGCGATCTTACCAGGGGGAAGCAGAGCTTCGGAAGAGAGGAAGAAGAATGGCAGCTGACGTCGGGATCCCCCTGCAGGCGAGTTAAAATGTTCGCTGCGTGCATTGCTCTTCATAGACCTCCCGGCGGCTACTACGAGTTCAGCTTGGGGATACCGCTCCTGGCATGTTTTTTCTACCCCGAGTTGAACTTGTGATTACCGCTAGGGAGGTTAAAGAGACTCCGTAACAAAAATTGCATCCTGTTTTTTATCATCCTACAAGTTCCAAAAGCTATTCTAATGTGTTCTGGCTTACTGCAGCATTTTGTACTATCACAGTCTCTGTAATAAATCAATGTATCTTTCCCTTGTCAGACTTGTCAGCCTGTGTCTGGAAGGCTGCCAAGTTCTTCAGTGTTGTGGTTCTGCTATGCACTCCCCCCTCAGGGGGGAAAGAAACACACAAATGATCTCTTGAGATTCAAAAGGAATGCTGTATACAGCCTGCTTGTGTATGGATGTATTTTCTATGTGTGGACATACTGTACATCAACCTACTTCCTGTTTTGGTGGCCATTTTGTTTGTTTATAAACAAACGTTTTAAAACTGTTTTTAACCACTTTTAATGCGGCGGGGAGCAGCGAAATTGTGACAGAGGGTAATAGGAGATGTCCCCTAACGCACTGGTATGTTTACTTTTGTGCGATTTTAACAATACAGATTCTCTTTAAGAATGCAAAATGACATATAGTAATATGCTATGGATGGAACAGCAGACGCCAGCTACAACCATGACAGTGAGTTTAGTCCATTTGAGGTTCTGTACCAACAAAAACAAAGAGAATGACTGGGCCTGATGATCAGCTCACTTTTCATGGTCAGAGCCGATTCTACTAACAATGAGGCCCCTGGGCAAAATTAACACGTGGAACCCCCAACAAACCCCCACAAACCAAAAAGCAGCATTATGGACCCTTGGTTGCAGCCTCCCCCCCAAAGCATCTCCTAATCTGCCAGCAGAGGTGAGATGCTACTCTGCCAAAGGCCCCAGGGAACAACAGTTAAGTTCAGGAGCGGAGACACCTTGGAGGCTCCTACAGGCTCTGGCTGGGGCCCTGGGGCAATTGCCCCCTTTGCCTCTATGGTAGCACCGGCGCTGTTCATGGTGTGTCCTCAGAGGGTCTCAGTGTGAGCAGCAAATAAAATGACGATATATGGCCCTTATTTAATATCTCCTAAGTTTTCTCCTGGGTGATATTTTTACACCTCATTAATAAAATGCCTTTAACCACTTTACCCCCAGCGGTACGAATTTCTCCGCCCCTTTTTTCCCTCCTAAAAAACCAGGGACGGAGAAATCCGTACCTTCCGCGCTACCGCCGCTGTCCGCACTCCCACCGCTCGTGCGCGTGCACCCGCCGCTCGTGCGCGCCGCCCGCTCGCCCGGAGATCAATGAACGGGAAAATCCATTCCCGTTCGTTGATCTAGCCCCCGCAATGATCTGCTGCTTCTTTCAGAAACAGCGAGATCATTGTGCGTCTCCCAGCCTCCTACTGCTTCCTGTAAGTGTCCTTCCGGACGCTTACAGGTCGCATGTAAACAAACACTCTGTGGCCATCTTGTGGCCAAATAGTAAACTACACCCTAAAAGCATTTTACATATACAAACATTACATTTACACAATAAATTAACTCATTACCTCCCACACTCCCCAATTTTTATTTTTTTTTGTAATAAAAAAAAAAATACAATTAAAAAAAAAACATAAATAGTTACCTTAGGGACTGAACTTTTTAAATATTTATGTCAAGAGGGTATAACACTGTTACTTTATAAACTGCGGGCTTGTAATTAGGGATGGATGCAAAACTGAAAAAAATGCACCTTTATTTCCAAATAAAATATTGTCGCCAAACATTGTGATAGGGACATAATTTAAATGGTTTTATAACCGGGACAAATGGGTTAATACATTTCATGGGTTTTAATTACAGTAGTATGCTTTATTTAAAAACTATAATGGCCGAAAACTAAAAAATAATAATTTTTTCCCACATTTTTTCCTATTTCCCCATTAAAACACATTTAGAATAAAATAATTCTTGGCATAATGTCCCACCTAAAGAAAGCCTAATTGGTGGCAAAAAAAACAAGATATAGTTCATTTCATTGGGATAAGTAATAATAAAGTTATAGACGAATGAATGGAAGGAGCGCTGAAAGGTGAAAATTGCTCTGGTGGTCAGGGGGTAAAACCCCTCAGTGGTGAAGTGGTTAAAGCATGAAAAGTTATTGTAATTTGTAAACAGAATATGAAAAAGATGATGTCCTAGTAGAAAACTTAGGAGAAAAGGGCCCTAGGGCTCTATTCAATTAAGTTTTTCTCCTGAGTTTTCTCCTAGGAGATAATTTTTAAATTCTGTTTAAAATAACTTTTCTGCACTCTGCATAGTCTGCAATTCAAAAAGTACAAATGAGCATTTTCTTGCTTGCTGGTGGCTTCAAAGATATTTTATTAAAGTGATCTAACACCCAGCATTTCAACTTTGCTTTAAAAGATTGCTTACAGCTTATAAACTATTATGCAAGATTTTTTTTTTTTTTTTTTGCAGAAATTCGTTTCCACTAGGGCGAATCCGCATGCGGGCACTGCATGCGTATTCGCATACCTAATGTTAGTGGATGGGGCTGTTCCCACCTGTGCGGCGTGCGGGAGCGATTTGGCAGCGGGCCAAATCTGCACGACGGGACCCGCAGAATTCGCCTGCGTCGGGAATCCGTGCGAATCGCCGCTAATGTATTTAATAGTAAAAACGCATGCGTTTGTTACATGCGTTTTTACCCGCGATTTCGCGTGCGATTTCGCACCTTTTCAATGTTATTTTGCCCTGGCAGTGTCATGGTTAATTTCGCATGGCACCCTGCCATGCGAAATCGCACGCGAAATCGCGGGTAAAAACGCATGCGGAAATGCATCCGCATGCGTTTTTACAAGCGTCGGAATGCGGCCGAAATCGCGTCGCACTAGTGGAAACGGGCCCTCAATGGATTAAACATGACATTTTAGTGCTGCATTTAGCTAGAAATCCTTCTCCGTGCTTGCTTGTTTAGTTACAAATGTATCTATCTACAATGTAACAAACAAACACTGCTCTGAGAGAACAAAGAGGGCTTCCCCCGGCAGGCTTTTCAAAGGTCTATTTGTATTCCACATAAAGATACATTTGTAACTAAAAGATAAGAACAGATGCGGATTCCTAGTTGAATCCAACACTAAAATGTCATGTTTAACCCATTCAGTGAATTTCTGCTTAAAAAAAAATCTGGCATAATAGTTTGTAAGGTGTAAGCAATCTTTTAAAGCAAAGTTGTAATGCTGGGTGTTAAACCGCTTTAATAAGGTATATCACCCAGGAAAAAGCGTAGGAGAAACATGGAATTGAATAAGGGCCATAGGCCCATATGCGGTTAACTTTTTCTCCTGAGTTTTCTCCTAGGTGATTTTTTATAACTTGTTAATAAAATACCTTTTAAGCCACCAGGAAGCAAGAAAATAATTATAATACTGTATATTCTGGAGTATAAGACAGGTGTCGTCTTACACGCTGGGTGTCATTGATGCCGGGTGATATGCCCTATCCTGTTACCGCCTCTCCGATCTCACTGCTGAGAACTGTATTGAAGCGGCGCAGGCAAGCATGTGTGAGATCTGAGAGGCGGAGAAGGAGGTAAATAGGATACAAGGGTGGGCCGGAAGGATGAAAGAGGCGTGTTTTATGGGCACAGCGCAATCTATTCTTTCATACCGCTCTGATAAACAGGGAGACAAGGAGAGCTGACCAATCCAACCAGACAATCGCCTGTACAGTATACGGTTATATACTGAGTACCACATACAGTACAGCACCAGTATCTGTTCATACATAGCATATGTATATGATGTTTTTTTTATTTTTATTTGGTGTGGGTTGGAATAGGGGTAGTCTTATACGGTGAGCATATCCCAAACTCCATATTTTAACTGGAAAGTTGGGGGGTCTTCTTATACGCCCAGTCGTTTTATACGCCGGAATATACGGTAGTACTTTTTCACTTACCTTAAAAGGATACCTTAGCGCTCTGACAAATTTAAAAACGGGGGGGGGGGGGGCAGGCATGTCCAGGATGCTCTTCTCATGCCCAGCCCCTGTTTACCTCAGTACCCCTCTGTTACATTTCAATCGCCCCCAAAGCTACTTCCTGGTCGGGAGGTTTGTGAGCAGTGCGCAAATGCTGCCTGGTGTCTTGCATCCTTGATCGCACAGCCGGGAGCAGGGAAGGAGGAGGGGGGGGCGGTGGGCCTCGGGAGAGCATACTACACATGCCTGCTTCCCCTGTTTTTAAATTTTTCGGAGCGCTAAGGTATCCTTTAATACTATTTTAATTGCAAAGTGCTGAAAAGTTATTTTAAGGAAAAGATGAGAAATTATCTTCTAGGAGAAAACTCGAAAGAAAAAGTTAATTGCATATGGGCCCTAGACTCTTTCATTTCATACAAGTGTGTCTGAAACTGGCTCAGTCATCCTGTCTCTCTAGGTACAGAACTTCAAATTTGAAGTTAAAAATACTGTTACCATGTTAGCTGCTACCTACTGCTTTATACTTGGAATATTACAAAATAAATATATGTGCTCCTCTCCAATAAAGAAAGATCACTGAATACTTATTAATAACCTCTGCATTGCATGCATCAGGTTTGCTGTGAACTCCAATAGCAGAGAAAGCTGAGCGCTGAGATCTTCACAGTGGACTGCAGAGCAAGGAGTAGAGAAGCAGGACAAGCAAAACATAAACACATAGAAAATGTGACTAAAAATATACCATCATTTTTGGACTATAAGACGCTCCTGACCATAAAACGCACGTAGGGTTTAGAGGACAAAAACAAGGGGAAAAAGTATACTAATCCTGGTGCGTCCATGGTGAAGGGTCATCTTGTGAATAATGCCCCCTTGTACCTCTTGTGTCTCTCTGTGTCCTCCTCTGTCCCCCTTGTGTCCGCCTCTGTCCTCCTTGTTTCCTCTATGCCCCTTTGTGTCCTCCTGTGTCCCCCTGTGTCCTCCTCTGCATGGGCACACTACAAGGAGTCCCCGAAATTGCAGTGGGTTGGAGGTTCGTATTGGCAGGCATTCATAAGTCAGGAATTTGCTGCATTTGGACTATAAGACACGGTGACATTTTTTCACACTTTTGGGGGAGAAAAAGTGAGTCTTATAGTCCAAAAAATATAGTAACTCTTAATTCATTTTACAAAAAAAAGGATGACATTTTTACATAACAGAAACAGCAACATAACAGTACAAGTAATAAAGGTCGGGTTACACTATATCAGACCAGCTGGATCGGATAGGGTACCCAATGTGTTGTACCCGCTAAGGTGGTGCACTGGACATGCTCACACTGTCTTCGGGGTGGAAGCATGCCATACCTTTGAATGTGTTTGCATCCACTAATAATCATGCAGGTCGGAAATGTTTGTTGCAATGTTGCAACTGACATTCCCATGCATACATGCAAAAGGGGCAAAATGTGGACGCCACCTGGAAATAGCCACTAGTAGAATGTCAGCAAATTTATCGATATTCTACTATTTTGCATTGCTACTTCCGATAGTAAAATATCGGTAAACAATTCTTATATTTTACTACAGCTAAACCTAAAGGTGGCTACACACCATACAATTGAAAGATCCAATTTTGCACCAATTCGATAAATATGATTGCTTTGATCGGTTGTCCCAAAAATCAAAAGCTTTTATTTGTTTTTGATTGAGAAATCTGATCAAATTATCCATTTTTTTTAGATTTTTTTAGATTGGACATGTTGGAAAATTCAGACCAATTTTATCAAGAATTGTATGGTGAGTGATGGATTGTGAAATTGTATTCAACCAGAAAAAAAATGTATGTAACTATTCAGTTCATATCAAACAATTTGTTTTATTTTTCTAACCAATCAATTTTTTCGACCTTTTATCCTGAAATTGTGGCAATCTCAAAAATACGAGATCAAAACTCCTGATTAATCATCAAAATTGGATCTGAATGCACAAATCAAATCAAAATAAAAAAATTGTATGGTGTGTGGCCACCTTAACTCTATTCTCACACAGAGCCCTCCCTTTCCCTTTCCCTCTAACTCTAACTCTAACCACCTTCCCCTGCCTGCTGATTTCTAACCCTAACCAACCTCCCTCTGATGACTAACCCTAACCAATCTCCCTCTAATGACTAACCTTAACCAATTCCTTACACACACACACACACACACACACACACACACACACACACACCAATGCCTGATCTTAAAATACTTCTAAATGTTGCCTAACCTCAAAAGAACCCCCATCAACACTTAAAGCGGTTTAAAACTCTGACAAAATATTTAACAAAAATGTGTTTTTCCTACTTTTTATAACCCATACAATTATCATATTTGCTTTTGTGCACAAGTATTATAATTCATTTAGAAATTATAACTTCCCAGAGTTCAGTTTATTTACTTTGAAAGCTGCTGGTGCATTTTATTCATAACTGTTGTAATTCTGTTGTAAATGCACCCAGCAGTGATTTCTGACCTGTGTTTCACTTCAGGACTCATTAGCATAAGTTTCTGCACAGCCAGAGAATGGTTACTTAATTGTATCAAGTAAAGAATGTATACAGAAGATAAGCTTATCACCAGTTCGGATGTGGGCTGCCCCTACAGGAGAAAAAGTCAGTTAAATGCTGTTTTACTTAAAAAACAACAACATTGTGTTAGTGTATTATACGCTGTAAATAATATTTTAGAGCAAAGAAGAAATACTGGGTTATATTCCACTTTAACCTTAAAAGGACCCCTGCCCAGCGATGCCTAATCTTTAGGGAAAAAAAATGCCAACCTTAACACCCCCCCTTGCCGCAAAACCCACTGCAAAAACAAAAAATATTGGGCGCCGCCAGGGGTGCACATACTAATTTCAAGGGGAAACTTGGGTAACCTCTGGTTGTCGCTGCAGTTTGCATAGCAGGCGGTCCTAGTGCCTGATAAGATGTATATTATCAGGTTCTCAAATTTCCCCCATAGCTGGAATTAGTATGGATGCCAGCGATGCCCAAAGTTCTGTGGTGCCTCCAGCCCCCAAATTTCTATACAAAGCATGAATCTGTTCTATATGTGCACTGCTATACACTGCTGACCGCTCCAAGAAAAGGCCTGGCAGTGTACCTAGTGTGACCCGGCCCTGTTTGTTTGCATGCACAGCCTTGCTAATTGATAGTGTGTGTGCCACTGCCAGCAGCCCAGCACATTCAGTGACTACCTGTGTGTGTGTGACAGGGAGCTGCACATTGTACTATCCATTACTGCATATAGCCAGTACCTGTTGTGTTTACTTAACCCACCTCATCACTGCATATACCTAGCTTTGTGTTGAGTGAACCCAGCTCACTGCATCTAACTACCTGTTGTGTTGGGTGAACCCACCTCACTGCATCTAAGTACCTTTACTGTTCAGTAAACCCAGCTCTCTGCATCCAACTACCTGTTGTGTTGAGTGAACCCACCTCACTGCATCTAAGTACCTTTACTGTTCAGTGAACCCAGCTCACTGCATCTTACTACCTGTTGTGTTCAGTGAACCCACCTCACTGCATCTAAGTACCTTTACTGTTCAGTGAACCCAGCTCACTGCATCTTACTACCTGTTGTGTTCAGTGAACCCACCTCACTGCATCTAAGTACCTTTACTGTTCAGTGAACCCAGCTCACTGCATCTTACTACCTGTTGTGTTCAGTGAACCCACCTCACTGCATCTAAGTACCTTTACTGTTCAGTGAACCCAGCTCACTGCATCTTACTACCAGTTGTGTTCAGTGAACCCAGCTCACTGCATCTAAGTACCTTTACTGTTCAGTGAACCCAGTTCACTGCATCTAACTACCTGTTGTGTTCAGTGAACCCACCTCACTGCATCTAAGTACCTTTACTGTTCAGTGAACCCAGCTCACTGCATCTTACTACCTGTTGTGTTGAGTGAACCCACCTCACTGCATCTAAGTACCTTTACTGTTCAGTGAACCCAGCTCACTGCATCTTACTACCTGTTGTGTTGAGTGAACCCACCTCACTGCATCTAAGTACCTTTACTGTTCAGTGAACCCAGCTCACTGCATCTTACTACCTGTTGTGTTCAGTGAACCCACCTCAATGCATCTAAGTACCTTTACTGTTCAGTAAACCCAGCTCTCTGCATCCAACTACCTGTTGTGTTGAGTGAACCCACCTCACTGCATCTAAGTACCTTTACTGTTCAGTGAACCCAGCTCACTGCATCTTACTACCTGTTGTGTTCAGTGAACCCACCTCACTGCATCTAAGTACCTTTACTGTTCAGTGAACCCAGCTCACTGCATCTTACTACCTGTTGTGTTCAGTGAACCCACCTCACTGCATCTAAGTACCTTTACTGTTCAGTGAACCCAGCTCACTGCATCTTACTACCTGTTGTGTTCAGTGAACCCACCTCACTGCATCTAAGTACCTTTACTGTTCAGTGAACCCAGCTCACTGCATCTTACTACCTGTTGTGTTGAGTGAACCCACCTCACTGCATCTAAGTACCTTTACTGTTCAGTGAACCCAGCTCACTGCATCTAACTACCTGTTGTGTTCAGTGAACCCACCTCACTGCATCTAAGTACCTTTACTGTTCAGTGAACCCAGCTCACTGCATCTTACTACCTGTTGTGTTCAGTGAACCCACCTCAATGCATCTAAGTACCTTTACTGTTCAGTGAACCCAGCTCACTGCATCTTACTACATGTTGTGTTCAGTGAACCCAGCTCACTGCATCCAACTACCTGTTGTGTTGAGTGAACCCACCTCACTGCATCAAAGTACCTTTACTGTTCAGTGAACCCAGCTCACTGCATCTTACTACCTGTTGTGTTCAGTGAACCCACCTCACTGCATCTAAGTACCTTTACTGTTCAGTGAACCCAGCTCACTGCATCTTACTACCTGTTGTGTTCAGTGAACCCACCTCACTGCATCTAAGTACCTTTACTGTTCAGTGAACCCAGCTCACTGCATCTTACTACCTGTTGTGTTCAGTGAACCCAGCTCACTGCATCTAAGTACCTTTACTGTTCAGTGAACCCAGCTCACTGCATCTTACTACCTGTTGTGTTCAGTGAACCCAGCTCACTGCATCTAAGTACCTTTACTGTTCAGTGAACCCAGCTCACTGCATCTAACTACCTGTTGTGTTGAGTGAACCCACCTCATTGCATCTAAGTACCTTTACTGTTCAGTGAACCCAGTTCACTGCATCTTACTACCTGTTGTGTTCAGTGAACCAAGCTCACTGCATCTAAGTACCTTTACTGTTCAGTGAACCCATCTCACTGCATCTTACTACCTGTTGTGTTGAGTGAACCCATCTCACTGCATCTAATTACCTTTACTGTTCAGTGAATCCAACTCACTGCATCTAACTACCTGTTGTGTTGAGTGAACCCAGCTCACTGCATATACCTAGCATCCCCCCGAGATGGACAAAATGGACAAACCAGGTAGAGGAAGAGGTAGAGGCAGACCCAGAGGTAGACCACCAGGCACCGGCAGGTCTGTGCGAGGTGGTGTTGCTGTGATTTTGTGCGGACCTGGCCCAAAATACAGTGCTCAGAAGAAGGCACGTGTCATCACTTCCCAAAATTGTGAGGACGTGGTTGAGTATTTAATACAGAACACCTCATCTCCCCAGCCACCAGCGCTACAACAAGCACCACATCCGCTGCATTTGACACTTCGCAGGAGTAATTTGGTGGTGGTGTTGAAATCACTGATTCCCAGCCACTGCTGCAACAACAAGAAGAAGGCGCAGGTACACCACCTCATACGTCTGAGTTAGGTGGCGATAGTATGGACGTAACGTGTGAGGAGGGGGATGATGAACCACCTGAAGTTGGTGCAGTTGAGGAGGTGTCTGAGGAAAGCGAAGCTGGGCAGGAGTATTATGATGACGATTATACGGATGCCACGTATGTTCCCAGTAGAGGAGATGACCAGGGGGACAGTTCAGAGGGGGAGTCAGAGAGGAGTAGGAGGAGACGGCTCCATGATAGAAGCAGAGGGAGCTCATCCTCAGAAACAGCTGGGGGCAGTGTCCGGTGCCATGTATCGCCAGCTATGGACAGCCAGCCAACATGCCCTTCAACGTCAGCTGCTGTTGCCACCGTAGCACCATAACCCCAGGGGGGCTCAGCGGTTTGGACATTTTTTAACATGTGTGTCTCAGATCCGAGCAAAGCCATCTGTTGTCTCTGCCAGCAAAAATTGAGCCGTGGAAAGGCCGACTCTCACGTAGGGACAAGTGCCTTACGAAGGCACCTGGAGAGGAGGCACAAACAGCTATGGCAAGAACACCTGAGGAAAAGTAGCACACAAAAGACAAGCCACCTTCCTTCGCCTCTTCCTACGTCAGGTGCATCATCTTCATCCGCTTTCTCCCTTGCACCTTCACAGCCACCCTCCTCCACACCGCCTCTTCCCTTCAGCGGTTCCTTCTCCTCTGCCCACAGCAGTACCCAGCTGTCCGTGAAGGAAGTATTTGAACGTAAGAAGCAAATGTCACCCTCTTGCCCGGCATCTGACAGCTGGTGTGGCGGAACTATTAGCTCGCCAGATATTACCATACAAGCTGGTGGAGTCGGAGGCTTTCCGTAAGTTTGTGGCCATTGGTACACCGCAGTGGAAGATACCAGGCCGCAATTATTTTTCACAAAAGGCCATACCCAAACTGTACCGTGCAGTTGAGAGGCAAGTGGTGTCATCTATTGCGAAGAGTGTTGGGTCAAGGGTCCACCTGACCACGGATGCCTGGTCTGCCAAGCACGGGCAGGGCCACTACATTACATACACAGCCCATTGGGTCAACCTGGTGACCGATGGCAGCAAGCAGGGAGTACGTGGCTGCACAGCGGACCGACTTGTCACACATTCACGGCTTGCAGGCAGGCCTCCAGCCACCTCCTTTCCACCTGCTACCACCTCTTCGCTGTCGTCAGCTTCCTCCTCCTCCTTGGCTGGTGCCACGATCTCCTCTCCAGCTACACAGCCCCAGCACCCCAGGGTCTATGCTGCATGCCAGGTACGACGGTGTCACGCAGTGTTAGACATGTCTTGCCTGAAAGCAGAGAGTCACACTGGAGCAGCTCTCCTGGCTGCTCTTAACAAACAGGTGGAGCAGGGGCGTCTGTGCCATTAGGCAACTATAAATTTTTGCCTATAGCGCAGTTGGTGGCAGTGGGCGCTCCTCTGTGCGTCAGTGTTTATTTATTTATTTTTTTTCCTTCTGCATTCAGCCAGCCAGGTCGGCGCCGGCTGTGACAGGCAGCTCAGCCTGTGCCCGGCGCCGCCTACTGGTCCGCCCCCTTCCTCGAGTCTTCTCCATTCAGAGCCTCCGAGTCCGAGCAGTTGCAAGCCTGCACGCACGTTAGTTTATATGTGCTGTGCAGACAGTGCGTGCTGGCTGCCGCCTACTGGTCCAACTCCGCCCCCTCTCCTTCTCAGACTGTGCTGATTGCTGAGCGTGCGATCGCAGCACGCTGATTTATTTACACACTCGGCGCCGCCCCTAACTCTGCCCCCCGCCTGGCTGTCACACGTGGGTAGAAGTCTAGAAGAAGTGACGCACCAGGGCGGCTGGCTGCTACATGCAGAGAGAGGCGACACCGGCTCACAGAGTCACAGTGAGTGCCCTCTGCTCTGCCTCTGCTGCTCGCAGCTATTGATCATTTTTTTATGCCCCCCTGGCTGGCCCTGGGAAGGAAGGAAGAGGAGCCGAGGGAGTTGCGCGCCACAAGGAGGTCGGGACCGGAGGTCGGGATAGGAGGAGATCGTGACAGGAGGAGATCGTGACAGGAGGAGATCGTGACAGGAGGAGATCGTGACAGGAGTTCTTCTGACTAGGTGAGTAAATGGGTTTTTCTTTTCAGATCTGCTTAAGGATTTGTGCATATTGGGGTCATTTCTGCTGTAGGATTGTGCATATTGGGGTCATATCTGCTAACGATTTGTGCATATTGGGGTCATATCTGCTAACGATTTGTGCATATTGGGGTCATATCTGCTAACGATTTGTGCATATTGGGGTCATATCTGCTAACGATTTGTGCATATTGGGGTCATATCTGCTAACGATTTGTGCATATTGGGGTCATATCTGCTAACGATTTGTGCATATTGGGGTCATATCTGCTAACGATTTGTGCATATTGGGGTCAGATCTGCTAACGATTTGTGCATATTGGGGTCATATCTGCTAACGATTTGTGCATATTGGGGTCATATCTGCATATTGGGGTCATATCTGCTAACGATTTGTGCATATTGGGGTCATATCTGCTAACGATTTGTGCATATTGGGGACATATCTGCTAACGATTTGTGCATATTGGGGTCATATCTGCTAACGATTTGTGCATATTGGGGTCATATCTGCTAACGATTTGTGCATATTGGGGTCATATCTGCTAACGATTTGTGCATATTGGGGTCATATCTGCTAACGATTTGTGCATATTGGGGTCATATCTGCTAACGATTTGTGCATATTGGGGTCATATCTGCTAACGATTTGTGCATATTGGGGTCAGATCTGCTAACGATTTGTGCATATTGGGGTCATATCTGCATATTGGGGTCATATCTGCTAACGATTTGTGCATATTGGGGTCATATCTGCTAACGATTTGTGCATATTGGGGTCATATCTGCTAACGATTTGTGCATATTGGGGTCATATCTGTTTTATAATGGTTTTGCGGCTCCCAGTTTTTTTTCTCTTTTCGGAAATGGGCCCAAGTGGCTCTTTAATTCTTAAAGGTTGCAGACCCCTGGCATATAGCATCATGCCTGCTGCGTGTGGGTTTGGGCAGTCTCAGAGTCAGAGGGAGGGAGACATACATGCTGCACAGTGCACAGAGTGTGCGCACAGTCTGCAGAGGGGAGACAGACCCTCATAGTGAGTGGCGAATGGCGTGCCCCCTCTTAATATTATATGCCCCCCTCTCCCCTGGCTGGCCCTGAGATTTCGGGGGGGGGGGGCGCCACAGGTTTTCTTGCCTGGAGTGACAAAGTGGCTAGAAACACCCCTGAGGTGGAGCAATGGCTGACCCCGCACAAGCTTGAGATCGGCAACGTGATGTGTGACAACGGCAGCAATCTCATTTCTGCGTTGAATTTGGGAAAGCTGACACACATACCCTGCATGGCACATGTGCTGAATCTGGTCGTGCAAAGATTTGTGTCCAAGTACCCAGGCTTAGAGGACGTCCTGAAGCAGGCCAGGAAGTTGTGTGGGCATTTCAGGCGCTCTTACAAGGCCATGGCACGCTTTGCGGACATTCAGCGTAGAAACAACTTGCCGGTGAGACGCCTGATTTGCGATAGCCCGACTCGCTGGAATCCCACCCTGCTGATGTTCTCTCGCCTGCTAGACCAGGAGAAAGCCATCACCCAGTACCTGTATCATTGCAGTACAAGGACACAATCTGGGAGGATGGGGATGTTGTGGCCCAACAACTGGACACTGATGCGAAATGCATGCAGGGTCATGGAGCCCTTTGAGGAGGTGACCAAACTGGTGAGTCGCACTGAGGGCATCATCAGCGACTTGATCCCCTACGCCTACTTCCTGGAGCATGCCGTGCGTAGAGTGGTGGATACAGCTGTGGAGGAGCGTGAACGAGAACAGTTACAGCAGCAGGAGTCGTGGGAGCGATTTACACCTGAACCCGATGTTTCCACAACACCTGCGGCAGCACAGAGGGGGGAGGAGGAGGAGGAGGAAGAAGAGGAGTCGTGTGGGGAAGGAGAGGAGTCAGACTCTGATGATGGTGATGAGGAAGGTGTTTCTGTGGAGGAGGAAGAGGCGGCGGAAGAAGAACAACCGCAGCAGCCGTCACAGGGGGCTTCTGCTGCTCCACGTTCCCGTGGTATTGTTCGTGGCTGGGGGGAGGAAGAGGAGTTGCGTCCCGTCACTGAGGAAGAGCAAGAGGAGATGGAGAGTACGTCTGCATCCAGCTTTGTGCAGATTGCCTCTTTCATGTTGTCCAGCCTGTTGAGGGATCCCCGTATAAAAAAACTCAAGGCGAATGACCTGTACTGGGTGGCCACGCTACTAGACCCTCGGTACAGGCACAAAGTGGCGGACCTGTTACCAACTTAACACAAGGCGGAAAGGATGCAGCACTTGCAGAACAAGCTGTCGATGATGCTTTACAATGCGTTTAAGGGTGATGTGGCTGCACAACGCAATCAAGGTACCACTGGCAGTAACCCTTCTCCTCCCAAGTCCACGCAGGCAAGGACAGGACGCCCCAGCGATCTCAGGGTGATGTCGGACATGCGGACATTCTTTAGTCCAACTCCTCGGCATAGTCCTTCCGGATCCACCCTCCACCAACGCCTGGACCGGCAGGTAGCCGACTACCTGGCCTTGAGTGTGGATGTAGACACTGCGAAAAGCGTCGATGAACCCTTGGACTACTGGTTGCGCAGGCTTGACCTGTGGCCAGAGCTGTCCCAATTTGCCATACAACTTCTCTCTTGCTCTGCCGCAAGCGTCCTGTCAAAAAGGACCTTCAGTGCAGCTGGAGGCATAGTTACTGAGAAGAGAAGTCGCCTAAGTCACGACAGTGTTCAGTACCTGACCTTTATCAAAATGAATGAGGAATGGATCACGGAGGGCTACTGCACGACCGAAGACTAAGTCAGTCCCCACACACAGCATCTCTGCCTGCAGGCCGCTTGCCTTCTCCGCCACCACCAACAGGGTCCAGGACTCTAGGCGGATTCCGGAATTTTTAAGGGCGCTGCTAGCAGTGGCCGCTACACTAATTTTTCTGGTGCATGTACATGCCTGCCTAATTTTTCTGGCTGCACTGCGGGCAGCTGCAACAAAAAAACAAAAGGCATGTACATGTGCCCATCCTCCTTCGTGATCATTACCTTGCCGTGGTGAAGGGGCTTGCATATCACAATGAAGCAATGACCGCCGGCTATTTGAGTGTCTCGGGTGGGGGTGGGACACAAAAGATAATAAGTTCGTTGCTTCATTGTGGTCAGACCAAATTTGATCAGCTGGACAGTCACTGTTGTTCTATCATTGAGCTACCACAGCCTGGCGACCATATGGGCTTTAAAAACGCCACGGCCTACACTCTGGCCACGGTGCGCACCAGTCCAGCATGGCCGTCACTACGCAAACAGCTGTTTTCGGTGCGTTACATAGTGAGTTTGGTGTGTCAGTGTGAAGCAGAACTCTAATTACACTCCCTGATTGATGTATACTCATGCAAGGTGTTTTAAAGCACTTTAGGCCTGCAATTTAGCATTCAATGTGATTTCTGCCCTTAAAACGCTGCTTTGCGTCAAATCCAGATTTTTCCCCGGGACTTTGGGCATGTATCCCACTCCGCCATGCCCCCCTCCAGGTGTTAGACTCCTTGAAACATATTTTCCA
Source organism: Hyperolius riggenbachi (assembly GCF_040937935.1). Lineage (NCBI taxonomy): Eukaryota > Metazoa > Chordata > Amphibia > Anura > Hyperoliidae > Hyperolius > Hyperolius riggenbachi. The sequence goes on from NC_090655.1 coordinate 70,673,858, forward strand.
TCACTTTTGTGGCCAACATAATTTTTTCTATTTTTCAAAGTTCGCATCACCATTGAAGTCTATTGCGGTTCGCGAACTTTTACACGAACCGAACCTTCTGCGAAGGTTCGCGAACGGTGTTCGCGAACCGAAAATTGGAGGTTCGCGACATCTCTAATGATGGATATACTCACAAGTCAGGGTTACCAATTAGGCAACCACTGTGTAGGCAGGAGAGGAGATTAAGCCTGTCCTCACTCAGGATTAAGATGTAATTCTCTGTAGATTAGGAGAAGAAAGGGAATTCAACCCCTCCACCAGGGGTGGATGCTGATATTGTAAGGAGAACAGAGGCGCCAACAGAATAAAATATATCTAAAAACTTTAAAATTCCTTGGGAGGCGGTGGTGGACTCATCTCCCCGAAGCAGACATGATACTGTCGGTTTTAGTACAAACAAATTTATTTATATACTCCAACATACAGCGCAACGCGTTTCGCGGGTATATTCCCGCTTCTTTAGGCAATAACGAACAGGAGTGCACACAGTGCAGTCTTAAGGTCACGATAAGCGCCTCTGTGATGTAGATATACTCCACAGATGACATCATTCAGATAATGTCAACAAATAGTTTCCTTTATTTATCCACATACATAATTTAACAAAGATCTAAAGCTCATCGTAATCCTAGCACAGGCCCCCACGAGGCTAACCCAGTCATTATGCAAATAACGCTATACAACTCCATAAATAGTTAATAGTACTATATCCTAAAACTAATCTCAAAGAGAAAATCTGATTGATTCTTTCTTAATCAAAAAATGAAATTCACAGATTTAATTAATTAGTTCAAAAATGGAAAAATTCCCAGGAAGATAACGAAAATATATCTTCTGAATGAAATAAGTATAGCTGATTAAATGCATGCAACAGCTTCAGCCGTGATTATGAATAATCTATGTTAAAATAAAAATTAAAAATAAAAACAATGAAAGCCATATAATAATCCATCCAAACTTTCCATGGGGGAAATTCATGTGCGATCTTATATGAATTTCATAGCAACTCCTGATAAGAATTTCATGGCCTCTTGAGATCCATCTTGGGGAACTCTTACGATATCATCTCTCCGTATCTGTTGATTCACAGTTTTTCTGTGGGAATAATTCCAGTTCAGCATTTTATTAACCACTTAAGGACTGCAGTCTTAAAACCCCTTAAAGCGGTATCGTCACCAAAAAAAATCAAATTTCAACAGCAACTGGTCTGAGTGTATTAAGTGATAAAGATACTAAGCCTGCATTCAAAACTTTTTCTGCTGTTATGATTTGAAGTTATCACATACTTAAGGAACACTGGCCCTTTAGTAGTCGTTGCCAAAGAATTGCATGCTGGGGGTTCTTATCTATAATCTATTCCTCCTCTTCCCTTTATTTCCCTGCCTGCTGCTTATCTGAAACCTAATCCCCTAATCACTTATGTTTACAAGCAAGGCTGAGGTGACTCAGCGATTGGAGGAGACAAGAAAAAAAGTAAAGGGCAGAAATGACATCACGAGTTAGCCTTTACTGTGGGCAAAAGACATGGCCCCCACCAGGAACAGAATTCTCATCATTTACTATATAACATTCACTGAAATCAAAACGTGGACAGTATAATACATGTGTTATGTAAGTAGATCAAGTATTTATCTACTTATATATGTGTTTTTTTTTTCCTGGCATAGTATGGCTGATCCTACTGCTTTAAGGACCAGACACTTTTTTTCCATTCAGACCACTGCAGCTTTAACGGTTTATTGCTCGGTCATACAACCTACTATCTACAGTGGTGTGAAAAACTATTTGCCCCCTTCCTGATTTCTTATTCTTTTGCATGTTTGTCACACTTAAATGTTTCTGCTCATCAAAAACCATTAACCATGAGTTAAAGATAACATAATTAAACACAAAATGCAGTTTTAAATGATGGTTTTTATTATTTAGTGAGAAAAAAAACTCAAAACCTACATGGCCCTGTGTGAAAAAGAAATTGCCCCCTGAACCTAATAACTGGTTGGGCCACCCTTAGCAGCAATAACTGCAATCAAGCGTTTGCGATAACTTGCAACAAGTCTTTCACAGCGCTCTGGAGGAATTTTGGCCCACTCATCTTTGCAGAATTGTTGTAATTCAGCTTTATTTGAGGGTTTTCTAGCATGAACTGCCTTTTTAAGGTCATGCCACAACATCTCAATAGGATTCAGGTCAGGGCTTTGACTAGGCCACTCCAAAGTCTTCATTTTGTTTTTCTTCAGCCATTCAGAGGTGGATTTGCTGGTGTCTTTTGGGTCATTGTCCTGCTGCAGCACCCAAGATCGCTTCAGCTTGAGTTGACGAACAGATGGCCGGACATTCTCCTTCAGGATTTTTTGGTAGACAGTAGAATTCATGGTTCCATCTATCACAGCAAGCCTTCCAGGTCCTGAAGCAGCAAAACAACCCCACACCATCACACTACCACCACCATATTTTACTGTTGGTATGATGTTCTTTTGCTGAAATGCTGTGTTACTTCTACGGCAGATTTAACAGGAAACGCACCTTCCAAAAAGTTCTACTTTTGTCTCGGTGGTCCACAAGGTATTTTCCCACAAGTCTTGGCAATCATTGAGATGTTTTTTTAGCAAAGTTGAGACGAGCCTTAATGTTCTTTTTGCTTAAAAGTGGTTTGCACCTTGGATATCTGCCATGCAGGCCATTTTTGCCCAGTCTCTTTCTTATGGTGGAGTTGTGAACACTGACCTTAATTGAGGCAAGTGAGGCCTGCAGTTCTTTAGATGTTGTCCTGGGGTCTTTGGTGGCCTCTCGGATGAGTTTTCTCTGCGCTCTTGGGGTAATTTTGGTCGGCCAGCCACTCTTGGGAAGGTTCATCACTGTTCCATGTTTTTGCCATTTGTGGATAATGGCTCTCACTGTGGTTCGCTGGAGTCCCAAAGCTTTAGAAATGGCTTTATAACCTTTACCAAACTAATAGATCTCAATTACAGTACTTTTGTTCTCATTTGTTCCTGAATTTCTTTGGATCTTGGCATGATGTCTAGCTTTTGAGGTGCTTTTGGTCTACTTCTCTGTGTCAGATAGCTCCTATTTAAGTGATTTCTTGATTGAAACAGGTGTGGCAGTGTCACGAACGATTGCGGGGACGCAGGCGCGTCCTGGAACCGCCCGTGAAGAAAAGAACGATCGCACTCGATTCCTGCATCGATCGCGCTTCAGATCAATAGAACCAAGATTTGATGTGTAGTATCTCTCTGCCTAGGAACAGCTGGGGGATCTGTCTTAGCTGAAGTGACAGCCTGGGGGGAAGGTGTTAATTAGCTTGGACATATTCCCTGTGGAAGGCACAATTACCCTTTTGGTTCTGGGAACCAGGTGACACTTAGCTGATCTCATGGAGATGTTAATTAACCAAAGGATGCCTAGGTACAGCCAGGCAGGCTACAAATCCACGGGAGGTCTTGACACTTTGCTCCCTAGTAAAGATCAAAGGAAAGTCAGCTGTTAGCAGCTAGAACACACCCTGAATAAACCTGAAGTCTCATGGCATAATCCATAACTTCCCAGATCTGTAATATTTCTGGGGTTCCTGAGATGGCAGCTTCACCAAACGTGGGGGAAGTGTAGCATGAGCCCCGGTGCTGGTTCTGAGGAAGTTTCAGAACATTCTGAGGTAAGGACTGCCAGTTAGGCAGTTTGAAAATGCCCTGATGGTACCACAGGGGTCCCACCCCTCATGTCTGGTATCAGGGCGCTGGGTAAATCGAGACAGACCTGAAAATGTTAATAAATCTGCCCTGACCTGTACGGTTCTGTGAGATAGAGCCCATATATGGGTAGATATGATTTCTAGCCCCCAGGATAAGGGGAGGGCTCATCTCATCTTCTAAGGGGGTGTATGGCTCCCCGCCCTCACTCCCTCCTACTGAAGCAGGGGCATAAGAATGGCTGAGGACCCAAACTCAGTGTCCTCCACACTGAAACATCTTGAATTCATCAGATGCCAGCTTGAGGATATGCTGGCATCCACCTGGTCTGAACTCTGAACTCAAATTGAAACCCAGAACTCTGTTTTCCCACAAAAAGGACATCTTTCCAGGAACTAAGTATTTTTCTCCCTTCTTTTATTTTTTATACTGGCTATTACTGTTTTAATAATTGTTGATTTTAATAATTGTCTGTATATATTAATTATTTATATTGCGTGAATAAACGACTTTCTCCAAGTCATTCACTGTCTGCTACCCTGCTTATCAGCACACACAGAACTGATCCCGGGTCTCTGAAGATACGCTACTGTTTGTTTGTTGTTGGCTAGACAGAATATCGTGTGTTTAACCGTTTTATTCGCAGGATTAGTCAGTTAATGGGCTCCACGGTCCCATGGTAACCGCGGTGGTGGCAGTACCCTGAACCAGTGGGTGAAGTTGTAATCACCCGTGTCTCACAGGCTCCCTTCTGAGTTGTCTGCGGCTAATTCTTAACGGTTCCTGCGCATTGACTGCGACCAGAGTTCGCACGATCTGTGCGCTGGCACCGTTTAGAAGGCTAAGTGCGGTCAGCCACTAGGGCTCCTGTGACAGTGTTAGGCAGCGGTTGGGACCTGTGTTGTGCTGAAAGTATCTACGATAGCGCTAGCGCTATCGAGAAACGAACTAATTCATTGGTGTAGCTGGAAGGCAATATATTTTTTATATATACAGAGAGACTGTGTAGCCAGTACCCCTCCCCAAAAGTTTTATTTTATTTGGCGTGGAAATGTCCGGGAACTACAAGAAAATGTGCCTGGCGGACCTGCAAAATCTTTGCCAAGAGAGAGGCATTGATGTCGGCCGCAAGAAACAAGGGGACCTGGTAACGGAATTGTTTCAATGGGATACCCAGCAACTGCGGGAGCCGGGAGTGTCCGCTGAAGTGGATACCAGCCCATCTGACAATCGAGGGGAACCAGAGACTGAGACTCCTGACCGTACAGAGGTTGTGCATCCTGAGGGCCCTGCATCAACAGTTATGCAGGAGAATGTCAGTGTGGACCCCAACCCCAGAGTTTCTGAAAGTACTCGCCTGGAACCGGCCAGTACTGGACTGTCCGTTTGTACTGATCCGCTAATGCAGCAGGCATTACAAAAGCTGATGGACACTGACCTGGACAAGTACCTGCAGTACATGCGTGAGGAGCTCCAATCTGCAGAAGCGCGGACAGAGCGGCAAATGCGGGAGGAACGGGAGCGGCAAGCCGCTGCTGCTGCAGCCGCAGAACGCCACGCGGAGAGGGATGCCGCTGAGCGGGAACGCCAACGACAGCATGAGCTAAACATGGCAAAAGTGCAACAGGCCAGCCGGAGTTCACCGCCCAGCCTCCCTGCTGAAGGAGCTGCACCACCCGTAAGTGCAAAATTTAAATTTGCTAATATTGAAAAAGACACAGACATTGACTTGTTTTTGCGGTCTTTTGAAAAAGCATGCCGTCAGTATCGTCTGTCCCAAGACCAGTGGGCCAGACATCTGACACCTTTGCTGCGCTACAAAGCGCTTGATGCCTTCGCAGAATTGCCTGCGGAGAAGGATAATAATTATGCTGCTATAAAAGACGCTATCATTACTAAGTACCAGCTGACGCCAGAAGCCTATCGGAAAAAGTTCAGGGCCTGGCAGAAAAAGTCTTCTGATTCGTACCGAGATGTGGCCAGCAGCTTGCTCACCACACTACGCCAGTGGACTCTAGGCCTCACCAAAGGGTCTTATGGCGTCCTGGAGGACTTGATAGTCCTCGAACAATTTCTGAACATTTGCCCTGCTGATGTACGACAGTTTGTGTTAGAACGCAGGCCGGCTTCAGCCACTGTCGCTGCAGACCTTGCTGAGACTTTTGCAACTACCCGGGTGGCTGATACCCGCAGAACTGTCCCACCCAGCTGGAGAGGAGGTCAGCCCAATACCTCGGCAGACCCTCCTGCCCCTGTGAGCCGTCCGCAACAGAGGCCACCCAGCGCAGCTGCTGCACCCAGGCCTGCAGCGCCTGGAGAGGTCACCTGTCACTACTGCCGCCAGCCCGGACACATGAAATTCGACTGTCCGGAGCGGAGACAGACACCACCAGCACCTGGATCATCTGCATCACCTGTACCTCACCCACAGCAGAGGCAACCCGCCAGCGAACCACAGCCTGGATCATCAGATTTTGTCCTGTTTGCCCGCGGAAAGGAAATCCGCGACCGAACCGACCAGCAGCAACTTGTTAGAGTGAACGGCAAAGTTGTCACCGGATTTCGAGACACCGGAGCTGACATCACGTTAGTTCACTCACATCTTGTGCCAAAGGAGAGCATCAGCTCCAGCCGATCCATTGCCCTTACTGGAGTAGAGGGCACCCTTTTTCACATAGCCCACGCGACAGTGAAGCTGGATTGGGGATTAGGGATCCACGAAAGGGTTGTTGGGGTTATGAAGGATCTCCCAGTCCCTGTGTTGCTGGGGACTGATTTGGGCAAGCTTGTGTCCTACTATGAACCTGCCACGACCGCCTTGTCGCTCACGGGAGGAGACGGACTCTCCACCCACCACCAGGTACTTTATACACTTGGGGGAGCACCAGGGGGAGGCGGGTTGAATGTGCCCAGTTCAAGGGTACCAGGTTCAATAGTGCCTGCTTCAAAGGCACCTGAGTTTGATGTACAGACTGTCTGTTGTGATGATGCTGTAACTGTACCTGAGTTTACTGTACAACCTGTCTGTAATGAAAAAATGTCTATACCTGTCAATGTCATTACTGCATGCAATGATGATTTGAGTAATGTCCGTCTGTGCTATTCTGACAGTGTACCTGTGCTAGCAGTACCGCGCAGCTGCACTGCTCAGAACCCAAGCTCAGAACAGGTGGAGGGGGTTCCGACCGCAGGGATGAGACCTTTCAGCCGCTGGCCTCGTGTGACATGAGCCAGTTGGCTGAAACTGACAGCGCCATATTCTCAGCCGCACTACAAAGTGACCCAAGCCTGGAGGTGCTCAGGCAGCAAGCCGCTGAGCCCCTCGCAGACGGGGCCGCTTTCAAGGTGTACTGGGAAGGTGGGAGACTGTACAGTGAGTCTGTACAGCCCCCTACAGGTAGATCCCACGCGAATACCAAGTGGCTTGTGGTCCCGAGTGCGTTCAGGGGACATGTGCTGAAATCCGCACATGGTAATCCTCTGACAGGGCACTCGGTTGTCCGCAAGACACTCGCCGGTATTCGGAACCAGTTTTATTGGCCCCGGATGAACAGGGATGTAGCAAACTACTGCAGGGCATGTGCCGTCTGTCAGGAGCTGGGAAGGTCCAGGGATTCCCGCGGGGTTCCCTTAGGTCCACAGCCACTCAGCAGGGGAACCCTGCGTGGGCTGGCTGTTGACCTAACCAACCCACTGCCCGTTGTCAGCAGTCCCGGCAGACACCACGTCCGATTGCAGTGGCGCAAACGCCCTGTCCAGAACGGTCCATGTTGGGTCAACCCTGAGGGTAGCAGACCGCGACCGGTCCAGGGGAACCGAGCCACAGGCTCCAATAGGTTTTCCCGCCGTACCGGCAACTCGAGGCCCGTCAGCCAAGTTAGCGGCGCCGCCACACATCTTGCGGATGAGTGGCTGAGCCGCAGACAAGGGGGAGGGCTGTCACGGACGATTGCGGGGACGCAGGCGCGTCTTGGAACCGCCCGTGAAGAAAAGAACGATCGCACTCGATTCCTGCATCGATCGCGCTTCAGATCAATAGAACCAAGATTTGATGTGTAGTATCTCTCTGCCTAGGAACAGCTGGGGGATCTGTCTTAGCTGAAGTGACAGCCTGGGGGGAAGGTGTTAATTAGCTTGGACATATTCCCTGTGGAAGGCACAATTCCCCTTTTGGTTCTGGGAACCAGGTGACACTTAGCTGATCTCATGGAGATGTTAATTAACCAAAGGATGCCTAGGTACAGCCAGGCAGGCTACAAATCCACGGGAGGTCTTGACACTTTGCTCCCTAGTAAAGATCAAAGGAAAGTCAGCTGTTAGCAGCTAGAACGCACCCTGAATAAACCTGAAGTCTCATGGCATAATCCATAACTTCCCAGATCTGTAATATTTCTGGGGTTCCTGAGATGGCAGCTTCACCAAACGTGGGGGAAGTGTAGCATGAGCCCCGGTGCTGGTTCTGAGGAAGTTTCAGAACATTCTGAGGTAAGGACTGCCAGTTAGGCAGTTTGAAAATGCCCTGATGATACCACAGGGGTCCCACCCCTCATGTCTGGTATCAGGGCGCTGGGTAAATCGAGACAGACCTGAAAATGTTAATAAATCTGCCCTGACCTGTACGGTTCTGTGAGATAGAGCCCATATATGGGTAGATATGATTTCTAGCCCCCAGGATAAGGGGAGGGCTCATCTCATCTTCTAAGGGGGTGTATGGCTCCCCGCCCTCACTCCCTCCTACTGAAGCAGGGGCATAAGAATGGCTGAGGACCCAAACTCAGTGTCCTCCACACTGAAACATCTTGAATTCATCAGATGCCAGCTTGAGGATATGCTGGCATCCACCTGGTCTGAACTCTGAACTCAAATTGAAACCCAGAACTCTGTTTTCCCACAAAAAGGATATCTTTCCAGGAACTAAGTATTTTTCTCCCTTCTTTTATTTTTTATACTGGCTATTACTGTTTTAATAATTGTTGATTTTAATAATTGTCTGTATATATTAATTATTTATATTGCGTGAATAAACGACTTTCTCCAAGTCATTCACTGTCTGCTACCCTGCTTATCAGCACACACAGAACTGATCCCGGGTCTCTGAAGATACGCTACTGTTTGTTTGTTGTTGGCTAGACAGAATATCGTGTGTTTAACCGTTTTATTCGCAGGATTAGTCAGTTAATGGGCTCCACGGTCCCATGGTAACCGCGGTGGTGGCAGTACCCTGAACCAGTGGGTGAAGTTGTAATCACCCGTGTCTCACAGGCTCCCTTCTGAGTTGTCTGCGGCTAATTCTTAACGGTTCCTGCGCATTGACTGCGACCAGAGTTCGCACGATCTGTGCGCTGGCACCGTTTAGAAGGCTAAGTGCGGTCAGCCACTAGGGCTCCTGTGACAGTGTTAGGCAGCGGTTGGGACCTGTGTTGTGCTGAAAGTATCTACGACAGCGCTAGCGCTATCGAGAAACGAACTAATTCGTTGGTGTAGCTGGAAGGCAATATATTTTTTATATATACAGAGAGACTGTGTAGCCAGTACCCCTCCCCAAAAGTTTTATTTTATTTGGCGTGGAAATGTCCGGGAACTACAAGAAAATGTGCCTGGCAGACCTGCAAAATCTTTGCCAAGAGAGAGGCATTGATGTCGGCCGCAAGAAACAAGGGGACCTGGTAACGGAATTGTTTCAATGGGATACCCAGCAACTGCGGGAGGCGGGAGTGTCCGCTGAAGTGGATACCAGCCCATCTGACAATCGAGGGGAACCAGAGACTGAGACTCCTGACCGTACAGAGGTTGTGCATCCTGAGGGCCCTGCATCAACAGTTATGCAGGAGAATGTCAGTGTGGACCCCAACCCCAGAGTTTCTGAAAGTACTCGCCTGGAACCGGCCAGTACTGGACTGTCCGTTTGTACTGATCCGCTAATGCAGCAGGCATTACAAAAGCTGATGGACACTGACCTGGACAAGTACCTGCAGTACATGCGTGAGGAGCGCCAATCTGCAGAAGCGCGGACAGAGCGGCAAATGCGGGAGGAACGGGAGCGGCAAGCCGCTGCTGCTGCAGCCGCAGAACGCCACGCGGAGAGGGATGCCGCTGAGCGGGAACGCCAACGACAGCATGAGCTAAACATGGCAAAAGTGCAACAGGCCAGCCGGAGTTCACCGCCCAGCCTCCCTGCTGAAGGAGCTGCACCACCCGTAAGTGCAAAATTTAAATTTGCTAATATTGAAAAAGACACAGACATTGACTTGTTTTTGCGGTCTTTTGAAAAAGCATGCCGTCAGTATCGTCTGTCCCAAGACCAGTGGGCCAGACATCTGACACCTTTGCTGCGCTACAAAGCGCTTGATGCCTTCGCAGAATTGCCTGCGGAGAAGGATAATGATTATGCTGCTATAAAAGACGCTATCATTACTAAGTACCAGCTGACGCCAGAAGCCTATCGGAAAAAGTTCAGGGCCTGGCAGAAAAAGTCTTCTGATTCGTACCGAGATGTGGCCAGCAGCTTGCTCACCACATAACGCCAGTGGACTCTAGACCTCACCAAAGGGTCTTATGGCGTCCTGGAGGACTTGATAGTCCTCGAACAATTTCTGAACATTTGCCCTGCTGATGTACGACAGTTTGTGTTAGAACGCAGGCCGGCTTCAGCCACTGTCGCTGCAGACCTTGCTGAGACTTTTGCAACTACCCGGGTGGCTGATACCCGCAGAACTGTCCCACCCAGCTGGAGAGGAGGTCAGCCCAATACCTCGGCAGACCCTCCTGCCCCTGTGAGCCGTCCGCAACAGAGGCCACCCAGCGCAGCTGCTGCACCCAGGCCTGCAGCGCCTGGAGAGGTCACCTGTCACTACTGCCGCCAGCCCGGACACATGAAATTCGACTGTCCGGAGCAGAGACAGACACCACCAGCACCTGGATCATCTGCATCACCTGTACCTCACCCACAGCAGAGGCAACCCGCCAGCGAACCACAGCCTGGATCATCAGATTTTGTCCTGTTTGCCCGCGGAAAGGAAATCCGCGACCGAACCGACCAGCAGCAACTTGTTAGAGTGAACGGCAAAGTTGTCACCGGATTTCGAGACACCGGAGCTGACATCACGTTAGTTCACTCACATCTTGTGCCAAAGGAGAGCATCAGCTCCAGCCGATCCATTGCCCTTACTGGAGTAGAGGGCACCCTTTTTCACATAGCCCACGCGACAGTGAAGCTGGATTGGGGATTAGGGATCCACGAAAGGGTTGTTGGGGTTATGAAGGATCTCCCAGTCCCTGTGTTGCTGGGGACTGATTTGGGCAAGCTTGTGTCCTACTATGAACCTGCCACGACCGCCTTGTCGCTCACGGGAGGAGACGGACTCTCCACCCACCACCAGGTACTTTATACACTTGGGGGAGCACCAGGGGGAGGCGGGTTGAATGTGCCCAGTTCAAGGGTACCAGGTTCAATAGTGCCTGCTTCAAAGGCACCTGAGTTTGATGTACAGACTGTCTGTTGTGATGATGCTGTAACTGTACCTGAGTTTACTGTACAACCTGTCTGTAATGAAAAAATGTCTATACCTGTCAATGTCATTACTGCATGCAATGATGATTTGAGTAATGTCCGTCTGTGCCATTCTGACAGTGTACCTGTGCTAGCAGTACCGCGCAGCTGCACTGCTCAGAACCCGAGCTCAGAACAGGTGGAGGGGGTTCCGGCCTCCTCCCCCTCCTCTGACCGCAGGGATGAGACCTTTCAGCCGCTGGCCTCGTGTGACATGAGCCAGTTGGCTGAAACTGACAGCGCCATATTCTCAGCCGCACTACAAAGTGACCCAAGCCTGGAGGTGCTCAGGCAGCAAGCCGCTGAGCCCCTCGCAGACGGGGCCACTTTCAAGGTGTACTGGGAAGGTGGGAGACTGTACAGTGAGTCTGTACAGCCCCCCACAGGTAGATCCCACGCGAATACCAAGTGGCTTGTGGTCCCGAGTGCGTTCAGGGGACATGTGCTGAAATCCGCACATGGTAATCCTCTGACAGGGCACTCGGTTGTCCGCAAGACACTCGCCGGTATTCGGAACCAGTTTTATTGGCCCCGGATGAACAGGGATGTAGCAAACTACTGCAGGGCATGTGCCGTCTGTCAGGAGCTGGGAAGGTCCAGGGATTCCCGCGGGGTTCCCTTAGGTCCACAGCCACTCAGCAGGGGAACCCTGCGTGGGCTGGCTGTTGACCTAACCAACCCACTGCCCGTTGTCAGCAGTCCCGGCAGACACCACGTCCGATTGCAGTGGCGCAAACGCCCTGTCCAGAACGGTCCATGTTGGGTCAACCCTGAGGGTAGCAGACAGCGACCGGTCCAGGGGAACCGAGCCACAGGCTCCAATAGGTTTTCCCGCCGTACCGGCAACTCGAGGCCCGTCAGCCAAGTTAGCGGCGCCGCCACACATCTTGCGGATGAGTGGCTGAGCCGCAGACAAGGGGGAGGGTTGTCATGGACGATTGCGGGGACGCAGGCGCGTCTTGGAACCGCCCGTGAAGAAAAGAACGATCGCACTCGATTCCTGCATCGATCGCGCTTCAGATCAATAGAACCAAGATTTGATGTGTAGTATCTCTCTGCCTAGGAACAGCTGGGGGATCTGTCTTAGCTGAAGTGACAGCCTGGGGGGAAGGTGTTAATTAGCTTGGACATATTCCCTGTGGAAGGCACAATTCCCCTTTTGGTTCTGGGAACCAGGTGACACTTAGCTGATCTCATGGAGATGTTAATTAACCAAAGGATGCCTAGGTACAGCCAGGCAGGCTACAAATCCACGGGAGGTCTTGACACTTTGCTCCCTAGTAAAGATCAAAGGAAAGTCAGCTGTTAGCAGCTAGAACACACCCTGAATAAACCTGAAGTCTCATGGCATAATCCATAACTTCCCAGATCTGTAATATTTCTGGGGTTCCTGAGATGGCAGCTTCACCAAACGTGGGGGAAGTGTAGCATGAGCCCCGGTGCTGGTTCTGAGGAAGTTTCAGAACATTCTGAGGTTAGGACTGCCAGTTAGGCAGTTTGAAAATGCCCTGATGATACCACAGGGGTCCCACCCCTCATGTCTGGTATCAGGGCGCTGGGTAAATCGAGACAGACCTGAAAATGTTAATAAATCTGCCCTGACCTGTACGGTTCTGTGAGATAGAGCCCATATATGGGTAGATATGATTTCTAGCCCCCAGGATAAGGGGAGGGCTCATCTCATCTTCTAAGGGGGTGTATGGCTCCCCGCCCTCACTCCCTCCTACTGAAGCAGGGGCATAAGAATGGCTGAGGACCCAAACTCAGTGTCCTCCACACTGAAACATCTTGAATTCATCAGATGCCAGCTTGAGGATATGCTGGCATCCACCTGGTCTGAACTCTGAACTCAAATTGAAACCCAGAACTCTGTTTTCCCACAAAAAGGATATCTTTCCAGGAACTAAGTATTTTTCTCCCTTCTTTTATTTTTTATACTGGCTATTACTGTTTTAATAATTGTTGATTTTAATAATTGTCTGTATATATTAATTATTTATATTGCGTGAATAAACGACTTTCTCCAAGTCATTCACTGTCTGCTACCCTGCTTATCAGCACACACAGAACTGATCCCGGGTCTCTGAAGATACGCTACTGTTTGTTTGTTGTTGGCTAGACAGAATATCGTGTGTTTAACCGTTTTATTCGCAGGATTAGTCAGTTAATGGGCTCCACGGTCCCATGGTAACCGCGGTGGTGGCAGTACCCTGAACCAGTGGGTGAAGTTGTAATCACCCGTGTCTCACAGGCTCCCTTCTGAGTTGTCTGCGGCTAATTCTTAACGGTTCCTGCGCATTGACTGCGACCAGAGTTCGCACGATCTGTGCGCTGGCACCGTTTAGAAGGCTAAGTGCGGTCAGCCACTAGGGCTCCTGTGACAGGCAGTAATCAGGCCTGGGGGTGACTACAGAAATTGAACTCAGGTGTGATAAACCACAGTTAAGTTATTTTTTAACAAGGGGGGCAATCACTTTTTCACACAGGGCCATGTAGGTTTTGAGTTTTTTTTCCTCAATAAATAATAAAAACCATCATTTAAAACTGCATTTTGTGTTCAATTATGTTATCTTTGACTAATAGTTAATGGTTTTTGATGAGCAGAAACATTTAAGTGTGACAAACATGCAAAAGAATAAGAAATCAGGAAGGGGGCAAATAGTTTTTCACACCACTGTAAATGAATTTTACCTCCTTTTCTTGTCACTAATACAGCTTCCTTTTGGTGCTATTTGATTGCTGCTGTGATTTTTAGTTTTTATTATATTCATCAAAAAAGACATTAATTTTGTTTTTTACTTTCTGTGCTGACATTTTTCAAATAAAGTAAAATTTCTATATACATTTTTGTCTAAATTTATTGTGCTACATGTCTTTGATCAATAAATAGACACTTATTGTTTTTTTGTTTTTGTTTGGGTAAAAGTTATAGTGTTTACAAACTATGGTGCAAAGAGTGAATTTCCCCAGTTTGAAGCATCTCTGACTTTTCTGAGCACCTGTCATGTTTCATGAGGTGCTAGAATTCCAGGATAGTATAAATACCCCCCAAATGACCCCATTTTGGAAAGAAGACATCCCAAAGTATTCACTAAGAGGCATGGTGAGCTCATAGAATATTTTATTTTTTGTCACAAGTTAGCGGAAAATGACACTTTGTGACAAAAATAAAAAATAAAAAAAAAAGTTTTCATTTCTGCTAACTTGTGACAAAAAAAATTAAATCTGCCACGGTCTCACCATGCCCCTCTCTGAATACTTTTGGGTGTCTACTTTCCAAAATGGGGTCATTTGTGGGGTGTGTTTACTGTCCTGGCATTTTGAGGGGTGCTAAATTGTAAGCACCCCTGTAAAGCCTAAAGGTTCTCATAGGACTTTGGGCCCCTTAGCGCACCTAGGTTGCAAAAAAGTGCCACACATGTGGTATCGCCGTACTCAGGAGAAATAGCATAATGTGTTTTGGCATGTATTTTTACACATACCCATGCTGGGTGGGAGAAATATCTCTGTAAATGAGAATTTTTTTATTTTTTTACACACAATTGTCCATTTATAGAGATATTTCTCCCACCCAGCATGGGTATGTGTAAAAATACAGCCTAAAACACATTATACTACTTGTCCTGAGCACGGCGATACCACATGTGTGACACTTTTTTGCAGCCTAGCTGTGCTAAGGGGCCCAAAGTCCTATGAGCACCTTTAGGATTTCACAGGTCATTTTGAGGCATCTAATTTCTAGACTACTACTCACGGTTTAGAGCCCCTAAAATGCCATGGCAGTATAGGAACACCACAAGTGACCCCATTTTAGAAAGACGACACCCCAAAGTATTCTGTTAGGAGTATGGTGATTTCATAGAAGATTTTTTTTTTTTGACAAAACTCAGTGACCACAGCTTTCTTCTTAACAAGTACTCCCTTTTGCTAGGTAGGTGCTGTTTTACATGGGTAGTTTCAGTGGAATACCCCCTAATAACCACAGTTATTGTACAGGGTTTTTTGCAGTGATCAGAAAAAAAAAATTCTGTCACTGCGGTGGGGCGGGTGAGGGTTTGGCTGGGTGATAATAAGCCCGCAGGGGGCAGATTAGGGCCTGATCTGATGGGTAGGAGTGCTAGGGGGTGACAGGTGGTGACAGGAGTGGATTTATGGGTGTCTCAGGTTGTGATTAGAGGGGGGAATAGATGTTATCAATGCACTGGGGAGGTGATTAGGGGGGTCTGAGGGCGATCTGAGGGTGTGGGCGGGTGATTGGGTGCCCGCAAGGGGCAGATGAGGGTCTGATCTGATGGGTATGATGGGTAGCAGTGATAGGTGGTGACAGGGGGTGATTGATGGGTGATCAGTGGGTGATTAGAGGGAAGAACAGATGTAAATAATGCACTGGGGAGGTGATAAGGGGGGCCTGAGGGCGATCTGAGGGTGTGGGCAAGTGTTTGGGTGCCCGCAAGGGGCAAATTAGGGTCTGATCTGATGGGTAGCAGTGACAAGTGGTGACAAGGGGGGGTGGCGGGGTGATTGATAGGTGATCAGGGTATGATTAGAGGGGAGAATAGATGCAAGCAATGCACTGGCGAGGTGATCAGGGGGGGTCTGAGGGCGATCTAAGGGTGTGGGTGGGTAATTGGGTGCCCGCAAGGGGCAGATTAGGGTCTGATCTGATGGGTAGCAGTGACAGGTGGTGACAGGGGGTGATTGATGGGTGATTGATGGGTGATCAGTGGGTGATTAGAGGGGAGAACAGATGTAAACAATGCACTTGGGAGGTGATCTGAGGGCGGGTCTGCGGGCGATCTGAGGGTGTGGGCGGGTGATCAGGTGCCCGCAAGGGGTAGGTTAGGGTCTGATCTGATGGGTGGCAGTGACAGGGGGTGATTGATAGGTGATTGACAGGTGATTGACAGGTGATCAGTGGGTGATTACAGGGGGGAATAGATGTATACAGTACACAGGGGGGGGGGGGTCTGGGGAGGACCTGAGGGTGTGGGGGGGGGTGATCAGGAGCCCCCAGGGGGCAGTTTAGGACGTAATCTAAAATATAGCATTGACAGATAGTGACAGGGGGTGATTTATGGGTGATTAGAGGGGTGATTGGGTGCAAACAGTGGTCTGAGGGGGTGATCGGGGGGGGGGGGGGGGTCTGAGGGGTGCTGTGGGCTATCAGGAGGACAGGGGGACAGAATCAGTGTGTGTGTGTTTACATACACAGCTGCCTCCTCCCCTGGTGGTCCCTCGATCACTGGGACTACCAGGGGAGGAGGCAGTCTGTATAATACACTTTGTGTACATTACAAAGTGTATTATACGCATTTGCAGGGCGAGATCGGGCTGTTTACAACCCGCCGGTGCTGCTAAATGGCCGGCAGGTTGACGTCACGGGTGGGCAAAGCCTAATGCCGGCGGATCCCCGGCTAATCAGTCCCCCAGGTGCCACTGCCGTTTGGCGTTATGCGGTCCTGGGGGTGCCACTTTGCCGGCTATTGGTAGTGGGCGGTCGGCAAGTGGTTAAGAATGAATCAATCATGCCTGCGTTTTGAGATCAGTTTAGTGATCGATTAACTGCTGCTTGGATGGTACTTAATTATAGAATTAGCCTAACGGTCCTCTTCCAGAGCTCTGGCAGGCTTGGCTTTTTTTTTTTAAAGGGAATCTGAAGTGAAAATAAACTTATGATATAATGATTTGTATGTGTAGTACTGCTAAGAAATAAAATAGTATTAGCACAGATATGAGTCTCATATTGTTTCCAGTACAGGAAGAATTAAAGTGGGATTGTCATCATAAAAATCAAATTTCAACAGCAACTGGTCTGAGTGTATTAAGTGACAAGACTATATATACTCTGTACAGCGCTACGGAAGATGTCGGCACTATATAAATACTAAAAAATAATAAAGATGCTAATCCAGCATTCAAAACTTTAAAAACTTTCAGCTGTTATGGTTTGGAGTTATAACATACCTTAGGAGCACTGGCCCTTTAATAGCCATTGCCACTCAGTTGCATACTTGGGGTTCTTTTTATCTATAATATATTCATCCTCTTCCCTTTATTTCCCTGCCTAGCTGAAACATGATCCTCTGCTCACTTGTGTTTACAAGCAAGACTGAGGTGACTCAGCGATTGGAGGAGAAAAGAAAAAAAGTTAAAGGAAGAAATGACAGCAGGATTTAGCCTCAAACTGTAGGCAAAAGACATGGTTCCCACCAGGAACAGAATTCTGTTCATTTACTATACAAAATTTACTGAAATCAAATTGTGGACAGTACAATAGATGTGCTCCGTAAGTATCTATGCAACAGAGCTTCTGTGAGCTCTGCGACTTTATATAGTCATGGACAGCACTGTCTTTTGAACCACTTATCTCAACTGTCTCTCATTGTTTCTTCTTTGTTTATGGTTTATCTGCAGAGAAAAGTTCAAAAGGTCAGTAGCCTGCTCTGTGAAATCATTTAAAATGCTGAGTGTATTGTGGAAACTGCAATTATTAGAGAATAATGCAATGTTATAAAAAAAGCTATATGTATGAAAATAAAAATATGACATTTTCTTTGCTACTAATGTTCTATTAATTATTTGTACTACACATCCAATTCATTATATCATTAGGATTTTTTTTGCTTCAGCGTCACTTTAAATTATTTGAAGTGATTAAAACGGAACTGTACTGAAAATAACGTAATCGTATTGCTTATTTGTTACACTATTTATTTATAAATGATTTAGTCAGTTTTTGCCCCTTGTAAAATCTCTCCAAGCCCTGATTTACATTCTGGAATTTATCACAGGTGTCAACATATTTACTGCTGGCAGGTAAATGACTGCAGAAGGTCTTTTTCCTCTGTGTTTTGAAGCCAGTAGAAATAATACCTGATTTTAGAATCTGAGAGGGATTTCTACTTAGCTGAACAGCCTAGGCTAAGTATCACTGGGAAGGTGCGGTTACATAGCAAGTTACAGCAATATATAGATAGAGGAAGTGTTTCTGATGCTGAAAGCATGCTAATTAACATGAAAGTTGGTATTTTTAATAATGTATTGCATTCTACTATTTGTCACTACAGTGCCTCTGTAAAGCAGACCCAAACTCTTGCACAACACAAAATGAAAAGTCTTTAGTCCACATACTGTTGCTGAAGAAATTCACTTCTCTGTGTTCTGTGTTTGTTTAGGCAGATAAACCTGTTTAATTAGTTCTTATCAGCAACTGTGAATAGACTGCAGGAGAGAGGCAGCTTTCCATATAGTAAACACTAAGGCTTAACCCTTTCAGGGATTTCTGCAGAAATGAAACCAAGTAAATTTTGAGTCTTAGAAAGACAAATAACACTAAGCATTGCTTTTAGTAGGAGGGCCTTTTGTCCCTTACACTTTCCTAGTGGTTTTGGGCCACGTCAGGCTGGTTAGTTACTCTGTTGTACTGATTCAAATCCTATTCCATAGAACCATATCAATCCCTGCCATGCACTGAGGAGGGCCAAAAGTCCGGAACAGTCTGTATGCATGTGGGGTTGATGTGGCTGTGTAAAATGTAAAGCTATAGGCTTGCTATACACCAGTGGTTCTGGTTGTAAGCCTAGCTTCAGGGGCATAACGAGATAATTTGCATATTCAGTAGCAGTGCATTGTGGGTAACCACAGATGTTCACTTAAAGCTGAATTATTGCATGTACCTTCTGTTTTAAGAAGGCACATCACATGAAGCATTACTTTTTAGTAGGAGAGCTTTTCGGTCTCTTTTAGCCCCCTATACCTTCCTAGTGGTTTCAGGTTAACCCGAGCTGCTTGGTTACTCTGTTAAGAATTTCCATTAATTGTAATAAAGATTTTTTTCCATAAATGTTATCATGCTGTGGCTAATCTTTTAGAACAGATAGGAAGTCATGCGTTTAGTCCACTTTAGAAAAAATACATTATTTGCGTACACTGAATGAATATCTGAATGATGTCAGTTGTGAAAGGCATAAATGGTGCCATTGGTTTGTTCCATCCACAATACCCAGCACAGATTATTGGTGTTTTTCGTAGCTGGTTGAGAAGTAGTTGGAATGTGCACCGATGTTAAGCCCAGTGCTTCCGCCTTATTGGACTGGGAATCATAAATTCCATTTCTCTGATTTACCATCACTTGTTCATAGGATTACCAATTTTATTTCATATAAGGAGCTGAGGAAATGCAATACTGGACGGGGGTATGCTGATCACTCCTATAAACGTGACTCTATCCCCATTTAATGGAAGAGACTTATAGGGTATTAAAGGACTTTAATACGAACCACAACACCACTCCCAACACATTTTAGAAAGCGCTCCCATTTGGCCAAGCTACGGCCATTTTTATTTCACCCAGTTTCTTTTGCAAGTCAGGTAACTTGAGGCCAAGAGAGATATCAATAACGTGCAAAGACTCCATCTGCTTTTTTGCCCATTGTTGCCTTTATTTTCCAGTGATAATTGCGTGCCCATCAACTGGCCCTTGGCTAACATTGTAACCCTTCTGTGATTACATTTATTTCATATCATCTGCCAGAATCAGTTCTCTGTATTCCAGTATTAATTTCTGAAAACAAGTTAGCATTAGATTTAACACCAATAAACTCTACAGTTGTCTGCAGATAGCAAAGGGTAAAATTCTCATTCTATGGAACACCGATTTATTGGCCTCAACTCACTAAGCGTATCTCCTGTCTTTAATAATATTTCTAGAGTTATCGCCATGGTGATAAGGCATGTAGTAAACTTAACTATTCTGTCTTTAAGTTAAGGATAGATCTCTAAAGTTAAAATTTAAATCCTTAAAATAACAACAGAATTCTAAAGTTAAAGACAGGATGTTAATTAACTACATGTGAAAATAACTACAGAGTAGGAGGTAACTTAAAGCGGAATATAACTCTGCATTTCAACTTTGCTCTAAAACATTATTTACAGCATATTATATGCAACCAGCATTTTTTTTTTACTACACCAGCATTGGAAGGGTTACACACAGAGCTTTAAAGTTTGTGGAGAGAACTGCAGATGCATCTGAAGTTTAGATAGATACATTTAAGCAAACCAAAATGTAACAAGTGAGGAATGTTACACACTCTTTGGCTGTCCTCCAACTCCTGCACAGTCAGAGAGTGTGTGTCACATTTTGTAATTTTTTTTTTTTAATCATGTAGCGAGCCTAGGGCTCGTTACATGATAGCCGCTATGCAGCGGCATCCCCCTAGCCTCTTGGATCGCCTCCGGCGATCGGCGATTAGGAAATCCCGTTCGAAGAACGGGATTTCCTGGAGGGCTTCCCCTGTCTCCATGGCGGGATGACGTCATCGATGCCGTGACGTCATCAGGAATCCCGATCCACCCCTCAGCGCTGCCGGCGCTGATAGGCCAGGCTGCGCAAGGGGTCGGGGGGGAGCGGCGCGGCGGATAGTGGCGAATTGGCGCAGGGCGGCGGCGATCGGTGTGCTCACGCAGCTAGCAAAGTGCTAGCTGCGTGCAGCAAAAAAAATTGTGCAAATCGGCCCAGCGGGGCCTGAGAAAACCTCCTGCACGGCTTACCCCGAACTACGTTCAGGGTTGCTGCCAGGAAGGTTAAAGCTCTGTGTGTAACCTTTCCAATGCTGGTCTAGTAAAAAAAAATGCTAGTTGCATATAATATGCTGTAAATAATGTTTTAGAGCAAAGTTGAAATGCAGGGTTATATTCCGCTTTAAGGACTGAAGTGATAAGGTAACTCTCTCACTGAGAAAACTTATCTCTACACCTTAATAGGCAAGATCGATGTGTGGAGGTACATTTTCTCTTGCCTCATTATCTCCAGCATGATCTTAGTGAATTGAGGCCAAAATCTACATCTTCAGATGTGTCCACATTTCACTGCACTGAACTTTCAAGCTCAGTGTGTAACCCTTTGAATGCTGGTTTAGTGCAAAAATAAAGTGCTGGTTGCATATAATATGCTGTAAATAATGTTTTAGAGCAAAGATGAAATGCTGGGTTATATTCCGCTTTAAGGTGGTCTAACACAATAGTTTTATTTTTACTTTTTTTTTTAAAGTCTACAATTCTACAATTACTATAAATTTTTCCCTGTGATTGAAATTTTTGAAAAATCTATCACACACTCATGGGCATCCGCAGAAAATTTTCCAGGGGGGGGCAAAAAAGGGGGGGAAGAAGCGGGTGGCGCGCGCAGCGTGCCGAAAAATTGTGGTTGCGCCGAGAAATGGGTGTGGTCATGAACCAGAATGTGGGTGTGGTCACAGGTGGAGACACGTTTACATGAACTTAGCAATGGTGGGACATTAGATTAGGACAGTGGTGGCGAACCTTTTGAAGATCGAGTGCCCAAACTGCAACCCAAAAGTCACTTTACTATCGCAAAGTGCCAACAGCAATTTAAACTAAATACAAACGTTTTAACTCATACATGAACATTATGGAAAATCCAAGTTGAAAATAAACTGTGAAGATAAACAATTTCATCTATCCGACTCCTGAAAAATGTGTTCATTTTTTTTAGAACCTCCCAGTTTCATTTTCGGTTTTAAAAAGCTGAAAAAGTAGGTTTAATGCTATTGTCTCATATGATGATGATCCAGCTTTTTCCATAGTCTCACAGTTAGCAATCATATGACCCCCAACAAGACAAATTCAGCAATCATGAGGCCCCCCCCCCAACAAGACAAATTCAGCAATCGTGAGGCCCCCAACAAGACAAATTCAGTAACCATGAGGCCCCCAACAAGACAAATTCAGCAGTCATGAAGCACATAAATAGACAGCATTTCACATAAATAGGCAGAATGCCCCCTTAATATGGTAGACACCTCTCACCTGGCAGCAGTTCCCCAAAATACACTCAATCTGACTGCAGTGGTTCCCCAAAAATAGGTAGCTCCAGGTCTATAGATGTCCCCAGAACAGGTAGCCAGGGGTAGAGATGTCCCCAGAACAGGTAGCCAGGGGTATATGTGCCCAGAATATGTAGGCAGCGGTATATGTGCCCAGTATATGTAGGCAGGGGTATATGTGCCCAGTATATGTAGGCAGGGGTGTATGTGCCCAGTATATATAGGCAGGGTTATATGTGCCCAGTATATGTAGTCAGGGGTATATGTACCCAGTATATGAAGCCAGAGGTATATGTACCCAGCATATGTAGCCAGGGGTATATGTGCCCAGTATATGTAGCCAGGGGTATATGTGCCCAGTATATGTAGCCAGGGTTATATGTGCCCAGTATATGTAGGCAGGAGAGGGGTATATGTCCCCAGAATAGGTAGCCAGGTGTGCCCCTAGCAGTAGGGGAGCAGCGCAGAGAAGAGGGAGAGCTATGGGCACAGTGGGAAAGGGCGGACGTCTACCCCCCCTTCCCTCACCTTAGGGGGCTCTCCCTCCATCGCTGTCCCCTCCGGAATGAAGTGTTGTGCAGCGCTGGGCAGCGGGCGGAACTTACCTCCGTCTCGTTCAGGCGCCGGATGGATTTACCGCTAGTCTGGTCTGGACCAGACCAGACAGTGGCACCAGAACTTCCGGCGCTTGGAGCGAGATGGAGGTTAGTTCCGCCCACTGCCCAGCGCTGCACAACACTTCGTTTCGGAGGGGACAGCGAGGGAGGGAGAGCCCCCTAAGGTGAGGGAAGGGGGGAGACGTCCGCCTTTCCCCACTGTGCCCATAGCTCTCCCTCTTCTCTGTGCTGCTCCCCTTCTGCTGGCCGCACGGGCCCAGATGCCCGAATTTGCTGTATGTGCGGACGCCCATGCACACATTTTCACTTAATAACATTTATATAGTGCTTGTCACCTGATGTGCTCAAGGTGCTTGAGAGAGCTGCAGCCACTGGAGGGGCACTCAATGGACCACCCTGGAGTTTTAAGAAGTCTTGTCCAAGGATTCCTTGCTGAAAAGATAATTGGCTGCAGACAAGGATTCAAACCCAAGTCTGTTGTATCAAAGTGGTGTCTTTAACTTGTTCCCGACCGCTCCATGCCAGTTGGCACGATTGTGACGGCGGCCCCAGGACCGCTCAACGCCAATTGGCATGAAGTCCTGGGGCAGAGATTGCAGGTGATCACATGCGCCAATGTGCGCATATATACGCTTGAATGACAGATCTCTGCTCCATCATCAGTCTCCCAGCAGCGTTCACCGCTAGGAGACTGTTAGACGGCGAAACCGCCGTCTATTTACATGGTGCACCACTGCAATCTATAGCAGCGCTGTTCTGGGGACAGCCTTGTCACTCGGCAGACCCCTGGAGAGGCTGAAGAGCAATCGGCTCTCATAGGCTGATGCCTATGACAGCCAATCGCTGTGATTGGTTGGTGGTGGGAGGGCGGGGAAAGAAAAAAAAATAGTATCATTTATTTAAATAAAAAGACAATAAAATTAATAAAAAAAACAAATGCCTGCAGCAGCGATCAAAGACCACCAAATAAACTCTCTGAACATGTGCAATCCACTCATTTATATGCTTAACTGTGCTAGAGCAGGGCGTGGTTATGCAGGCTTAGTTCCCACTAGACTGCTTATGAAAACTGGCATTTTGCATGGTAGAGTAGGACTCACCAGATTGGGGACACTTTGGCGCAGTTGGTGAGCTTAAAGAGACACTGAAGCGAGACTAAATCTTGCTTCAGCTCTCATATATAGCAGGGGCATGTGTGCCCCTGCTAAAACGCCGCTATCCCGCGGCTGAACGAGGGTCCCTGTCCCCCCAACCCACCCCCCGCAAACCTTGGTCGTCTTCTTGGTCGCAGATTAGCCCTTCCTAGAGGCAGGGCTAACGGCTGCAGCCCTGCCTCACAGCGCGTCTATCAGACGCGCATCGCCGCCTCTCCCCCGCCCCTCTCAGTGAAGGAAGACTGAGAGGGGTGGGGGAGAGGCGGAGATACGCGCTGACAGACACGCGTGGGGCAGGGCTGCGGCGGTTAGCCCTGCCCCAATGCGGAAGCGCTCCCCCGCATTACGAAGGGTATTTGGGGGGACTGGGACCCCCGTTAAGCCGCAGGATAGCGGCGTTTTAGTTTAGGCACACATGTCCCTGCTAGCTATGAGGTCTGAAGCGAGATCTATTCTCGCTTCAGACTCTCTTTAAGCGCGTTAAAGCGTAACCAAGAGCCCCTGTCACTGTTTTCCTGTTGTGTGCTGCAGCCCCTCTGTATTTGTATATTTCTTATGGAGTTTGGGGACCTCCTGTGCTGCGTGCATGCTTTGCATAGAATTGCATAAAATTTGGTTTATGCTGCTCATCCCTTGGTATTTATTTATAATTTTCCCCTGTGAGCCTGCATAACCACGCCCACCTCTAGCACAGTTAAGCATATAAATGAGTGGATTGCACATGTGCAGAGAGTTCATTTGGTAGCTAGTGAAAGGTGAGGTGTTTTTAATTTCCTTTTCTCCCATTTAATATTATTTTTATGTTTTCATATTACATTTCTTCTAAATCTCTTCTAAATTTGTCAGTTACTACTAAAAACAACAGGTTAGTTAAGCTAAATACGCTATTTCTTATTGATTTTTTATTTCATTTTGATATTTCAGTTATTATGGAATTTCAGCCCACTTTAAAAGGCAACCCATGGTGAGAGGAATTTGGGGGCTGATATGTTTATTTCCTTTTAAAGAGACTCTGAAGTCTCTTAAAATTCCGCTTTTTATTTCAAAAATGTGTTTAACATCATTCCCCTAACTAAAACACAGCATCCCCGCAGCTGGAATCAAACTATCCGGGTAGCGCTTCCGTGTGAGGCAGAGCTTTCAAGACAAGACAAGACAAGACAAGACAAATAACATTTATATTGCGCTTTTCTCCTTGCGGACTCAAAGCACCAGAGCAGAGCAGCAGCCACTAGGGCGCGCTCTATTGGCAGTAGCAGTGTAAGGGAGACTTGCCAAAGGTCTCCTACTGAATTAGTGCTGGCTTACTGAACAGGCAGAGCCGAGATTCGAACCCTGGTCTCCTGTGTCAGAGGCAGAGCCCTTAACCATTACACCATGGCCAACTGCTTTCAGTGGCAGCTCTGCCTCTCCAGGCGTCTGTCAGCCCGGATCACCGCCTCTCCCCCTCCCCTCTCAGTCTTCCTTCACTGAGAGGGGCGGGGGAGAGGCGGAGATACACGGAAGCGCACAGGACAGCAAAATCCACAACGAAGAAAGTTGTGGATTTTGCAAGGGGAGTTTGGGGGGATTTAGTTAGTACCCAGCCGCGGGGATGCAGCGTTTTAGTTAGGGGAATGATGTTAAACACATTTTTGAAATAAAAAGCTGAATTTTATGAGACTTCAGAGTCTCTTTAACCACTTGCCGACCGCCCACAGCCCATGGGCGGCGGCAAAGTGGACGCCTAAAGGACCGCAATACGCCTTCAGGCGGCGCGTCCTTTAGGCATGCCGGGGGAGCGATCGCGTCATTGATGACGCGCGCTTCCCCCGGCAACTGGCTCCGCCCACCCGCCGTAACATCCCGCCGGCCGTACGGAAGCGCCGGCGGGATGTTAACCCCGCGATCGCCGCATACAAAGTGTATAATACACTTTGTAATGTATACAAAGTGTATTATACAGGCTGCCTCCTGCCCTGGTGGTCCCAGTGTCCGAGGGACCACCAGGGCAGGCTGCAGCCACCCTAGTCTGCACCCAAACACACTGATCTGCCCCCCCCCGCCCACTGATCGCCCACAGCACCCCTCAGACCCCCCCCTGCCCACCCCCCAGACCCCTGTTTGCACCCAATCACCCCCCTAATAACCCATCAATCACTCCCTGTCACTATCTGTCAACGCTATTTTTTTTTTTATATCCCCCCCTGCCCCCTGCCCCCTCCTGATCACCCCCCCACCCCTCAGATTCTCCCCAGACCCCCCCCCAGACCCCCCCCCCCCTGTGTACTGTATGCATCTATCTTCCCTGATAACCTGTCAATCACCCGTCAATCACCCATCAATCACCCCCTGTCACTGCCACCCAACAATCAGCCCCTAACCTGCCCCTTGCGGGCAATCTGATCACCCACCCACACCAATAGATCGCCCGCAGATCCGACATCAGATCACCTCCCAAATCCATTGTTTACATCTATTCTCTCCTCTAAACACCCACTAATTACCCATCAATCACCCATCAATCACCCCCTATCACCACCTGTCACTTTTACCTATCAGATGAGACCCTAATCTGCCCCTTGCGGGCACCCAATCACCCGCCAACACGCTCAGATTGCCCTCTGACCCCCCCTTATCAATTCGCCAGTGCATTAATTACATCTGTTCTTCCCTGTAATAACCCACTGATCACCTGTCAATCACCTGCCAATCACCTATCACCCATCAATCACCCCCTGTCACTGCCACCCATCAATCAGCCCCTAACCTGCCCCTTGCGGGCAATCTGATCTCCCACCCACACCATTAGATCGCCCGCAAACCCGCCGTCAGATTACCTCCCAAATGTATTGTTTACATCTGTTATCTTCTCTAAACACCCACTAATTACCCATCAATCACCCATCAATCACCCCCTATCACCACCTGTCACTGTTACCTATCAGATCAGACCCTAAGCTGCCCCTTGCGGGCACCCAATCACCCGCCCACACGCTCAGATTGCCCTCAGACCCCCCCCCCTTATCAATTCACCAGTGCATTAATTACATCTGTCCTTCCATGTAATAACCCACTGATCACCTGTCAATCACCTGCCAATCACCTATCACCCATCAATCACCCCCTGTCACTGCCACCCAACAATCAGCCCCTAACCTGCCCCTTGCGGGCAAACTGATCACCCACCCACACCAATAGATCGCCCGCAGATCCGACATCAGATCACCACCCAAGCGCAGTGTTTCCATCTATTCTCTCCTCTAAACACTCACTAATTACCCATCAATCACCCATCAATCACCCCCTATCACCACCTGTCACTGTTACCCATCAGATCAGACCCTAATCTGCCCCTTGCGGGCACCCAATCACCCGCCTACACGCTCAGATTGCCCTCAGACCCCCCCTTATCAATTCGCCAGGGCATTATTTACATCTGTCCTTCCCTGTAATAACCCACTGATCACCTGTCAATCACCTGTCAATCACCCATCAATCACCCCCTGTCACTGCCACCCATCAATCACCCCCTGTCACTGCCACCCATCAATCAGACCCTAACCTGCCCCTTGCGGGCAAACTGAACACCCACCCACACCAATAGATCGCCCGCAGATCCGACGTCCGATCACCTCCCAAGTGCAGTGTTCACATCTGTTCTCTACCCTAAACACCCACTAATTACCCATCAATCACCCCCTGTCACTGCTACCTATCAGATTAGACCCCTATCTGCCCCTAGGGCACTCAATCACCCGCCCACACCCTCAGAATGCCCTCAGACCCCAGCCCTGATCACCTCGCCAGTGCATTGCTTGCATCTATTCCCCCCTCTAATCACACCTTGAGACACCCATCAATCACCTCCTGTCACCCCCTAGCACACCTACCCATCAGATCAGGCCCTAATTTGCCCCGTGTGGGCTCCTGATCACTCGGCCAAACCCTCAGATCCCCCTCAGACCCCCTTCCGATCACCTCCCCAGTGCATTGATTGCATCTATTTTCCCCTCTAACCACCCCCTGAGACACCCATCAATCACCTCCTGTCACCCCCCTAGCACTCCTATCCATCAGATCAGGCCCAATACAACCTGTCATCTAAAAGGCCAACCTGCTTATGACCGGTTCCACAAAATTCGCCCCCTCATAGACCACCTGTCATCAAAATTTGCAGATGCTTATACCCCTGAACAGTCATTTTGAGACATTTGGTTTCCAGACTACTCACGGTTTTGGGCCCGTAAAATGCCAGGGCGGTATAGGAACCCCACAAGTGACCCCATTTTAGAAAAAAAGACACCCCAAGGTATTCTGTTAGGTGTATGACGAGTTCATAGAAGATTTTATTTTTTGTCAAAAGTTAGCGGAAATTGATTTTTTATTGGTTTTTTTTCACAAAGTGTCATTTTCCGCTAACTTGTGACAAAAAATAAAATCTTCTATGAACTCGCCATACACCTAACGGAATACCTTGGGGTGTCTTCTTTCTAAAATGGGGTCACTTGTGGGGTTCCTATACTGCCCTGGCATTTTAGGGGCCCTAAACCGCGAGGAGTAGTCTAGAAAACAAATGCCTCAAAATGACCCGTGAATAGGACGTTGGGCCCCTTAGCGCACCTAGGCTGCAAAAAAGTGTCACACATGTGGTACCGCCGTACTCAGGAAAAGTAGTATAATGTGTTTTTGGGTGTATTTTTACACATACCCATGCTGGGTGGGAGAAATTTCTATGTAAATGGTCAATTGTGTGTAAAACAAATCAAACAATTGTCATTTACAGAGATATTTCTCCCACTTAGCATGGGTATGTGTAAAAATACACCCCAAAACACATTATACTACTTCTCCTGAGTACGGCGGTACCACATGTGTGGCACTTTTTTACACCCTAAGTACGCTAAGGGGCCCAAAGTCCAATGAGTACCTTTAGGATTTCACAGGTCATTTTGCGACATTTGGTTTCAAGACTACTCCTCACGGTTTAGGGCCCCTAAAATGCCAGGGCAGTATAGTAACCCCACAAATGACCCCATTCTAGAAAGAAGACACCCAAAGGTATTCCGTTAGGAGTATGGTGAGTTCATAGAAGATTTTATTTTTTGTCAAAAGTTAGCGGAAAATTGATTTTTATTGTTTTTTTCACAAAGTGTCATTTTCCACTAACTTGTGACAAAAAATAAAATCTTCTATGAACTCACCATACTCCAAACGGAATACCTTGGGGTGTCTTCTTTCTAAAATGGGGTCATTTGTGGGGTTCCTATACTGAACTGGCATTTTAGGGGCCCTAAACCGTGAGGAGTAGTCTGGAAATCAAATTTCGCAAAATGACCTGTGAAATCCTAAAGGTACTCATTGGACTTTGGGCCCTTTAGCGCAGTTAGGGTGCAAAAAAGTGCCACACATGTGGTATTGCCATACTCGGGAGAAGTAGTACAATGTGTTTTGGGGTGTATTTTTACACATACCCATGCTGGGTGGGAGAAATACCTCTGTAAATGACAATCTTTTGATTTTTTTACACACAATTGTCCATTTACAGAGTTATTTCTCCCACCCAGCATGGGTATGTGTAAAAATACACCCCAAAACACATTGTACTACTTCTCCCGAGTACGGCGATACCACATGTGTGGCACTTTTTTGCACCCTAACTGCGCTAAAGGGCCCAAAGTCCAATGAGTACCTTTAGGATTTCACAGGTCATTTTGCGGAATTTGATTTCCAGACTACTCCTCACGGTTTAGGGCCCCTAAAATGCCAGGGCAGTATAGGAACCCCACAAATGACCCCATTTTAGAAAGAAGACACCTCAAGGTATTCCGTTAGGAGTATGGTGAGTTCATAGAAGATTTTATTTTTTGTCACAAGTTAGTGGAAAATGACACTTTGTGAAAAAAACAATAAAAATCAATTTTCCGCTAACTTTTGACAAAAAATAAAATCTTCTATGAACTCACCATACTCCTAACGGAATACCTTGAGGTGTCTTCTTTCTAAAATGGGGTCATTTGTGGGGTTCCTATACTGCCCTGGCATTTTAGGGGCCCTAAACCGTGAGGAGTAGTCTGGAAATCAAATTCCGCAAAATGACTTGTGAAATCCTAAAGGTACTCATTGGACTTTGGGCCCTTTAGCGCAGTTAGGGTGCAAAAAAGTGCCACACATGTGGTATCGCCGTACTCGGGAGAAGTAGTACAATGTGTTTTGGGGTGTATTTTTACACATACCCATGCTGGGTGGGAGAAATAACTCTGTAAATGGACAATTGTGTGTAAAAAAAATGAAAAAATTGTCATTTACAGAGATATTTCTCCCACCCAGCATGGGTATGTGTAAAAATACACCCCAAAACACATTCTACTACTTCTCTTGAGTACGGCAATACCACATGTGTGGCACTTTTTTGCAGCCTAACTGCGCTAAGGGGCCCAAAGTCCAATGAGCACTTTTAGGCTTTACAGGGGTGCTTACAAATTAGCACCCCCCAAAATGCGAGGACAGTAAACACACCCCACAAATGACCCCATTTTGGATAGTAGACACTTCAAGGTATTCAGAGAGGGGCATGGTGAGTCCGTGGCAGATTTCATTTTTTTTTGTCGCAAGTTAGAAGAAATGGATTCTTTTTTTTTTTCTTTTTTTTGTCACAAAGTGTCATTTTCCGCTTACTTGTGACAAAAAATAATATCTTCTATGAACTCACTATGCCTCTCAGTGAATACTTTGGGATGTCTTCTTTCCAAAATGGGGTCATTTGGGGGGTATTTATACTATCCTGGAATTCTAGCCCCTCATGAAACATGACAGGGGGTCAGAAAAGTCAGAGGTGCTTGAAAATGGGAAAATTCACTTTTTGCACCATAGTTTGTAAACGCTATAACTTTTACCCAAACCAATAAATATACACTGAATGGGTTTTTTTTTATCAAAAACATGTTTGTCCACATTTTTCGCGCTGCATGTATACAGAAATTTTACTTTATTTGAAAATTGTCAGCACAGAAAGTTAAAAAAATCATTTTTTTGCCAAAATTCATGTCTTTTTTGATGAATATAATAAAAAGTAAAAATCGCAGGAGCAATCAAATAGCACCAAAAGAAAGCTTTATTAGTGACAAGAAAAGGAGCCAAAATTCATTTAGGTGGTAGGTTGTATGAGCGAGCAATAAACCGTGAAAGCTGCAGTGGTCTGAGTGGAAAAAAAGTGCCTGGTCCTTAAGGGTTAGAAAGACTGTAGTCCTCAAGTGGTTAAATAATGCACATTGCCTGGCTGCCCTGCTGATCATCTGCCTCTAATACTTTAAGGCCTAGGCCCTGAACAAGCATGCAGATCAGATGTCTATACCAAATCTGACAAGATTAGCTGCATGCTTGTTTCAGGTGTGCGATTTAGACACTACCGACTAGAAAGATCAGCAGGACTGCCAGGCAACTAGTATTGTATAAAAGGATATAAATATGACAGCTTCCATAGGTCTCATACCTTGAGATCTTTTTAAGAGTAGAATACGGGTAAAAGACAGATGACTGCCACATACAATAGTGCTGCTGTATTGAAATCTTAGAATTGGGTCACAATCAGTGGAAGTGTGTAGAAGATCAAGTTCCCTTTTTAAGCTATTTTTTTTGAAAGCTTTCTGCAACTGCAGGTACACTTTACAGAAAAACAAATCCATGCCAGACATACTGCATACAGCTAAATGTTCCCAATTCAACTCTACAGGCAGAATAACATACATTTTATTAGAAGAAGTTCAATATGTTCACAGATGTGTTTTATATACTCTGTACACAAACATAACCACAGGATACAAAGAGTAAAATTCATTTCTCTGATGCCGATAGAGCCATTGTTCAAAGGTAAATCTGTTCTGCAGCTGAGCCATAGGAGAAGAAAGGGGAAAGCAGGTGTTGTGTGAGAATAGAGGGTTTGTAATCATTAACTGCAATTAAAAATGTTATTCTGAATGTATTTAATGCATTAATGTTGGGAGTAAACATTCAAGGAATGGGAATATCTTTATCACAGGCTCACCACTTGAACATCAGTAATAGAATAACAAGACTGTTAGAAATTTTAGTTCCAGTATGCTTAAGTCACAGCCCTTATTCTCAATGGTAAGGAAGACTACCCAAAAAAGTGGGCGTACGTGAATTTTGGGCGCCATGGAAAATATGACGTAGGAATACTGCCGATAGTAGAATACTACTACTACTGTATAATTGAAGTACTATTTAAAGTGGTAATTTTCATAAGTAAAATATCAGTAACTGTTACTGATATTTTTCTATTCCTAAACCTAACCCTACTCTAACATAGAACCCTCCACCACCAATGCCTAACCCTAACCCCCCTGGTGGGGCCTAACCCTAACACCCCTCCCCCGGTGGTGCCTAACTCTAACTCCCCCCCTCCCGGTGGTGCCTAACCTTTACCCCCTCGCCCCGGTGGTGCCTAACCCTAAGACCCCCCTGGTGGTGCCTAACCCTAAGACCCCCTGCTGGTGCCTAAACCTAAGACCCCCTCCTGGTGGCGCCCTAACCCTGAGACCGCATGTGCCTGATTTGCCTGATGCCAAAAAAGGGCATCCTAAATAATTTACTGCATTCTACTATATGTAACCACAGTGCCTCTTTAATTGTTGTTGTCTATAGGGGCAGCACAGTGGCATAGTAGATAGCACTCTTGCTTGCAGTGCTGGGTCTCTGGTTCAAATCCCAGCCAGGGCACTATCTGCAAGGAGTTTGTATGCTCTCATGTTTGTGTGAGTTTCCTCCAAGCACTCCAGTTTCCTCCCACATCCCAAAAACATACAGATAAATTAATTGGCTTCCCTCTAAAAAATTGGCCCTAGACTACATTAGACAAATGACTATGGAAGGTATTGTGAATGATAATTAGTAACAAGACTATATACTGTGTAAAGCGCTGCGGAAGATGTCGGCACTATATACAAACTAAATAATAATAATAGCAGCAACCTTGAAATATTTGTTCTCATCTTAGTCAAAAACTTTACATATTTCACCATCATACAAGTCATTTTGATGGTGATTTCAATTAAATATTAATTTTCATCTTCACTATGCAGCTGCTTTAAATGTTTTATAAAACATGTTAGAAACTATGGCAACAGGATTTGGTATGAAAAAAAAAAAATCACAGATTTCCTCTGTTTCTGTTAGTCTCATTCATCCATAGGTTTGCCCAAAGCAACATATGTAATTTATTGAAATTTTACACCTCACCTGCTTCAGAATATTTAAAGCAATAATGATTCATTCCACAGTAAGAAGTATCCAGTATCCTGCAAATTTGGAGAGATTTTGGCTCTGCAAATATGACATTTTGAATAATCACTCCCATCTCACTAACAGCTCAGACAGCCATGCAAGGCAGTTTTCACAATAAAACATGCAGAGTGCACTAGCTATGAAGTTAACAACACAGGCAAAACAGTCATCACAGACAAAACTCTAGAACAATTTTCTTTTTCCTTTTGAAAGAAAATAAATTATATATATATATATATATATATATATATATATATATATATATATATATATATATATGCTTTAATAGCTTGCTGCAGAGCCATATCATTTAGCACGAAAGTGAATCCCCCCCTTTTCTTCCCACCAACAGAGCTTTATGTTGGTGGGCTCTGATTGCTGGTGTAATGTTTATTAATTTATTTTATTTATTTATTTGTATTTCTTTAAAATAATTTTTCTCAATTTTTTTATTTATTTTTATAACTCCCCTCCCTCCCCCAGATAGCCAATCAGGGCGATCCTCTCTCATAGACATCAGCCTATGAGAGGGGATTGCGATCAAAGCCTCTCTAGGAGACAGCCAAGTGACACGGCTGTCCCCAGTGCAGCGCTGCAGTAGATCGCAGCGATGTACAATGTAAATAGATGGCGGTTTTGCCATCTAACAGTCTGCTAGCGGTGATCACCGCTGGTAGACTGATGGCTCCATCACTTAAGCAGGCATGCGCACACGTGATCCCCTGTAAAATCCCGCCCCAGGACTTGACGCCTTTCGGTGTTAGGCGGTCCTGTGGCTGCCACCTTCCTGACGCCTATTGACGTTAGGCAGTCGGTAAGGGGTTAATGATGTTTTTTGCTCCTTTTCCTAAGTGTTACGTTAAATGTACAGTATGTTGAATCAACAGATATAATAGCATCCCAAAAGTGAGAAATATTATTTATAATTTATTTTGAAAACAGAGTATTCCTTTTTTCTGTATTATTTATAATATGTTGGTCCCTACAGCATCAAAATAATTAGCAATAATAGTTCAATAAGTGAAAATTAAATATTCCTTTTTTATATTGTGTATTTCCTGGTCTCTATAGTGTCAGTTCTGTGTAAGTGTTATAATTGAATAAAAATATAAGAGAAATCTCTTATATATATATTATTCATGAAGAGGCCCCTAAAGCATCAAAAGTATTAGCAATGATAGCTCAATAAGCAAAAACAAAATACACTTTTTAATTGTAAGTAGAGTTGGGCCGAACCTCCGATTTTAGGTTCGCGAACCTGGTTCGCGAACTTCCGCGGAAGGTTTGGTTCGCGTTAAAGTTCGCGAACCGCAATAGACTTCAATGGGGATGCGAACTTTGAAAAAAAATAATAATTATGCTGGCCACAAAAGTGATGGAAATTATGTTTCAAGGGGTCTAACACCTGGAGGGGGGCATGGCGGAGTGGGATACATGCCAAAAGTCCCCGGGAAAAATCTGGATTTGACGCAAAGCAGCGTTTTAAGGGCAGAAATCACATTGAATGCTAAATGACAGGCCTAAAGTGCTTTAAAACATCTTGCATGTGTATACATCAATCAGGTAGTGTAATTAAGGTACTGCTTCACACTGACACACCAAACTCACCGTGTAACGCACCGCAAACAGCTGTTTGTGTAGTGACGGCCGTGCTGGACTGGTGCGCACCATGGCGAGAGTGCAGGTGTTGGTGGCTTTACAGCCCATATGGTCGCCTGGCTGATGTAGCTGAATGACAGAACAGTGACTGTCCAGCTGATCAAATTTGGTCTGACCACAATGAAGCAACGACCTTATTATCTTTTGTGTGCCCCCCGAGACACTCATCTAGGCGCCGGTCATTGCTTCATTGTGATAAGCAAGCCCCTTCACCACGGCAAGGTAATGATCACGAAGGGGAATGGGTGCATGTACATGCCTTTTCTTTTATTGTTGCAGCTGCCTGCAGTGCAGCCAGAAAAATTAGGCAGTCATGTACACGCACCAGAAAAATTATTACAGCGGCCGCTGCTAGCAGCGGCCTAAAAAATTCAGCAATCCGCCTGGAGTCCCGGACCCTGTTGGTGGTGGCGGAGAAGGTAGTCAAGCGGCCTGCAGGCAGACATGCTGTGTGGAGGGTCTGGGAGCGACTTGGTCTTCTTGGGGCAGGCCAGGCAGCCAGTCACACGGCGTGCAGGCAGAGATGCTGTGTGTGCGGGGACTGACTTAGTCTTGGGGCGGGCAGCAGCCCTCCGGGATCCATGCCTCATTCATTTTGATAAAGGTGAGGTACTTAACACTTTTGTGACTTAGGCGACTTCTCTTCTCTGTGACAATGCCTCCAGCTGCGCTGAAGGTCCTTTCTGACAGGACGCTTGCGGCAGGGCAGGAGAGAAGTTGGATGGCAAATTGGGACAGCTCTGGCCACAGGTCAAGCCTGCGCACCCAGTAGTTCAAGGGTTCCTCATCGCTGTTCACAGCAGTGTCTACATCCACACTTAAGGCCAGGTAGTCGGCTACCTGCCGTTCCAGGCATTGGTGGAGGGTGGATCCGGAAGGGCTACGGCGAGGCGTTGGACTAAAGAACGTCCGCATGTCCGACATCACCATGAGATCGCTGGAGTGTCCTGTCTTTGACTGCGTGGACACGGGAGGAGGATTAGTGGCAGTGGTACCTTGCTGGCGTTGTGCTGTCACATCACCCTTAAAGGCATTGTAAAGCATAGTTGACAGCTGGTTCTGCATGTGCTGAATCCTTTCCACCTTCCGGTGAGTTGGTAACAGGTCCGCCACTTTGTGCCTGTACCGAGGGTCTAGTAGTGTGGCCACCCAGTACAGCTCATTCCCCTTGAGGTTTTTTATACGGGGGTCCCTCAACAGGCAGGACAGCATAAAAGATGACATCTGCACAAAGTCGGATCCAGTACCCTCCATCTCCTCTTGCTCTTCCTCAGTGACGTCACGTAAGTCAACCTCCTCCCCCCAGCCGCGAACAATACCACGGGAAGGTGGAGCAGCACAAGCCCCCTGTGACGCCTGCTGCGGTTGTTCTCCTGCCGCCGTCCCCTCCTCCTCCTCCTCCTCCTCCCCCAAAGAAACACCTTGCTCATCATCCTCTGAGTCTGACTCGTCTTCTGCACACGACTTCTCTTCTTCCTCCTCCTCCCCCCTCTGTGCTGCCACAGGTGTTGAGGAAACAGCTGGGTCTGATGAAAATTGGTCCCATGCCTGTTCCTGCCGTAACGGTTCCTGGTCACGCTCATTCACAGCTTCATCCGCCACTCTATGCACAGCACGCTCCAAGAAGTAAGCGTAGGGAATTAAGTCGCTGATGGTGCCCTCACTGCGGCTCACCAGGTTGGTCACCTCCTCAAATGGCCGCATGAGCCTGCATGCATTTTTCATCAGTGTCCAGTTGTCGGGCCAGAACATCCCCATTTTCCCAGACTGTTTCATTCTACTGTAGTTGTAGAGGTAGTGGGTCACGGCTTTCTTCTGTTCTAGCAGGCGGGAGAACATGAGGAGGGTCGAGTTCCAGCGAGTCGGGCTATCGCAAATGAGGCGTCTCACCGGCATGTTGTTTTTGCGCTGAATTTCCGCAAAGCGTGCCATGGCTGTGTAAGACCGCCTCAAATGCCCCCAGAACTTCCTGGCCTGCTTCAGGACATTCGCTAAGCCAGGGTACTTTGCCACAAATCTTTGAACCACTAGATTCATGACATGTGCCATGCAGGGTATGTGTGTCAGCTTCCCCATATGCAAAGCGGCAAGCAGATTGCTGCCATTGTCGCACACCACGTTGCCTATCTCCAGGTGGTGCGGTGTCAGCCACTCATCCACTTGTTTCTTAAGAGCAGCCAGGAGAGCTGCTCCAGTGTGACTCTCCGCTTTGAGACAAGACATGTCTAAGATGGCGTGACACCGTCTTACCTGGCATGCAGCATAGGCCCTGCGGAGCTGGGGCTGTGTAGCTGGAGAGGAGAACTGCCACTCAGCCAAGGAGGAGGAGGACAGCGAAGAGCATGTAGCAGGAGGAGAGGAGGTGGCAGGAGGCCTGCCTGCAAGCCATGGAGGTGTCACAATTTGGTCCGCTGCGCCCTGCTTGCCATCGTTCACCACCAGGTTCATCCAATGGGCTGTGTACGTAATGTAGCGGCCCTGCCCGTGCTTGGCAGACCAGGCATCCGTGGTCAGGTGTACCCTTGACCCAACGCTCTTCGCAAGAGATGACACCACTTGCCTCTCAACTTCACGGTGCAGTTGGGGTATGGCCTTTCTCGAAAAATAAGTGCGGCCTGGCATCTTCCACTGCGGTGTTCCGATGGCCACAAATTTACGGAAGGCCTCAGAGTCCACCAGCCGGTATGGTAACAGCTGCCGAGCTAACAGTTCCGCCACGCCAGCTGTCAGACGCCGGGCAAGGGGGTGACTGGCCGAAATTGGCTTCTTCCGCTCAAACATTTCCTTCACGGACACCTGACTGCTGCTGTGGGCAGAGGAGCAGGAACCTCTCAAGGGCAGAGGCGGAGTGGAGGAGGGTGCCTGTGAAGGTGGAAGGGAGAAAGCGGCAGAAGCAGATAATGCACCTGATGGAGGAGGAAGAGGAGAAGGAGGGTGGCTTTGCTTTTGTGTGCTGCTGCTGCTTTTGCTCAGGTGGCCATCCCATTGCTGTTTGTGCCTTTTCTCCAGGTGCCTTCGTAAGGCACTTGTCCCTACGTGAGTGTTGGCCTTTCCACGGCTCAATTTTTGTTGGCAGAGCGAACAGATGGCTTTGGTCCGATCTGAGGCACACACATTAAAAAATTTCCACACCGCTGAGCCACCCTGGGATGTGGGCACTATGGGGACCTCAGCAGCTGATGCTGAAGGGCAAGTTGGCTGGCTGTACATAGGTGGCGATACATGGTGCCGGACTCTGCCACCAGCTGTTTCTGACGAAGAGCTGCCCCAGCTTCTTTCAGCAACTTCTCTCCTCCTACTACTCTCTGACTCCCCCTCTGAACTGTCCCCCTCTTCATCTCCTCTATTGGGATCATACAGAGGATCCCTATCATCGTCATCATCGTAGTCATCCTGCCCAGCTTCGCTTGACTCAGAAAAATCCAAACATGCACCATCAGTAGGTCCTTCATCCTCCTTACACGTTACATCCATAGTGTTGCCGCGTAACGCAGACATATGAGCTGGTGAAAATTCATCTGGCTGTAACAACAATGGCTGTGCATCAGTGATTTCACCACTAAATAATTCTTGCGAAGTGTCAAATGCAGCGGAAGTGGTGCTAGTAGTAGCGCTGGTGGCTGAGCAAGATGAGGTGTTCTGTGTCGCTAAATACTCAACCACGTCCTGACAATCTTGGGACGTGATGGGACGTGCCTTCTTCCGAGCACTGTACTGTGGGCCAGGTCCACACGAAATTACATTTATGCGAACTCGCGCAGACCTGCCGGGTGGCCTTCCTCTGGCTCTGGCACTACCTCTTCCTCTACCTGTTTTGTCCATATCGGGTATGCACGGAGTGGTATATCACACTGCGTGCACTCACGTAGGTAGGTGGGTTCACTTAACTGCACAGGTATGCGCACTGATGCGGTGGGTTCACTGAACAGAACAGGTATACAGTGGCGGGTTCACAGAACAGGTATGCAGTGGCAGGTTCACTGAACACAACAGGTATGCAGTGGCGGGTTCACTAAACAGGTATACAGTGGCGGGTCCACTGAACAGAACAGGTATGCAGTGGCGGGTTCACTGAACACAACAGGTATGCAGTGGCGGGTTCACAGAACAGGTATGCAGTGGCAGGTTCACTGAACACAACAGGTATGCAGTGGCGGGTTCACTAAACAGTACAGGTATACAGTGGCGGGTTCACTGAACACAACAGGTATGCAGTGGCGGGTTCACTGAACAGGTATACAGTGGTGGGTTCACTGAACACAACAGGTATGCAGTGGCAGGGTCACTAAACAGGTATACAGTGGCGGGTCCACTGAACAGAACAGGTATGCAGTGGCGGGTTCACTGAACACAACAGGTATGCAGTGGCGGGTTCACAGAACAGGTATGCAGTGGCAGGTTCACTGAACACAACAGGTATGCAGTGGCGGGTTCACTAAACAGTACAGGTATACAGTGGCGGGTTCACTGAACACAACAGGTATGCAGTGGTGGGTTCACTGAACAGGTATACAGTGGCGGGTCCACTGAACACAACAGGTATGCAGTGGCGGTGTCACTAAACAGGTATACAGTGGCGGGTCCACTGAACAGAACAGGTATGCAGTGGCGGGTTCACTGAACACAACAGGTATGCAGTGGTGGGTTCACTGAACAGGTATGCAGTGGTGGGTTCACAGAACAGGTATGCAGTGGTGGGTTCACAGCACAGGTATGCAGTGGTGGGTTCACTGAACAGGTATACAGTGGCGGGTCCACTGAACACAACAGGTATGCAGTGGCCGGGTCACTAAACAGGTATACAGTGGCGGGTCCACTGAACAGAACAGGTATGCAGTGGCGGGTTTACTGAACACAACAGGTATGCAGTGGTGGGTTCACAGAACAGGTATGCAGTGGTGGGTTCACAGCACAGGTATGCAGTGGTGGGTTCACTGAACAGGTATACAGTGGCGGGTCCACTGAACAGAACAGGTATGCAGTGGCGGTGTCACTAAACAGGTATACAGTGGCGGGTCCACTGAACAGAACAGGTATGCAGTGGCGGGTTCACTGAACACAACAGGTATGCAGTGGTGGGTTCACTGAACAGGTATGCAGTGGTGGGTTCACAGAACAGGTATGCAGTGGTGGGTT
Organism: Hyperolius riggenbachi; assembly: GCF_040937935.1. NCBI lineage: Eukaryota > Metazoa > Chordata > Amphibia > Anura > Hyperoliidae > Hyperolius > Hyperolius riggenbachi. The sequence continues at coordinate 70,713,827 of NC_090655.1, forward strand.
CACAGCACAGGTATGCAGTGGTGGGTTCACTGAACAGGTATACAGTGGCGGGTCCACTGAACAGAACAGGTATGCAGTGGCGGGTTCACTGAACAGAACAGGTATACAGTGGCGGATTCACAGAACAGGTATGCAGTGGCAGGTTCACTGAACACAACAGGTATGCAGTGGCGGGTTCACTAAACAGGTATACAGTGGCGGGTCCACTGAACAGAACAGGTATGCAGTGGCGGGTTCACTGAACACAACAGGTATGCAGTGGCGGGTTCACAGAACAGGTATGCAGTGGTGGGTTCACAGAACAGGTATGCAGTGGTGGGTTCACAGCACAGGTATGCAGTGGTGGGTTCACAGAACAGGTATGCAGTGGTGGGTTCACAGCACAGGTATGCAGTGGTGGGTTCACAGCACAGGTATGCAGTGGTGGGTTCACTGAACAGGTATGCAGTGGTGGGTTCACAGAACAGGTATGCAGTGGCAGGTTCACTGAACAGGTATGCAGTGGTGGGTTCACTGAACAGGTATGCAGTGGTGGGTTCACTGAACAGGTATGCAGTGGTGGGCTCACAGCACAGGTATGCAGTGGTGGGTTCACTGAACAGGTTTGCAGTGGTGGGTTCACAGCACAGGTATGCAGTGGTGGGTTCACAGCACAGGTATGCAGTGGTGGGTTCACTGAACAGGTATGCAGTGGTGGGTTCACAGAACAGGTATGCAGTGGCAGGTTCACTGAACAGGTATGCAGTGGTGGGTTCACAGCACAGGTATGCAGTGGTGGGTTCACTGAACAGGTATGCAGTGGTGGGTTCACAGCACAGGTATGCAGTGGTGGGTTCACAGAACAGGTATGCAGTGGTGGGTTCACAGCACAGGTATGCAGTGGTGGGTTCACAGCACAGGTATGCAGTGGTGGGTTCACAGCACAGGTATGCAGTGGTGGGTTCACAGCACAGGTATGCAGTGGTGGGTTCACAGCACAGGTATGCAGTGGTGGGTTCACAGAACAGGTATGCAGCCAGACAGGAACAAGTTAAGCCTAACTAATCTTTCCCTGAGAGACAGTCTGCAGCAGCTCGCCCTACTTTCACTAACGCAGGCAGCACACGAATGACCATAATAGCCGCCGCTGCCTGCCTTATATAAGGGGGGGTGGGGCTCCAGGGGCTAGTGTAGCCTAATTGGCTACACTGGGCCTGCTGACTGTGATGTAGAGGGTCAAAGTTGACCCTCCATGTGCATTATGGGGCGAACCGAACTTCTGCAAAGGTTCGCCTGCGGGACGCGAACGCGAACCACTGAAGTTCGCATGGGACCGTTCGCAGGCGAACCATTCGGCCCAACTCTAATTGTAAGCTCACCCTTTTTGTGTCCTGCTGGTTGTTGTACATTTTTGTTAATCACTATACAGCGGTCACAGTACTATGTTCAGCATTGTCTGTATCTTTATGTATCTAGGCCTCAGTTCACTAAGCTTTATCAAACACTTTATCGAACGTTTGATAATTTACCTCATGGGCAAAGTCTAATTTTCAGTTCACCAAGGTGTTATATATTTATCGAATGTTTTATTGATAAACCGTTCAATAAATCTATAACACCTTAGTGAATTCACAATTAGATTTTACCCATGAGATAAATTATCAAACGTTCGATAAAGTGTTTGATAAAGCTTAGTGAATTGAGGCCTGTTTGTTTTTAGCACCATGGAAGATGATGGTGCTGTATGAAATAATAATAATAATAATAATGCATAATGATTCAATAATAATAACAATAATAATAATATATAATAACATTATGTGTGCACTAGTCTCTATGATGTAGATAGGATTAGCAATAAATGAAAATTGAATGTCCCTTTTTTTACAGTAGTTATTAGGCACTCTATTTATGATTCTTCACCCGATGTAAAGCTGTGCTAACCTGCTGGCACTTAAGTACAAATATGATTTATTTTGTTTTCTTTTTACTATAATAATTTTTCCTTGGTTTCCATAAACTAGCATGAATTACCTTCGTTCCCCAACCATATTCTAAAGTTATTATTACTTGGCGTTCCTTGGTGGCTCATAACGTATTTGAAAACAGATGGCTCAGCTTAAAAGTATTTTGCTTTTACTGTTCTGTGCTATCTGGATGCTGCCTAAAACATATTATTGTGCACTTGGTGGATTGTTAAGTGGGCTTCCTAGTTTGTGTTACAGATTTTATCTTGAAAGATAATCTTCTGACATTTGTAAATGTATGGTCATCACAGTATTGAAAATATATTGTACACTTACAAAACTGGTAAAAATAAACTCTCTAAAGTTTCAGATGGTAGAGCTTCCAACAGTCTTCATATGGAAAAGGTTAAAGTAGAACTCCAAGTAAAATGTTCCTGTTTGGAGGGATTGTGTATAATGAATTTGTCCCTGGCAATCTAAATGCTGAAAGTTTCCTGCCCCTGCCCAACACTGCTGATGGACACTGACTCCCTGCACTGTCTTATTGTTGTTATCACAGTCATCATTCCCATATCTGTTGTCACAACCTAACAAGGGGAGTCTTCTCTTTGTTGCAGCTGAGCTGCAGCCAGACAGTGCTGAAGTCCCTGCTTGTGTGCTGCTGCAAAGTGTGTTCTATACATCTGCAATTAGCCTGCAGTCTTTAATCAGAGTAGCGTAGGATTACGTAATTACCAATCAGCTGTGTTGGAATTTGCATGTCTGCTCTCATTGGTGGATATCCACATAAAAGCCTCTTCCTGCTTGATCACTCTGCCCATGATAGTAATCAGCTTACACCATATCTGCATTGCTGGGTCTTGTGTGATATTGTTTGTTTCCTTGCAGTGTTCCTTTATGAATGTGTGCTATCCCTGCAGTGGTGAATAGCATCGTTCCCCTCTGTCTTGTCGTGTATACATCCCATAGCTGCAGTAGCTATTGGTGATAGTCATTCTAGTCCTGCCTGTATAGACGTCGCCATCACTGCAGTTGTGATTGGCAGACGTCATTCCAGTTCTGTCATGTGGATGTTACAACAGCTGCGGTTGCTATTAGTAATGCTCCTTCTAGTCCTGCCTGTCTGGATGTCGCCATCATTGTAGTTGTGATTGGCAGAGCCGCAGAAGTTCCTTCTAGTCTGCTGTGTAGATATTACAGTATCTGTGGTTGCTATTGGTAATGCTCCTTCCTGTCTTGTCCAGTATTGTTTTTCTGTGTGGACATTTACTGTCGCTTGGATTGGTAAACATTCCTTCCTGTTTGTCTTGTTTATTGTGGAGGTTACCAAAAGCTCAGAGCTGCGATCGCTCTGAGCAATCTTCTTCCCTGCTTCTTGTCTATGTACTCCTGCTGTGATCTGGGTTAGCTCGTCCGCAGTGTATTCGCAGTTCTTCCTGATATTACCCAGCATTGCCTGATTTAGCCTAGAGGGTTCTGGTAGTATATCTGTCTTCCTTCCATCAGTTTGTATATCGTAAGCATTTACTCAGCACTTACTCAGTTACACCCAGCACAAAGGCCTGGGTGTAACTGAGTGCTGTGATGACGCACTTGCAATCCAGGGCCAGTTCTAGACTTTTAGCCACCTGAGGCAAACTTGTGAGGATGCCACCCCCTCTCCCACCGTATAGGTAGTATTGCCTCCAGTATAGGTAGCCTGGAGAGGGTAGCAGCCAGAAAGCACCTGGCACAGTGCCGGGGAGGGGGATCAGACCCCCCTCACCTGGGGCTCCCCCCATCCGCACTCCCCCTCCAACTATTTGTGCAGCATTTCTATTTGTCTCAGGCAGTGTGTGGCCAAAGCAATGAATTACCTGCTTCTGTTCCAGGCGCTGCACCCCACCGCTCGCATCACTTCCTGCAATACCGTCCACTGTACTGCAGAAATACAGTGAGCGACGGTGTGACGCGAGCGGTGGAACGCAAGCAGGTGAGTCATTGCTTTACCCGCTCACTACCTGACACAAATAGAAATGCTGCTCATTTAGCTGGAGGGGAAGCACGGACGGGAGAGCCCAAGGTGAGGGAGAGGGGGTCCGACCCCCCCTCCCTACAGCTGTGCCCGCTACTCCCCCTTCCTGGCTGCTTCCCCCCTCAGCTCGGCAGACCCCCACCCACCCACGGCCAGTCGGGCGCCGCCCCCAGACTTCTGCCGCCTGAGGAAGCTGCCTCACCCCACCTTATGGGCGGGGTGGTGGTGTTGCCATCCCTCGCCTGAGCAGGGATGAGCCACACAAGGTAAAGCATGTGGTGGAGACTGGGGGAGACTGAACCGAAGGCAGGGAATCTGCCAGGCCTTACATCTGGTTACTGAGCTGCTCATTATTACAGTCAGTTGATTGGTGTGTGGAGATTGTTGGTGATCTCTCTACACTAAAAACACACTGGGCCCGATCCAATTCACTTTTTCTCCTAAGTTTTCTCCTTGAAGATATTTTCACATCTTATCAATAACATGCTTTTTAAGCTACCAGCAAGCAAGCAAATACTTAGGCCTCTTCCACATTACATAACGCATGCACAAACCCGATTCCGTGCACGCATTATGACCTGCGGCGTGACATCGGGAAGTTGCGGTGTGACGCTGATCAGCGGCAGTAGTTCTAATTCACCCAATGGGAAAACGCTGGCGCTGGACAATACAAAGCTCCCAATTGCTCTGGAATGCTTTGTCTAATGTGAACGGTAACATGAAAGTAAATAGACATTCATGTTACTTTTCTCAGCACATCCTGGGAGCAATCCGTTTAAACGCAGGGATCAGCTCCTAGTGTGGGAATAGAATAATTTTGGCAGTACCTTTTCACCTCCTTCTTGGTACTTTTTGAATTGCAGAGTGCTGAAAAGTTATTTTGAAACATTGGCACATATGCAATAAACTTTTTCCCCTAGGAAAACATTTTTCATCTTCTCTTCAGAGCCAGATTTACCATAAGGCACTGTAAGCATGTGCCTACAGGCGCCTGATGATGGAAAGGTGGTTCACTCCCCTCCCTGAGTGCCTTTCTCCCTCCTTCCCTATGCAGAGTCCTGATGAGAGTGTAAATGAGAGGTTACTCACTCTGCTCTCAGCATTCCACTGACGAGATCTCCCTTCAGACTTGAGGACTGCAGAGCTAAACCCCCCTAGTGACCAGGCCATGTTTGGTAAAATTGGCCACTGCAGCTTTAAGGCCAAGCTGCAGGGCCGCACAACACAGCACAGAAGTGATCCCCCCCCCCCCCTTTTCTCCCCACCAACAGAGCTCTCTGTTTTTGGGGTCTGATCGCTCCCCCAAGTTTATTTTTTTTTGTAAATATTATTGTTGTAGCTTTTAAAAAAAAACAAAAACAACTGTTCCTTTAAATCCCTTCCCTCCCTCCCTCCCCACAGCCGGCCAATTACGGTGATCGGCTGTCATAGGCTTCTGCCTATGAGAGCCGATCGCTCTCTTGTCCCCCAGGGATACAGCCGTGTGACACGGCTGTCCCCAGTACATCGCTGCTGCCGATCACAGCGCTGTACATAGAAATAGACGGCGATCACACTGTCCAACAGTCTCCCGAGCGGCAGAGCTCCGCCCCCCAAGAAGGAGATGTGCGCGCAGCCTGTGAGCGATCTCCTGCAAAATAGAGCCCCAGGACTTTACGCCAATCGGCGTTAGGCGGTCCTGGGGCTTTCGCCGCGGCCACCCCCATCAGCGTGACGCGGTCAGAAAGTGGTTAATGCTGAAGTTCCTATACCTACCTACTACTTGGGGGCACTTCTAGCTACTTAATACTGAGGGTCTCTCTGGCTACCTAATACTAAGGGGCACTTGTAGTTCCTATGACTAGAGATGAGCGTAATGGAGTAATTACGATTTTGCGAAATTTCGCGTAATTAGTGTAATTACGTTTATGGCCGTAAGTACATAATCGTAATGAAGAAGGATTTCGCGAAATTTCGCGTAAGCGTAATTTTCGCATAATTTTCGCATTGGAACGGGTATTACAAAATTAATGCGTATGGTCATGCTCCCGAAGCGGAAAAGTTGACGCATGTATCAATGTTAGGTAGCCGCCGACTTTAAGGGTTAATAGCAAAGCCCCCTTAAATGCTAAGAGATTTTGCCTTCCATGAACCTACAAACCTCCACAAAACTGCACCGCAAGTGTGCTGGCTGTCCCAGCTGTCATTTGCCCTTACTTCCCTTGCCCGTCATAGGTAGAGTTGAGCTGAAATTTTCGTAATTTCGCATTACTAAAATTACGCATGCGAAATTTGCGATTACGATGCAAAATTACAGTAGCGTAATTGCCATTAAAATCGTAATTGAAAATACCGTAAGCGTAATTTTCAACGCGTAATTTCGCGTTTCGTTCATGCCGTAATTTCGCATTAAACGCTACCGTAATTTCGCGTTAAACCGTAACGCTCCGTATAATATAAAAAAGCCGCCGACTTTAAGGGTTAATAGCAAAGCCCCCTTAAATGCTAAGAGCCTCAAATTTGGAGAATATATTAAGGAGATCAGGGAGAATAAGAGGAAAAAAATTTTTTTCAAAAAGACCTTATAGTTTTTGAGAAAATCGATGTTAAAGTTTCAAAGGAAAAATGTAAACATTTAAAAACCCGCCGACTTTAACGGTTAATAGCAAAGCCTGCTTAAAGTTTAGGAACACCAAATTCCCAGGGTATATTAAGGGGATCAGTGGGAATAAGAGGAAAACATTTTTTTTCAAAAAGACCTTATAGTTTTTGAGAAAATCGATTTTTAAGTTTCAAGGGCGAAAATGCCTTTTAAATGCAGAAAATGTCAGTTTTTTTTGCACAGGTAACAATAGTGTATTATTTTCATAGATTCCCCCAAGTGGGAAGAGTTTTACTTATTTCGTTCTGAGTGTGGGAAATATTAAAAAAAAAAAGACGTGGGGTCCCCCCTCCCAGACCTCTTTAACCCCTAGTCCCCCATGCAGGCTAGGGGTTATGTTTTTTGTTCAATTAAAATACTTTTTCTAAGTGTTTGTGTGTTTATTTACTTTTAACTCTTAATGGAAATGGGTAAGGGGTACAAGTACCTCTATACTCATTTCTCCTGGGAGGGGGGGTGGGCATCTGGGGGACCCCTTTTTAAAGGGGACTCCCAGATTCCACCATGAACCTCCCCCCCAGGAAATCGCGGCCTCCACCTCCACCGCCCATCGGAGGTGGAGAAGAGCCCCTTGTCCTTGGATTGGACAAGGGCTCGGAGGGGGAGGGGAAAGCTTGGCTGCCCCTCCCATTCCGAGACCCCCCAATCCATGGACCATGCGGGCTGGTATAGTCAGGGTGCGGAGCCCCACGCGGCCGGTGCTCCGCATTCTGGCTATCCCAGCCTGCATGGGGGACAAGGGGTTAAAGAGGTCTGGGAGGGGGGACCCCACGTTGTTGTTTTTTTATATTTCCCACACTCAGAACGAAATAAGTAAAACTCTTCCCACTTGGGGGAATCTATGAAAATAATACACTATTGTTACCTGTGCAAAAAAAACTGACATTTTCTGCATTTAAAAGGCATTTTCGCCCTTGAAACTTAAAAATCGATTTTCTCAAAAACTATAAGGTCTTTTTGAAAAAAAAATTTTCCTCTTATTCCCACTGATCCCCTTAATATACCCTGGGAATTTGGTGTTCCTAAACTTTAAGCAGGCTTTGCTATTAACTGTTAAAGTCAGCGGGTTTTTAAATGTTTACATTTTTCCTTTGAAACTTTAACATCGATTTTCTCAAAAACTATAAGGTCTTTTTGAAAAAAAAAATTTTCCTCTTATTCCTCCTGATCTCCTTAATATATTCTCCAAATTTGAGGCTCTTAGCATTTAAGGGGGCTTTGCTATTAACCCTTAAAGTCGGCGGCTTTTTTATATTATACGGAGCGTTACGGTTTAACGCGAAATTACGGTAGCGTTTAATGCGAAATTACGGCATGAACGAAACGCGAAATTACGCGTTGAAAATTACGCTTACGGTATTTTCAATTACGATTTTAATGGCAATTACGCTACTGTAATTTTGCATCGTAATCGCAAATTTCGCATGCGTAATTTTAGTAATGCGAAATTACGAAAATTTCAGCTCAACTCTACCTATGACGGGCAAGGGAAGTAAGGGCAAATGACATCTGGGACAGCCAGCACACTTGCGGTGCAGTTTTGTGGAGGTTTGTAGGTTCATGGAAGGCAAAATCTAAGGTGCCAAGACATCTGTGCCTATAGGCTTCTGTGAGGTAAATCCAGGCCTGCTTCTCATTATAATATCTTTTAAGCTCTTTGAAATTGAAAACATATAAAAAAAGAATAGTTGAAAAAGTACTGTCACAATTTTTTAAGTACTTTCTTGCTTGCTGGAGGTTTAAAAGGCATTTTATTGACAAGGTGTGAAAATATCACGGAGGACATAACTCGAAAAAAAAGTCAATTAAATATGGGCCATTATCTCCAAGGAGAAAACTTAGGGGAAAAAGTGAATTGCATAAGGGTCACTGGCCCCTATTTAATTCCTCTTTCCTCCTGAGTTTTCTCCTCGGAGATATTTTCACAACTTATCAATAAACTCCCGTTTTAAGCCATCAGAAAGCAAGAAAATATTCATAATAATGTAGACAGCACTTTTTCACCTACTTTTTGGTATTTTTTTTAATGTCGGAATGCTGAAAAGTTCGTTTTAGAAAAAAAAATTTGATGAAAATGATGAAAAATTATCTACTTGGAGAAAACGTAGGAGAAAAAGTGAATTGAGGGCCCTGGCACACCAGAGAGCGTTTTGCAGGTCATTTCCGTAAATAAAAAAGCCATGATTGCGTTTGTTTGTTTTTTTCAAAAAAATCTATTTTGCCAGGATTTTAATGCGAGTCAGTGGCAGCAGTTTTATCAATAACCCAATGAACATTTCAGCACTTAAATGTTATCAGCAGTGTTTCTCGGCCAAAAACATTTTTTTTTGCCTTCGATTTAGTTTTTAGGACATTAACTGTATTCCACTTGCTATTCAGCTGCCCCATTTGCATAGATTACACCACTAATTTTTTACACTTGCAATGCAGGAAAATAGAAAGGGACTTTTTCATTTAGCACTACTACTATACTATACTGTATGTGCCTATGTTTATCTCATTGCGTCACATGTCAGTTCAGGTACGCTTCAGGCTGGTTTCACACTTCTAACCGGCATTCTATGAGTGCTGTAGTGCGATGCTTGAGAGATTGCCGGGGCAATACGCGGTAATCTCCCTTCTGGTTGCAAGAGAGAGGTTCTCTAGCACTCACTTCCTGTGGCTGAAATTAGAATTACGCAGAGGTGTATTGAAAAAATACACTTCCGCATATGCGCACTGCAACATAAATGCCAAATACTTTGTAAATCTCTGCGTCGCCATAGACTTACATGACTTCCTGTCACCACACGTCATTGTGGGTCATCCCCAATAACGCGCTGTTGTCATTGCGGTAAATTCACTTCTTCCGATGCATTGCACTGTGGTAAGTCTGCCAGGCCCCATAGGTTTTCATTGCTATAGCATTACCCTGCTGAAAAAAGGGTAACGCAACGCAATGAATATGGACGAGTGTGAAACGGGGCCTTAAGCGTTAAAAAAAGACATTGGCCTCAATTCACTAAGCTTATCTCCTGTCTTTAATAACGTTTCTACAGTTATCACCATGGTGATAAGGCATGTAGTATTCAGGAAAAATTTTACCTCAGGCAAAGTTAACTCTTCTGTCTTTAAAGAGAACCTGTACTGAGTAAAAATATTTAAAATAAACACATGAGGTAACTTCAAATGAACATTACATGGTTACCTTGCCATCAGTTCCTCTCAGAAGCTCACCATTTTCTTCTGACAATAATCCCTTCCAGGTCTGACAATATTTTGTCAGATCTGAAATATATCAGTTGCTGTCAGTAAAATATCAGATGCTGTCAGTTGTAGCTGAGAAGAAAACTGATGTACCAGGTAATGTCCATGTTTCCCTATGGCTGAAGTGGGTGATGTTACAGTTTAACTGTGCTGACCAGAAAGCTGTTATGGGTAATGGCCATTTTCAAAATGGAGGACTGAAAATTCCCTTGATCACAGTGAACAAAGAGGATGCGGGACAGTAGAAAGACACTGAGGAGTAGAATACATGGAAGGTAAGTATGACTTTTGTATGCTTATTTTGACTTTTAATTTTCAGTTCAGGTTTTCAGGTTAAGGTGAGTCTTTAAAGTTAACTCTTCAATCCTTAAAATAACTCCACAATTCTAAAAGTAAAGACAAGGGGCCATATGCAACTCACTTCTTCGCCTGAGTTTTCTCCTAGGAGATAATTTTTCATCTTCAAATTAAAATAACTTTACAGCACTTTTCAACTAAAAAAGTACCAAAAAGTAAATAAAAAAAGGACTGTCAAAATTATTTTGAGCATGTTCTTGCTTTCTGATGGCTTAAAATGCATTTTATTGACAAATTTAAAAATATCACCAAGGAGAAAACGTAGGCTAAAAAGCGAATGGCATACGGGTCAGGCTGTTAATTAACTGCATGTGGAAATAACTACAGAGGAGGTAACTTAAGGAATGAAGTAATAAGATAACTCTCTCACTGTGAAAACTTATCTCTATACATTAATAAGGCAAGATCGATATGTGGTGGAAAGTTTTCTTTGCCTTATAATCTCCAGCATGATCTTAGTGAATTGAGGCCATTGTCTATTTTTCACATAAAACCTTTTTTTAATTAATCAGAAAAAAAAGAAGCATCTGACAGCATAGAAAAATAAACATTACTCTCCCTACATTTATTACCATCATGAAATGTTTAAAGTGGTTTTATCAAAATATTTTTTCCTCTAGAACATTAAATACACTAAAATATATATAAAACACTATAAGACTGCTCTGATGTCTTTTGAATGCATATTTGCACCTCATTGAAGCCGACTGACATCATCGTTCGCTGCAGGCCAAATTATCATATGCAGCGTATTTTCCGCTGTATAAGACGCACTTTTTCTCCCCAAAAAATGGGGAGGAAAAAGTCCCTGCGTCTCATACGGCAAAGGCAGGGTATCCTCAACTTGCGAATGCCCGCCGATATAAACCGCCGACCCGCCGCCATTGGGGATTCCTTGCCTGTGTGTGTGCTCGCTGTGCCTGGCTCCCCTGCGTGCGTAAGTCCTCCCCCTCTAATTTCCTCCTGCCCCCTCCATGTGTGCGTCTCCCCGTTTCTCCCCGCGTGTCTCCAATATGTCTGATGTACATCCTTCCCCCCTCCGGGTCTGCAGGTGCAGTGGCTTACCTGATACATGCTGCCGCAAAAACTGCAGACACCCGGCTACTCCATGTGTTTCCTCTACTGCGCGGCTTGTACTGATTGCGTCATCAGTAGCCGCGCAGTAGAGGAAACACATGGAGTAGCCGGGTGTCTGCAGTCTTCGCGGCGACATGTATCAGGTAAGCCGCTGCAGACCCGGAGGGGGGAAGGATTTACATTGGAGATATTGGAGACACGCTGGGGGGACCGGGGGAGACGCACATATGGGGGGGCAGGAGGAAATTAGAGGGGGAGAACTTAAGCACGCAGGGGAGCCAGGCACAGGACACATGGGGGAAACAGGACTGATGAGGAGAGGGACACAGGAGGACACATGGGGAGACGGACACACGGGGAGACGGACACAGGGGGACACATGGGGAGACGGACACAGGAGGAGGACACATGGGGAGCCTGACACAGCAGGACACATGGTGAGAAGCGGCAGTCAGGACACATGTGGGAGACAGGACACATGGGGAGAAGGGACACACAGGACACATGTGGGAGACAGGACACATGGGAAGAAGGGACACACAGGACACATGTGGGAGACAGGACACATGGGGAGACTGACACAGGAGGACACGTGGGGAGAAGGGGCAGTCAGGACACATGGGGGAAACAGGGCACAGAGGGAGACAGGCAGACAGGGTACACATGGGGGAGACAGGCAGATAGGTACACATGGGGAGAAGGGGGAGACATGGGGCACACAGAAAAACACACGGGGCGTACAGCAGGACAGATGGGGCACACAGGAGGAGACATGAGGTACACAGGAGCACACAACATGTACAAGACATTCCTGGCACATGGATACACCAGGTTTAGTATTTTTTTCCCCTGGTTTTTGCCCTCTAAACTTGGGTGCGTCTTACATTCCGGAGCGTCTTATATGGCGGAAAATACAGTACTCCTAGAAAAGTAATTAGCAAGCAAATAAAGGAGATAAAATTATCTGCTCCCACTGGATACAGCAAAAATATTTCTGCCTTTATTTAAAAACAGTGTACACACTTCCAGTTCAATCTGATAATCCTGCTTATCAATTAAAAGCTAAATGAAGTCCAATGCTGGGCACACACAATACGTTTTTCTGCTCGATTTTCCACCTGATCGTTTTTTCCACTCGATTCTCCAATCTTCCGCTCGTTTTTCTTATCTTTTTCTATTCACTTCTATGAGAAATCGAGCACAGAATTGATCGGAAGGAATATGGAACATGTCAGGAATGATCTATCGGATCCATCTATCGAGCAGAAAACCGTATCGTGTGTACCCAGCATAAAGCATGAGTTTTAACTTTCGAAAACCAGTCGGATGGTTGTAGCTGTTAATTTTATGTGTTTAATGCTTTGAGCTATAGATTAAATTTAATGACAATACCACTTAAATGGCATGTCTCTCAGTATCCATAAGTTCTAATCTGAACACATTTTGGGCTCAGACACACTATAAGCACTTGTTCAGAGTGCTTTTTGGCCCTCAGAGCTTTCTGAGAGCTTTTAAAAAAACGCTCCCATTGACTTGCATTAAAATCACAGTAAAATCACGCGATTTTATCGTGTTTGTGATTTTACCGCGATTTTAATGTCATTCAATGGGAGTGTTTTTTAAAAAGCTCTGAGGGCCAAAAAGTGCTCAGAAAAGTGCTTATAGTGTGGCTGAGCTCTTAAAGGACATCTGAGGGGAAAATAAACTGATGAGAAAAAACAATTGTATCTATCCTCCTAGTCCTAATTTTTTTTTTTTTTTTTTTTTTTTTAAGAAATCCCACAGTTTTATTTTATATTTAAATCTAGTTTTTAAGTTTTTACTGTTTCATTGTCTATGCTTAATGACACCTTCATTGAAATATGCTAGACCTCAAATCTATGAATTATTGTCCCTTTTTATCTCTTTCCTGGTCTCAGAAGACATTTACTAACGTGAAAGTGTTTTATGGCTGTAATTACCTATCTGTGAGGGTTATGCTATAGTCTGACACAGTCCAACCTGGCCCCGACCCGGACAGAAACTGCCACTTGCATACCTGATTTTTAACTCTTTCAGACAAAGAAAAAAAAGGAACACAGCCTAGTTATTTGTGTGCTTGGCACTGTACATACACATGTCTATCTCACCACGTCACATGTCACCTTGGTGGTCTTTTAAGCCCAATCCAAACCCCCTAATTCTGAGAAAAACCAAATAAACTTTTACTAAAGGAGGCCCAACTGCACCAAATAAATGGACTCCTTCACTGTACAAAGTCTCGGCTGGTACATTACCAGAGTCACACAAGGGAACAGTACAGGAAATAGATTTCTATGCTGGCATGTGTCCCGATGATCCTTCAGTGTCCTCACTGATGTTCAGTATTCAGTTCACAGTATAAAGTAATTTCAAAGAAAGATGTGGAAGCATTTGACAGGTATTACATTTGACTTCCTATCCTATGCTGTGTCATTGCGGAGATTATTGTCACTGACCCTAGTGATTTTATGAGTCTTGTTATTGATCCAGCGGTGGTTGATTATAGAAGTGTTATCAGGTTAAACTTTAAAAATTATGCATGTCCAAAATCTAGACACCTAAGCTCTGGTCTCCAAAGCGGACCTGAACTCAGAACTTCCTCTCTGCTCTAAAAGATGCACAAAAGCATAATAACCTTTAAAGAAAAACATTTGTTACAGCCGATACAAATCCTGCAATACATCTGCAGTGTGCCTACTTCCTGCTTTCATGGAAGGAGACATATTGTAAACATCCTGTGCTTTCAAATGAGCTTGTCTGCCGTGGCAGTCATCAAATTACAACTTGTGATTAGACACATATAAAGGGGGATTAGACAGGCTAAACTCTCTAAATACACACAGGGTCTTTATGCCTTTATGTTTTCCTACTGTCCTGTGCAAGAGTTCAGATCCCCCTTAATTTAAGTGGAACTCCACTCTTGGTTAGAAAGCTGCAGTTCAGTTATGTTTATTGATAAAATGAATGGCATACCTTATTTGTATATAGGAAGAAAAGGAATTCCACAGCCCTCCTTGGTGTTTAGGAAGACTTGTAATATAGTATCTCCCCCATAGCAATTCAATGCAAATGAGCAAAACACAATAATAAATTATACAAACACAAAGTGAGTGTGGTCCGCAGTGCCCATAAACATGGGTGCCAATGCATTGTGTGTTTTAAACCACAAACAGTGGGACCAAGACCCACAAAGTCACAGATGTCGCATTATCTGTAGCCATTGTCAGAGCTACCCCCATTTTATCTGCTGATAATACTAGTCTGGCCTCTGACTCTCCCCGCTCTGGTCTCCTCCCTAGGGTCCATGTCTACCTTATTCCAGATCACCTAAAATCAGCCTGACCTCTGTCATTACTCCTCCTGACTACAAAAGCAAGATTTTTATTCAATTCCCTTTTTCTCCTAGGAGATAGTTTTTAATCTAGTAGATCATCTTTAATATGTTTCAAATAACTTTTCAGCAATCTGCTACTGAAAAAGTACCAGAAGTAGATGGGGAATTCCAGTCCTTAAAGGTGACATGTGACATGATGAGATAAACATGTGTATGTACAGTACTAAACATATTAATAACCAGGGTGTTTTATTTGTTTTATTTTGCTGCCTGAAAGAGTTAATTTTTAAGGATAAAAGTGACAGCTTCTGTCTTGTCAGTACCTTGTCAGGAATATAGTAAACATCACTGGTAAGCAACTTACAGCCATACAACTTTTCCTGGTAGAATACATTTTTCTACATATTTCTGAGAGCAGAGGGAGAGAGAAAGCATCAATATAGTTCATGTATTTTCATTTAGGGACACTTTAACCACCCTGGCGTTCTATTAAACGCGCCAAGGTGGATGCGCAGCACTTTTTTTTGTGGGGTTTTTTCTATCATGTAGCTAGCCTAGTGCACTGATTGGCCAGGCTGCGCATGGGGTCTGGCGGGGGGCCCTCTAACGCGGCGGGTAGCGGCGCATTGGCAGCGGGCGGTGGCGATCAAGGTGGACACACAGCTAGCAAAGTGCTAGCTGCGTGTATTAAAAAAATGTATGAAAATCGGCGCCCTCCAGCGGTAATGGACGAGCTGAGCTCGTCCATACCGCTAAGGAGGTTAATAGACTGCAACTGAGCAGAGACAACAAAATATTCAATCTGCTTTCTAAATGTTTAAAATCCTGGGAAGTCTAAAAAAGTCATTTTTAGGAGTAGGAGGATAAATATAATTGTTTATCTCATCAGTTTGTTTTCACGTCAGGTTCACTTCAAGAATTTTTGGAGATCTTGCTGCTGGCATTTTGTTGATAAGATGTGAAAAAGTACCACCTAGGAGAAAACTTAGGAGAAAAAGTGAATTGAATAAGGGCCAGTGTGTTTTCACACATGTTTGCTGTTGAATAGTATTATTGCCACATAAATATAATAATAACAATTCTAGTAGTAATAATAAAATGACAACCTTCCATATCTGGCAACCAAATAAATAGGCAGAACTGTCGGGCTCCAAATTTAAATGTATTCTGCTAATTTCCTTTAGATCATAATGACTTAGGCCTAGTGCACACCAAAAACCGCTAGCAGATCCGCAAAATGCCAAAATGCTAGCAGATTTTGAAACGCTTTTTCTTATTTTTCTGCAGCGTTTCAGCTAGCGTTTTGCGGTTTTGTGTAGTAGATTTCATGTATTGTTACAGTAAAGCTGTTACTGAACAGCTACTGTAACAAAAACGCCTCCAAAACCGCTCTGAACTGCCGTTTTTCAGAGCGGTTTGCGGTTTTCCTATACTTAACATTGAGGCAGAAACGCATCCGCAATCCAAAATCTGCAGCAGCCCGGGAGTATGTGTTTCTGCAAAACGCCACCCGCTCTGGTGTGCACCAGCCCATTGAAATGGATTACCCTAGCGGATCCGCACCCGTAAGCAGATCGCAAATCGCAGCGGAAACGCTCTGGTGTGCACTAGGCCTTACATAACAAATACTACCAATGTTCTGTTTTCACATTCAAAATAAATGTTTTGATTTTCAGGTTCCTGTGCATCCCCCGTTCACTTTTTAAACTTTCTGCCTTTGTTTGTTCATTTACTTTTGACGGCATCTTCGGTTTCCACAGTTTACAATTTCACTTATATTTTATGACGCCTCTTTATATGACTTATATGAGTTCAATTACCCTTTTTGCCTTTTTCTTTACCACTAAATTAAAGGACACCTGAAGTGAGAAGGATATAGAGCCTGACATATGTATTTCCTTTTAGAGAGACTCTGTAACATTAAAAAACGCCCCTGGGGGGTACTCACCTCGGGTGGGGGAAGCCTCGGGATCCTAATGAGGCTTCCCACGCCGACCTCTGTCCCACGGGGGTCTCGCTGCAGCCCTCCGAACAGCCGGCAACACTCGACTGTGACTTCAATATTTACCTTTGCAGACTCCAGCGGGGGCGCTGTGGCTGATGTCGGCTCCGAAGTAGACGGAAATACCCGATCTCAGTCGGGTCCGCTCTACTGCGCAGGCGCCGGAGACTTGCGCCTGCGCAGTAGAGCGGACCCGACGGCGATCGGGTATTTCCGCCTACTTCGGAGCCGACAGCCATCAGAGCGCCTGCGCAGGAACCGGGAAGGTAAATAATGATGTCACCGCTGTACGGAGGGCTGCAGCGAGACCCCCGAGCGACGGAGAACGGCGTGGGAAGCCTCATTAGGATCCTGAGGTTTCCCCCACCCGAGGCGAGTACCTCCCAGGGGACGTTTTCACGTTACAGTTCCTCTTTAAAGCGGATCCGAGATGAAAAACTATAACAAGTAACTTGTCTATATATATCTTATGTAAAGTTTAGATAGTTTACACAGCAAATTTAGCTGCAAACAGCTTCAATAGTTTATGATTATTTATTCTTGTGATACAATGAGAGCGGCCGTGTTCTGTTTGTCACAGGCTGAGGGCTGGAGATGCTATCAGCTTGCCTGTGTGTAATGTGACAAATTCAGTCCCCTCTCCTCCTCCCTTCTCCCCTCTGCCTCTGAAATCTCTGGCTAGTAACCTCTTCCTCCTCCTGCCCAAACTGAGCTCCCATAAGCCCTTGCTACAGTGCCAAGGCACTCTAAAAAGCTGTGAACAATGCATGTTTAGTTTATAGGGAATTAGAGTGTTAAAACAAACTAAAGTATTTGGCTTGAGGAATACCCTATAAACTATATGAAAGGAACTCAATTATGCAATGAGTAAAAGTTTGTCTCAGATCCACTTTGAGCAATGCAAGTTACCTGGCTGATCATCTACCTCTAAAGTTGGCCACACACCATACAATTAAAAGATCCAATTTTACACCAATTTCATACATTGGATCGGTTGTCCCAAAAAATCTAAAGCTTTTTTTTTCCATTCATTTGAGAAATCTGATTGAATTTCCCATTTTTATTCGATAAAAGAAGGTTGGGAGTGTTGGATTTTTTTTTCTGATCAATATCTATGAAAACTAAATTAGTGTGTTGTACATTGTTTATTACTTGATGTACAGATTATTTTCAATTATTTTATTTACGACTGGTAAAAAATTGAAAACGTGTGTGGTACATTGGTCAGATTTTTGAAATGTTACAATCCGTCAGAAAACTGGTTGCAATATTTGAATTGAAAAGATATTTAAAAAATTGTATGGTGCGTGGCCACCTTAAGACTTTTACCGATATATACCCTGATCTAGCATGTAGATCAGGTGCTCTGAACTCTGACTGAATTAGCTGCATGCTTAGCTGCATGCTTGTTTCAGGGTTGTGACAGATAGTACTGCAAGCAAAGAGATCAGTAGGACTGGCAGGCAACTAGTATTGTTTAAAAGGAAAGAAATATGGCATCCAACATATTCCTCTCAGTTCTCGTGTCCTTTAACTACTTGACGACCGCCCCACGCCAATGGGCGTGGCCGCGATGGCAGCCCCAGGACCTCCTAACGTCAATTGGCGTCAAGTCCTGGGGCTCTAACTTACATGCGATCGTGCGCACATCTCATGCTCGGGGGGCGGAGCGCCGCCCCCTCTTCAGTCTCCGAGCGGCTATTGCACAGTGCAGCGCTGCAATCAGCAGCAGCGCTGCACTGGGGACAGCCATGTGACACCGCTGTCCCCCTGGGAGACAAGAGAGTGATCAGCAGTGATAGACTGAAGCCTATCACAGCCGATCGCTGTGATAGGCTGGCTGGGGGAGGGAGGGAAGCTGGCTGGGGGAGGCAGAGGAAAGGTTTTTTTAAAAAATAAAAATAAAGCAAACATAAATATTCATTAAAAAAAAAAAAAACTGTGGGGGGTGGGGGTGGGGGTGGGGGGGGGGGTCAGACATCAGACCCCACCAACAGAGAGCTCTGTTGGTGGGGGAAGAGGGGTGGAATCACTCGTGTTCTGTGCTACATTTACCCAAAATGTGCCCGGTCTTTAGGGGGGGGTTTACCACTGTGGTCCTCAAGTGGTTAAGTATAAGCAGAGCTGACTCTTGACACCAGCATCATAACTATTATGGTGGAAAAAGATTAATTATTGTTATTTATTGGATTTATATGGCGCCAACATATTACGCAGCGCTGTACAATACATTAGATTACAGACAATGATAACAGGGGTGACTGACAACACAATATACGGATAATAAGAAATAAGTCACAAAAACACAATACAGGTAATAAGCAATAAGCTACAACAACACAATACAGGATACAATGCCAGGTCATACACTGAAGTGGAAGTCATAATAATGCAAGTTCACATTACTCTGGGTAGAGTGTTCAATTAAAGGGCCACTATGGCAAAAAAATTTAAAATTTAAAATATGTGCAAACATAGACAAATAAGAAGTACATTTTTTTTCCAGAGTAAAATGAGCCATAAATGACTTTTCTCCTATGTTGCTGTCACTTACAGAAGGTAGTAGAAATCTGACAGAAGCGACAGGATTTGGGTTAGTCCATCTCTCCATAGGGGATTCTCAGCAAGGCTTTTATTCTTTATAAAGATATTCCCTAAAAAGGTTTTAAAAAATGATGCTGGCCAGCATCCCTGTCCGCTACACAGTTTTTTGGCAGTTGGACAGAGCAAATGCCATTCACTAAGTGCTTTTGAAAATAAATAAATCCCTAAAAATCCCCTATGAAGAGATTAACTAGTCCAAAACCTGTCACTTCTGTCAGATTTCTACTACCTACTGTAAGTGACAGCAAGATAGGAGAAAAGTATTTTATGGCTAATTTTACTCTGGAAAAAAATGTACTTCTTATCTGTCTATGTTTGAACATGTATTAAATTTTAAAATGTTTCGCCATAGTGCCCCTTTAAGTATGACAAACAAGGAGAGAGGGTCCTGCCAAAGGCTTACAATCTAGAGGGAGGGGTTGGTGACACAAAGAAAGGGGGGGGGGGGTAAAGAATATCTTAACTCAAAAGATGCTTGGCATGATTTTGGATAGATAGAGAAATAACAATTACAATAGCTGTACAATTGTCAGACCCTTATTCAGGACCAACAACAAATTGTATTAATAAACATCAGTGCACCTGTCGGATGTGCTCAGAATTAAGTTGTCATTTTATTCTAAAACAGAGTCTAACCCAACTGCTAAAATCCCGATATATTGTTGGTATTTCTCTTTTCGGCAGATTTTTTTAGTTTCTATTTGCTATCTTAAATACATAGCTGGCAGCAGATACCAACAGGAGAAGGTCATTTCAATGAACGCTGCACTACACAAAGCCAGTCAAATAAAGCACGTAGAAAGGCTGACTTACCAACTAAAAGAAATTGTGCTTTTGTCAAGACCTTTGAGTACAATACTTTTTATTGTGTTTTTATTTTCAGTCAAATATTTATACTGTTTTTGTACTTACACCATCATCTTCCTTGGCACTGTACAATAGAGAGTACACAATATAGACAGTTACGATGCAATGGGTTACAGATAAATGACAATAGAACTATTCAGGTATACATTATACATGACGGAAGAAACTATGCAATACTTTACACGGCAGTAATAACACATAAGGGGAAAGCGAGGCAGTGATTGGCGTACTTTGAAAAAGGGCACTGCGGTTATTTGGGTGCCGAAGAAAGCTGAAAGTAGAATATCGGTAAGATTAGTAATATTCCAGTACTTAATTCCACTGATGCCTAACTTTAAGACCCTTGCCCACTGATGCCTAACCCTAAGCTCTCTCCCGTTGAGGACTAACCCCAAGGCCCCACTAGGAATGCCTAACGCTAAGCCCCCCCCCCCCCCTTAGATGTCTAGCCCAAGACTCCCCCACCCCACCAATGCTTAATCAATCCCCCAATAATATATGCACTGCCATAGGCGCCTATATTAATTGCTGTTATTAATGGCTATTACCAGTAATTTGGGTGCCGAATTGCAGCTTTTAACATTGATGCCTATGTTGGCACCCGTATTACCCCGGAACCTTCAGCGCCCAAATAAACTGCTTCTCCTGATTGGACATCTAGAGGTTCTCTTATAACAGGGGTCTTCCAAATTCTACTACACTTTTCCTTCTAAACTATTACCCTACCTCCTCCAAGACAAAATTGCTCTGAGGTAGAAGACTACCCTTATGGGATTTGATTCCCTTGAGGAAAACCAGTCTGCACGGTTTACACCCGTGATCACAGCCGAATCGAGAGTGACTATTCGGGTACATTCGAATTCGGGATCGGTATCAATCTTCGAATTCGAGTTCTGGAATCATGAAAATCTACCCATGATCATGGGTAAATTCGAATTCGATAGCACTGGCGAGCAACCCTGCATGTGCCATGGAATACACAGATAGCTCATGGTGGCCTAGAGCCACTAGTAAGGAATAAGGGGCTTGAAGAGACCAAAAAGTATCCTTACCAAAAAAGCTATACTTTACAGTGGTGGGCAGATATTTTCCGTGATCAGGCATGATGATCAGGCATGATTCACAAGTCACAACCATTTTTTCACTATTCGGATTTGGTATTCAACGCCGTGATCGATTCTGGATCATGGAAATCGGCCACAGCAATGCCATGAATAACAATATTTGGAATGCATTCATGCTCGTGATCGCGGTGAGTAAAGCAGTGATTAGGTCATGATTAGCGGAAATCGACGGAAATGACACTCCCCTGGGCCAATCAGAGGCCCCCAGCCAGGTCCTAGCAACCAATCATAGGAGGGGAGGCTCTGCCCTCTCCTCCTGTATATAAAGCGGCAGCCATGATGAAAAGCTCCATCCTTGCTAGACTGTGGCACTGAGAGGATCATCTCCAGGCCATTTGTTGCTTCAGCAAGCGCATTTTTTTGTCAAAAACATAGCATTTTTACTCCTAACAGTGCTCTTATACTGTAATATATACTTGTATTCAGCTAGCTAGTTAGTGAATGATTACTTAAGTTAGTTGTATTCAGTGTAGTTCAGTGAGAGAGTGTACTGATTGCTGTGCTTAGTGCAGGCAAGTTCACTGATTCTACTGCTCTATTAGTGACTGTGGCTGGATAGTGTACTGGTTAAGGGCTCTGCCTTTGACATGGGAGACCAGGGTTCGAATCCTGGCTAGGTCAAGTACCTATTCAGTAAGAAGTTCAAGGCAAGACTCCCTAACACTGCAGGGTGGTCTTGAGCGCGTCCCAGTGACTGCAGCTCTTGAGCGCTTTCAGTCCGACAGGAGAAAAGCGCTATACAAATGTTCAGATTATTATCCTTGTATTTAGCTAGCTAGTGAGTGATTAACTTCAGTTAGCTGTGGTCAGTGTAGTCAGTGACAGTGTACTGATTGCTGTGCTTAGTGCAGGCAGCTTCACTGATTCTACTGCTATATTAGTGACTGCATATCCTTGCATTTAACTAGCCAGTGAGTGAATAATTTCAGTTAGCTATAGTCAGTGTAGTCAGTGTCAGTTACAGTGTACTGATTGCTGTGCTTATTGCAGACAGGCTCAACTTCACACTGATTCCACTGCTCTATCACTGTATACGTGTTAGCTAGCTAAGCCAGCCAGCCAGTGACCAACTTCAGTTAGTTGTAGTCACTGTCACTGGTCAGTCACTAAGTTTAGTCAGTGACATTGTACTGTTCTAGTAGTACAGGCAGACCGCTGTCCACTCATTTTTGTGCTCTTTATTATTTTACTGTATATCACTTGTATTCAGCTCATAGCCAGTGATCAACTTCAGTTAGTTGCAGTCACTGCCACTGTTCAGTCACTAAGTTTAGTCAGTGACATTGTACTGTGCTAGTAGCGTGCAGCCAGTTACTTTGCTGTGCGCATAGTGCAGTCAGACTGCTGCGCTGTCCAGTGATTTTAGTGTTCTATTACTGTATTCAGTATTTGTGCCGTCTGTGCATTTGTTTGTATTTTTTTTTGTTCTCTTCTGAAAAATTAATAACATCCTCCTGTTATATTCGGTCTGTTCCCATTCCCTATACACATATACACATATTGACTGTAAAAAGCAGCACACTTTCTCTTGAAATCTTGTGCATAGTATACAACATGTCTGGCAGGGGTCGTGGGTGTGGCAGGAGATGGAGTGCCATTTCCTCCCCCAGTTCTGGGACTGGTCCACGGCCAGGGAGAGGGCACTCAGCTGTAGGGGGTGCAGCAGAGAGGCATCTATCCGCAGCACAGCCTCGGCCGAGTTAGCCGACACTGGTGTCACCCATTTTCAGCACCTTGGCTCGACGCCACGTGGTCGTTCAGGAGCTCAACTCGCAGGCATTGATGGACATGATGACAGAGGAGCAGCCCATCAGGAGTTTCTCACAGACCTTCACTGTGAGCAGCACTCCCAGCAGCAACAGCAGCAGCCAACGCCCCACGCAGGTTGTGACATCCACCCCAGCAGCCAGTGGTCAGCAGCCCTTCCCGGATGAGAATGTTGTGTCCCTTCCGTCCGGCATCTGGGCGAGTATTGATGGCTTTCGTTGAGGAGATGATGGGGCCCGATATGGAGGAGGAGGTTGGGCTCTGACCAGCATCCCAAGTTTATTTTGAGGACGATGAGGGGTCTGTGTCTGGGGATATTGGGGCGGCAGAGGTGGTGAGGGGTCAGGAGAAGAGTTCTATTATGATGAAGGTGATGATGATGGTGATCAGGACTGTCTGTTTGTGCCTCAGGCCCTGGAAAACATGTTGGGCTTGATTCACAAAGCGGTGCTAACTGTTAGCACGCCTGTGAAAACCCCCTTAGCACGTCTAAACAAGCTTTTCGTGCATAAAACTTTACGCGCGCAAAACTTTATGCGCTTAAAACTTTACGCGCGTACTGCACAGAGCGCAGGGCGCTCCGCGCGAAGTGCCCATTAAAGCCTATGGGACTTAGCGCGCATAAAACTTTGCGCGTGTAAAACTTTGCGCGCGCAAAGTTAGCGCGCGATCTGATTGAGAAATCCAGTGCTAACCTACTTAGCACCCTGGTTAGCGCGTCTAAAGACTTTAGACGTGCTAAGTAGGTTAGCACCGTTTTGTGAATCAAGCCCGTTGTATGTTGTGTTTAATTACTAAAGTCTGTGCTCCCAACGCCAGGGTCCACGGATACTTAAAATTTTTGGGCACAATTCTCGTGCTGTGGTGCTACCAATGAGGGGCCATGCCTTTCTGTGCTGATGCTGAGTCCTTAGTCCTCCTCCTGCTGCTGCTGATGTTGTGTTTAACTACTAAAGTCTGTGCTCCCAACGCCAGAGTCCATGGATACTTACAATTTTTGCCATACTCTTCTTCTGTGCTGCCGCAGAGTGCTGCTTAGTCCTCCTGCTGCAGCCTCTCATGTCGTATTTAACGACAACAGCAGTGTGTGTACCCACCACCAGAGTCCACAGATGCTACAATTTATGAGCTGATTTATCGGACAACTTTGCTGCCAAGTCATTGCTATTGATGCAAAGAAAGAGTAAAAAAAAAAACTTTTTCAAAAACCTCTCTGGGTGTCGCCCACTCATCCTCCTCCTCCAGTGGTACCACCACTGTCAGGTGCCCTTGGAACTCGCTATCACCTCTGCGATTGCATAAAGTGTATTTCCCTGTTTAAAACCAATTATTACCAATTAATAGCCCATTTAAAGTGTTGATTTAACTTTAACCACTTGATGACCCAGCCTTTACCCCCCCCCCCTTAAGGACCAGCGCTGTTTTTTGTGATCTGTGCTGGGTGGGCTCTGCAGCCCCCAGCACAGATCAGGGTGCATGCAGATCGATCAGATCGCCCCCCTTTTTTTCCCCCATGGGGATGATGTGCAGGGGAGGTCTGATCGCTTCTGCCTGCCTGAGGTTTGCGGGGGGGGCACCTCAAAGCCCCCCTCCGCAGCGAAATTCCCCCCTCCCTCTCCTACCTGTCCCCCCTGGTGATCAGGCTGCACAGGACGCTATCCGTCCTGTGCAGCCTGTGACAGGATGTCCTCTGTCACATGGCGGCGATCCCTGGCCGCTGATTGGCCGGGGATCGCCGATCTGCCTTACGGCGCTGCTGCGCAGCAGTGCCGTTCAATGTAAACAAAGGAGACAAATGTCTCCTGCGTTAACATTTAGTCTGCAAGCCACGATCAGCGGCTCGCAGGCTATTCACGGAGACCCGCTCCGTGATCTAACAGGAAACGGCCGCTCGCGCGAGCGGCCTTTCCTGATTAATTAGGGAGGCACCTGGCGACGCAGATCTGCGTCACTGGTCCTCCAGCTACCACTTTGCCGCCACACGGTATGAGTGTACGGTTGGCAAGTGGTTAAAATCCATTTCCTCAAAAACTAAAAGTTGTTGTTGGTATTCTTTTTGTTTAAGTTATACCCCCTTATCTCATTTATAATCCATGCAGATTGGGGGATTGTAGCATGTATGAGGGATTTAATAAAAGCTTAAAGAGAAACTCCAACCTAGAATTGAACTTTATCCCAATCAGTAGCTGATACCCCCTTTTACATGAGAAATATAATGATTTTCACAAACAGACCATCAGGGGGCACTGTATGACTGATTTTATGCTGAAACCCCTCCCACAAGAAGCTCTGAATACAGCGGTACTCTGGGCAAACTGCCACAATGTAACAATGTTCACAGATAGGAATTAGCTGTTTACAGCTGTCTCTAACAGGCAAAACAGCTAGGAGCAGCTACATAACCTGCCCACAGTAAAAATGTCACCATGTGATACATGTCAGAATGTGAATCTGGGAGAGGAAAGATTTTACAATGAGCAAACACTGACTAAATCATTTATACATAATTATGGTAAAAAAATCAAGCACTTTTTTTTACTACATTATTTTCACTGGAGTTCCTCTTTAAAGGGGCACTATGGTGAAAAATTGTAAAATTAAAAATATGTGCAAACATAGACATATAAGAAATACATTTTTTCCAGTATAAAATGAGCCATAAATTACTTTTCTCCTATGTTGCTGTCACTTACAGTAGGTAGTAGAAATCTGACAGAAGTGACAGATTTTGGACTAGTCCATCTCTTCATAGGGGATTCTCAGCAAGGCTTTTTATTCTATCTAAAGATATTCCCTAAAAAGGATTTAAACAATGATGCTGGCCAGCTTCCCTGCTCACTACACCGTGTTTTAGCAGTTGGACAGAGTAACTGCCATTCACTAAATGCTTTTGAAAATAAAAAAAATCTCTGAGAATCCCCTATGAAGAGATGGACTAGTCCAAAACCTGTCACTTCTGTCAGATTTCTACTTACTGTAAGTGACAGCAACATAGAGAAAAAGTAATTTATGGCTCATTTTACTCTGGAAAAAACACACTTCTTATTTGTATATGTTTGCACATATTTTACATTTTTTCGCCATAGTGCCCCTTTAAACGCTGTTCCGTGATCACGGCCGTGTTAAGCTGTGATTGCCTCATTCAAGGGAAAAATCTGAGTTGAATTCGTGAGTCCGGTTCAAATCCAGAAATTAATCACGCCATTTCCAGATTTTTTTTTTCAATCATGGCCGAATAGTCGAATCCGTGATTGAGGGGGATCCGAGCACCACTGATACTTTGGGGCCTTTGCTATTACCCACCAAAGTCAGCACAAAATTAAGTGTAAATTATGTGTAAATTCATGCGTAATTATGAATGCTTACAATTACATACGGAATTAATTACACTTTCCCCCGAAATTTCGCATTACGATTAAGATGCATAATTGCGAATTACGATGCGTTATTCTGCACAGGCATAATTTCTGCTCATCACTAGCAATAATGCAGTTTTAAGTGAACAAGTTAGGTCTACCATGATGCATCCCTGCAAAATATGGCATGGCGTATCAGCGCCGCTCAGTTCGGCGCAGGGAGAGCTGAATGACTGCTCTCCCTGCTGCCTCTAATCTCGGGGGTGGCACAACTCGGAGGGAGATGTAATTCGGGGTCTGGCAGCCATCAGAACACCGAATTACCAATACGTTGGGTGTGCAGAATTGCATAGCTGCTATGACAGCAAGCAGCTTCAGTGCATGGCGCAAAGCGCCACGCTGAAATAACCTTATTAGGCAAAATATGCCTATCATCTCTTCATGCCACCAAAAGTCAGGAACACATCCAGAACTGCTGGTGTATAGTGAGCCTATAGTGTATACAGTTTACAGATTGGATTGGTGTGGCTTGTAAATTTATAAGCAAGAAGTGCTCTTTAAGTATTTCTCCTAGTGAATGTTCTTGATACTTATGTACATCCCTTGGTTTATATTCGTAGGATTTGTGTACGTTTGCTGGATTACTGGTTATGGGCTCTGCCTCTGACACAGGAGACCTGGGTTCGAATCTCGACTCTTCCTGCTCAGTAAGCCAGCACCTATTCAGTAAGGACAGCAACACTCCCTAACACTGTTACTGCCTATAGAGCGCGCTCTAGTGGCTGCTGCTTTGGCACTTTGAGTCTGCCAGGAGAAAACCGTGATATGAATGTTCCTTATCTTGTCTACTGCATAAAGACAGCAGGTCTCCGAGTGTACTTACTTTTCTTAGGACAAAAGACTGTGTAACTTAATACAACAAAGGTAAAACCAAAAAAGCAGTGACCTTTGTTCTATTTCCTTATGCAGCATTAACCACTTGAGGACCTAGGGCTTTCTACCCCTTAAGGACCGGCCACTTTTTTTCCATTCAGACCACTGCAGCTTTCACGGTTTATTGCTCGCTCATACAACCTACCACCTAAATGAATTTTGGCTCCTTTTCTTGTCACTAATAAAGCTTTCTTTTGGTGCTATTTAATTGCTCCTGCGATTTTTACTTTTTATTATATTCAGCAAAAAAGACATGAATTTTGGCAAAAAAATGATTTTTTTAACTTTCTGTGCTGACAGTTTTCAAATAAAGTAAAATTTCTGTATACATGCAGCGCGAAAAATGTGGACAAACATGTTTTTGATAAAAAAAAACCCATTCAGTGTATATTTATTGGTTTGGGTAAAAGTTATAGCGTTTACAAACTATGGTGCAAAAAGTGAATTTTCCCATTTTCAAGCATCTCTGACTTTTCTGACCCTCTGTCATGTTTCATGAGTGGCTAGAATTCCAGGATAGTATAAATACCCCCCAAATGACCCCATTTTGGAAAGAAGACATCCCAAAGTATTCACTGAGAGGCATAGTGAGTTCATAGAAGATATTATTTTTTGTCACAAGTAAGCGGAAAATGACACTTTGTGAAAAAAAAAAAAAAAAAAAAAGTTTCCATTTCTTCTAACTTGCGACAAAAAAAAATGAAATCTGCCACGGACTCACCATGCCCCTCTCTGAATACCTTGAAGGGTCTACTTTCCAAAATGGGGTCATTTGTGGGGTGTGTTTACTGTCCTGACATTTTGGGGGGTGCTAAATTGTAAGCACCCCAGTAAAGCCTAAAGGTGCTCATTGGACTTTGGACCCCTTAGCGCAGTTAGGCTGCAAAAAAGTGCCACACATGTGGTATTGCCGTACTCAGGAGAAGTAGTATAATGTGTTTTGGGGTGTATTTTTACACATACCCATGCTGGGTGGGAGAAATATCTCTGTAAATGACAATTTGTTAATTTTTTTTACACACAATTGTCCATTTACAGAGATCTTTCTCCCACTCAGCATGGGTATGTGTAAAAATACACCACAAAACACATTATACTACTTCTCCTGAGTACGGCGATACCACATGTGTGGCACTTTTTTGCACCCTAACTGCGCTAAAGGGCCCAAAGTCCAATGAGTACCTTTAGAATTTCACAGGTCATTTTGAGAAATTTCGTTTCAAGACTACTCCTCACGGTTTAGGGCCCCTAAAATGCCAGGGCAGTATAGGAACCCCACAAATGACCCCATTTTAGAAAGAAGACACCCCAAGGTATTCCGTTAGGAGTATGGTGAGTTCATAGAAGATTTTATTTTTTGTCAAAAGTTAGCGGAAAATGACACTTTGTGAAAAAACACAATTAAAATCAATTTCCGCTAACTTTTGACAAAAAATAAAATCTTCTATGAACTCACCATACTCCTAACGGAATACCTTGGGGTGTCTTCTTTCTAAAATGGGGTCATTTGTGGGGTTCCTATACTGCTCTGGCATTTTAGGGGCCCTAAACCGTGAGGAGTAGTCTTGAAACGAAATTTCTCAAAATGACCTGTGAAATTCTAAAGGTACTCATTGGACTTTGGGCCCTTTAGCGCAGTTAGGGTGCAAAAAAGTGCCACACATGTGGTATCGCCATACTCGGGAGAAGTAGTACAATGTGTTTTGGGGTGTATTTTTACACATACCCATGCTGGGTGGGAGAAATACCTCTGTAAATGGACAATTGTGTGTAAAAAAATCAAAAGATTGTCATTTACAGAGGTATTTCTCCCACCCAGCATGGGTATGTGTAAAAATACACCCCAAAACACATTATACTACTTCTCCCGAGTACGGGGATACCACATGTGTGGCACTTTTTTGCACCCTAACTGCACTAAGGGGCCCAAAGTCCAATGAGTACCTTTAGGATTTCACAGGTCATTTTTGTTTCAAGACTACTCCTCACGGTTTAGGGCCCCTAAAATGCCAGGGCAGTATAGGAACCCCACTAATGACCCCATTTTAGAAAGAAGACACCCCAAGGTATTCCGTTAGGAGTATGGTGAGTTCATAGAAGTTTTTATTTTTTTGTCACAAGTTAGCGGAAATTGATTTTAATAGTTTTTTTTCACAAAGTGTCATTTTCCGCTAACTTGTGACAAAAAATAAAATCTTCTATGAACTCACCATACTCTGTACGGAATACCTTTGGGTGTCTTCTTTCTATAATGGGGTCATTTGTGGGGTTCCTATACTGCCTTGGCATTTTAGGGGCCCTAAACCGTGAGGAGTAGTCTTGAAACCAAATGTCGCAAAATGACCTGTGAAATCCTAAAGGTACTCATTGGACTTTGGGCCCCTTAGCGTACTTAGGGTGTAAAAAAGTGCCACACATGTGGTACCGCCGTACTCAGGAGAAGTAGTATAATGCGTTTTGGGGTGTATTTTTACACATACCCATGCTAAGTGGGAGAAATATCTCTGTAAATGACAATTGTTTGATTTTTTTACACACAATTGTCCATTTACATAGAAATTTCTCCCATCCAGCATGGGTATGTGTAAAAATACACCCCAAAACACATTATACTACTTTTCCTGAGTACGGCGGTACCACATGTGTGACAATTTTTTGCAGCCTAGGTGCGCTAAGGGGCCCAACGTCCTATTCACAGGTCATTTTGAATCATTTGTTTTCTAGACTACTCCTCGCGGTTTAGGGCCCCTAAAATGCCAGGGCAGTATAGGAACCCCACAAGTGACCCCATTTTAGAAAGAAGACACCCCAAGGTATTCTGTTAGGTGTATGGCGAGTTCATAGAAGATTTTATTTTTTGTCACAAGTTAGTGAAAAATGACACTTTGTGAAAAAAAACCAATAAAAATTAATTTCCGCTAACTTTTGACAAAAAATAAAATCTTCTATGAACTCGTCATACACCTAACAGAATACCTTGGGGTGTCTTTTTTTCTAAAATGGGGTCACTTGTGGGGTTCCTATACCGCCCTGGCATTTTACAGGCCCAAAACCGTGAGTAGTCTGGAAACCAAATGTCTCAAAATGACTGTTCAGGGGTATAAGCATCTGCAAATTTTGATGACAGGTGGTCTATGAGGGGGCGAATTTTGTGGAACCGGTCATAAGCAGGGTGGCCTTTTAGATGACAGGTTGTATTGGGCCTGATCTGATGGATAGGAGTGCTAGGGGGGTGACAGGAGGTGATTGATGGGTGTCTCAGGGGGTGGTTAGAGGGGAAAATAGATGCAATCAATGCACTGGGGAGGTGATCGGAAGGGGGTCTGAGGGGGATCTGAGGGATTGGCCGAGTGATCAGGAGCCCACACGGGGCAAATTGGGGCCTGATCTGATGGGTAGGTGTGCTAGGGGGTGACAGGAGGTGATTGATAGGTGTCTCAAGGTGTGATCAGAGGGGGGAATAGATGCAAGCAATGCACTGGCGAGGTGATCAGGGCTGGGGTCTGAGGGCATTCTGAGGGTGTGGGCGGGTGATTGAGTGCCCTAGGGGCAGATAGGGGTCTAATCTGATAGGTAGCAGTGACAGGGGGTGATTGATGGGTAATTAGTGGGTGTTTAGGGTAGAGAATAGATGGAAACACTGCGCTTGGGTGGTGATCTGATGTCGGATCTGCGGGCG
The DNA here is from genome assembly GCF_040937935.1 of Hyperolius riggenbachi. NCBI lineage: Eukaryota > Metazoa > Chordata > Amphibia > Anura > Hyperoliidae > Hyperolius > Hyperolius riggenbachi. The sequence continues at coordinate 70,744,795 of NC_090655.1, forward strand.
ATCTATTGGTGTGGGTGGGTGATCAGTTTGCCCGCAAGGGGCAGGTTAGGGGCTGATTGATGGGTGGCAGTGACAGCGGGTGATTGATGGGTGGCAGTGACAGCGGGTGATTGATGGGTGGCAGTGACAGGGGGTGATTGATGGGTGATTGATAGGTGATTGACAGGTAATCAGTGGGTTATTACAGGGGAGAACAGATGTAAATATTGCACTGGCGAATTGATAAGGGGGGGTCTGAGGGCAATCTGAGCGTGTAGGCGGGCGATTGGGTGCCCGCAAGGGGCAGATTAGGGTCTGATCTGATGGGTAACAGTGACAGGTGGTGATAGGTGGTGATAGGGGGTGATTGATGGGTAATTAGTGGGTGTTTAGAGGAGAGAATAGATGTAAACGCTGCGCTTGGGTGGTGATCTGATGTCGGATCTGCGGGCGATCTATTGGTGTGGGTGGGTGATCAGATTGCCCGCAAGGGGCAGGTTAGGGGCTGATTGTTGGGTGGCAGTGACAGGGGGTGATTGATGGGTGATAGGTGATTGGCAGGTGATTGACAGGTGATCAGTGGGTTATTACAGGGAAGGACAGATGTAATTAATGCACTGGCGAATTGATAAGGGGGGGGGGGGGGGTCTGAGGGCAATCTGAGCGTGTGGGCGGGTGATTGGGTGCCCGCAAGGGGCAGATTAGGGTCTGATCTGATAGGTAACAGTGACAGGTGGTGATAGGGGGTGATTGATGGGTGATTGATGGGTAATTAGTGGGTGTTTAGAGAAGATAACAGATGTAAACAATACATTTGGGAGGTAATCTGACGGCGGGTTTGCGGGCGATCTAATGGTGTGGGTGGGTGATCAGATTGCCCGCAAGGGGCAGGTTAGGGGCTGATTGATGGGTGGCAGTGACAGGGGGTGATTGATGGGTGATAGGTGATTGGCAGGTGATTGACAGGTGATCAGTGGGTTATTACAGGGAAGAACAGATGTAATTAATGCACTGGTGAATTGATAAGGGGGGGTCAGAGGGCAATCTGAGCGTGTGGGCGGGTGATTGGGTGCCCGCAAGGGGCAGATTAGGGTCTGATCTGATGGGTAACAGTGACAGGTGGTGATAGGTGGTGATAGGGGGTGATTGATGGGTAATTAGTGGGTGTTTAGAGGAGAGAATAGATGTAAACGCTGCGCTTGGGTGGTGATCTGATGTCGGATCTGCGGGCGATCTATTGGTGTGGGTGGGTGATCAGATTGCCCGCAAGGGGCAGGTTAGGGGCTGATTGTTGGGTGGCAGTGACAGGGGGTGATTGATGGGTGATAGGTGATTGGCAGGTGATTGACAGGTGATCAGTGGGTTATTACAGGGAAGGACAGATGTAATTAATGCACTGGCGAATTGATAAGGGGGGGGGGGGGGGTCTGAGGGCAATCTGAGCGTGTGGGCGGGTGATTGGGTGCCCGCAAGGGGCAGATTAGGGTCTGATCTGATAGGTAACAGTGACAGGTGGTGATAGGGGGTGATTGATGGGTGATTGATGGGTAATTAGTGGGTGTTTAGAGAAGATAACAGATGTAAACAATACATTTGGGAGGTAATCTGACGGCGGGTTTGCGGGCGATCTAATGGTGTGGGTGGGTGATCAGATTGCCCGCAAGGGGCAGGTTAGGGGCTGATTGATGGGTGGCAGTGACAGGGGGTGATTGATGGGTGATAGGTGATTGGCAGGTGATTGACAGGTGATCAGTGGGTTATTACAGGGAAGAACAGATGTAATTAATGCACTGGTGAATTGATAAGGGGGGGTCAGAGGGCAATCTGAGCGTGTGGGCGGGTGATTGGGTGCCCGCAAGGGGCAGATTAGGGTCTGATCTGATAGGTAAAAGTGACAGGTGGTGATAGGGGGTGATTGATGGGTGATTGATGGGTAATTAGTGGGTGTTTAGAGGAGAGAATAGATGTAAACAATGGATTTGGGAGGTGATCTGATGTCGGATCTGCGGGCGATCTATTGGTGTGGGGGGGTGATCAGATTGCCCGCACGGGGCAGGTTAGGGGCTGACTGATGGGTGGCAGTGACAGGGGGTGATTGACGGGTGATTTATAGGTGATTGACAGGTGATTGACAGGTGATTGACAGGTGATCAGGGGGATAGATGCATACAGTAAACAGGGGGGGTGGTCTGGGGGGGGGGTCTGGGGAGAATCTGAGGGGTGGGGGGTGATCAGGAGGGGGCAGGGAACAGGGTGGGGGATAAAAAAAAAATAGCGTTGACAGATAGTGACAGGGAGTGATTGATGGGTGATTAGGGGGGTGGTTGGGTGCAAACAGGGGTCTGGGGGGTGGGCAGGGGGGGGTCTGATGGGTGCTGTGGGCGATCTGGGGCAGGGGGGGGAGAAATCAGTGTGCTTTGGTGCAGACTAGGGTGGCTGCAGCCTGCCCTGGTGGTCCCTCGGACACTGGGACCACCAGGGCAGGAGGCAGCCTGTATAATACACTTTGTAAACATTACAAAGTGTATTATACACTTTGTATGCGGCGATCGCGGGGTTAACATCCCGCTGGCGCTTCCGTATGGCCGGCGGGATGTTGCGGCGGGTGAGCGGCGCCAGGCGGAGGCGGAGGATCGCGTCACTGATGACGCGATCGCTCCGCCCATGCCCCTACAAGGACCGCCGCCAATTGTCAATACGGCGGTCCTTGCGGGGTGCACTTCCCGGCCGCCAATTGTCAATACGGCGGTCGGGAAGTGGTTAAAGAGAACCCGAGGTGGGTTCTAAGAATCCTATTAGCACACAGAGGTGGGTCTGCATATAATGCCTAGCCTCTGTTGCTTTACTGTCTCCACCCAGGCCCCCCGTGCTCTGCTGGCCCCCATAAATCAAACCGCCACGCTAGCAACATCACTAGCCGGCTGTTTACATCTGCACTGTCACTCTCGCCATTCCCCGCCTGCTTCCCTTCCCTCCCCACTGATTGGAGGGAAGGAACGCAGGCAGGGAGCGGAGATATAGAGAAGGCAGGGGAGCGGCAAGAGTGATAGGGCAGAGGTAAACAGCTGGCTGGTGACACGCTGCATGTCGCTAGCATGGCATTTGATTTATGGGGGACAGCAGAGCGTAGGGGGGGCATGGGGGGAAACAGTATAGCAACAGAGGCTGGGCATTATATGCAGACCCAGCCTCTGTGTGCTAATAGGATTCTTAGAACCCACCTCGGGTTCTCTTTAACTGCATCTGGAAATTCCAATAAGAAGAGCTTCTACCTAAAACCCAGGGTATCTAGACCAGGCATGGGCAAACTTGGCCCTCCAGCTGTTGAGGAACTACAAGTCCCACAATGCATTGCAGGAGTCTGACAGCCAAAGTCATGACTCATAAAGGCAAATGCATTGTGGAATTTGTAGTTCCTTAACAGCTGGAGGGCCAAGTTTGCCCAAGCCTGATCTAGACACTTAGATGCAGAAATTTTAGCCTTGGCATTCCCAGTAAAATATTAATGGTTGGATAACCTGTATTTCATGCTTGTCAATACATTTTTAGCATTATTTTTGGTTTATTGGCTGATTGCAGTGCTTGTGGTGTAAGTCATATATTTTGATGTCTCCTTCAAGGTGTTGAAGCCCTTGGACATTATCGTTTTCATCATGATCTTAAATGTTTTGAAGAACAACTGGATATTGACTCAAACATTACTCTTCATTTGCAGTAATTTGATTTAAACATGATTTTGCCTCAGTTTACAGAATGTGAAGAATACCTTAAACAGCAGCTCGACCCTAACTAAATTTATGATAGGACGTGTCTCAATATTTTACCCTGCAAATGACATAAATGTTACCCCATTGGCTACAGGCAGCTTTAGCTTAGAGTGTTTGAAGTTTTTCTTGTTTCTCCCTTCGGAAGGAATGAGTTGAAATGCCTATTTTTTGCCATTATTGTTGTAGCATTTTTGCAGTGGGCAATTTATACTGCAGGGACATGGCTGAAATATACTGTGTGGTTTGCTATAAAAATCCATAATGCGTATATACAGAGCAATCGAGGCAAATTATCTCAGAGGGATGAGTTTAAAGACTGAGTACTAAATGTAAACCTCTTTTTATTTGCTCTAACAAAAATTGTTATAGGATTAGCTTTCGGGAAATGATTCCTGAAAGCTAATCTTGTAACAATTTTTGTTAATGCAAATAAAAATAGCATCGTGTACAGTTCTTAGCCTTTTTGATGCTGAGAGTGCACTGATACAGCCACAATCATCTTATTTACAGAAGATAGTTTGTATCTGTTTGATCATATCCCCATGGCAACTGTATTTGCCTTTCAATCAGGTGCTCTAGTATAATTTGCTGTACCTTATAATCTTAAAGGACAACTATCAAAGTTAACCAAAATTCTAAATGCCAGTGCCACGTATATTTCCAGTAATTACTAGAGATGGCCCTAATTGTTCTGCCGGCGAAAAAAGTTTGCAGCGAACAAGGGGTGTTTGCATCGGCAGACCAACACTTGGCGTGTTCAACATGCCCCCCATACATTATAATGGAGCCAAACTTTGACCCCTCACCCCAGAGTCAACAGACACATGGCAGCCAATCAGCTATCCCTCCCACCTGGACCGCCCCCAACTATCAGAATGCCAGCGCAGCAGCCATTTTGGAGTCTAGGTTTGGCTTCTGTGCTAGGCAGATCAGGGAGAGTGTGCTGTTGACAGGGAGAGCGGTAGGTAGGCCTGTGTTCTGTATCCTCAGTGCAGATTTTTGCGGCTACCACATTGTCCTGAACAGCTAAGCTCTTCTTAGGGCTGGTACATTGTTTTTCTTGCTATTGTATTGCTCTTCTGTTTCCAGTGCACAAGTTAGCTGTTGTAGACAGGTCTGCTGGTCCTAGTAGTGCACCGCCCATAACGCAATAATCCTTAACCACGACTACTGGCATCTATCCACTACTGCCCCTGTAAAAGGCTTTAGTGCAACTAGTGAACTATATCAGCCTGACCATAGAGGCTGGAAAATCACGATCGCCTGCATTCCTGCAAAGGTGCACACAAGCACGGCAGCCACTACACCCCACTGCACAAACATTGCCATTGAGAGGACTAACATTTAGGCCCTGGAGGTGTCAACTAGTAAAAACAAAGATATGCTCACCTGACATTATCACTAAAGGTCTTCGCGGTCGTTTGCGCTGTGTTAAACGTGGCATTTGGTAAGTCAGTGTGAAGCGGGCCTAACCCTCACACTATCTGATGGACGTGTACACACGCCGGATGTTTTACAGCATTTTATTCCACCAGTTTGGGAATGTAATGCGATTTCTGCCATTTAGAGATTAAAACACAACTCTGCCTCTAATTTTTGGTGGGACTTTTGCTATAGATCCCCCTCCAGCATGCCACGGTCCAGGTGTTAGGCCCCTTTAAACAACTGTTCCATCCCTTTTGTGGCCAGAAACAGCCCTTGTAGGTTTTAGAATTCGCCTGTCCATTGATTCGTAAGATTCAACAGATTTGACTGTTCACAAACGTTTGCGGAAATTCACTTTTGCTATTCCCGCACCGAAAATTTGATGTTCGCAACATCACTAGTAATTACTAGCCAAAAAGCATCTGTTTTATGTGAAGAAAATATGACATTTACAGAGACCAGTTTTCACTGTAGGCATTACTATGGAGGACTGTGCCCAGCACATCCAGCATATAGAAACAATCTTCACTGGCTGTAATACTGGCAATATACTGGCTGTGACTGGGATCTGTTTAAAAGGATAGAAAGCAAAAATATAGCTTCAAATTTTCCTGTCTCTCTCTCTCTCAGTATACAGTCTGGAATAGCTCATTCTAAATGGAAGGGGGGGGGGGGAGCATCCAAGTAAGGAAAAAGTACAGGTCCTTCTCTGTATCTAAAAATCCCTCAGCTGTTCGCATATGATCTGTAAGAAAGCAGGCAGGGCAGAATCAGATAGTAAATCATTCCACTGTGAATAGTGACAGAGAAGTGGGACCTAGCTACATGGTATAGCTTTAGCTCAGGCATGGGCAAACTTGGCCCTCCAGCTGTTAAGAAACTACAAGTCCCACAATGCATTGCAGGAGTCTTACAGCCACAGTCATGACTCATAAAGGCAAATGCATTGTGTGACTTGCAGTTCCTTAACAGCTGGAGGGTCAAGTTTGCCCTTGCCTGCTCTAGCCCCTAGCTCAATGCCGACACAAATTGTTTCAAAAAAGCTAGTAAACAAGGCAACTTTTTTTCACCCAGGCTGTGATGAGAGACTTCTGAAAAGCTTTATATTGTTGCTGGCTAAAAGCTCTATAGGTATGTGGGGTTTAAATAGTGATAGTTGTTCTTTAAATAACTCACATCGAGCAACTTTGGTTAGACAGACATTATTTTTATCCTCCAGATAATGTTAAATATGGTTTTATTATTATTAATTAGGTATTAAAACTGATGGTTGACTACCATCACTTTTAATACCATCACTTACAATCTGCTTTCAAAGACTGACAGACCAGCCTTTTTTTTGCGCTTTTAAACACAATGTATCATGGAGTGATATTATGGATAATCTTATTATCTCTAATGACAATATCATAAATAGTATGCATATAAACAGTACATAACATATGCTTACACAAGTACATAATAAATGTTAAATGATGGATGACATGTTGACAAAGCTCACTTGATCTGCTAGATACTGAAGCATGATTGTCTATGGCAAATACCAAGCTTGGTTAGATCTGTGCAGGAAAAAGAACACAAGGTTTTGCAATAAATGAATTTTTTTTTTTTGTCGACAATAACTTTTATTGAGATGTATAACAGGAAGATAATAAACATACATCAGCAGGAGGCATCTCATTACATCAATAAGGATATGAATACAAAGGTTATTCTTCATTTGAAGTGTATTGCTCAGGATGATTCCATATATAGAGGAACATTAATGTCTAGACGAGTGCTAGACCTATATACATAGTTAAAAAAAATACATGTTGGGAAATCTTTGCAAGAGATAACCTGTAGTCTATAAGAGCTAAGTGTCATATAAGAGTACTCTATTTCAGTACTATTAGGAAAAACGAGATTGGCAGTAAATAAGTCTTTAAACAGCCTACATACTTATGTCTTTTATGTACTTCTTTCTTTATGTATATTTGGATTTTTTTTATGGAGAATTTGGAGAAAAAAGTTGATTGCATTGATTGGTGTGATTGCATTATTTTGCCTTTAGATTTGAAGGTCTAAAGCAGGGATGTCAAACCAATCCATCGAGGGCTGAGGTCCTCACACATTTTTGACACAGCTCAATTGAATTGATGGGTCCGAATCAGGAAAGGTGTGGTCCATCAGGTAGAACACATCCCTCTCTTTCTCAGTCCATCCTAAACACTGGCATGGACCTGGCCCTCCAGGCCTGGAGTTCGGCACCAGTGGTCTAAAGGGAGCCATGTAAGCTTTCACTCTTCGACTAAGGCAGTGGAGAAGGAAGAGCACCCTTGGGAGTCCAGATTGAAGGACCTTCTCTTATCCTAGCAAGAAATGGATGAAGAGGCTACCAAGAGATCCATTAAACTGTTATTAAAGCTGATGTGAGTGCTTTATTTTCTAAAACAGGCAAAAGATTTAGAGCCCATATTCAATTAACTTTTTCTCGAGTCTTTTTCTAGAAGATTTTTTTTTCTCTTTAAAATAACTTTTCAGCATCAGAACAATTGAAAACTTACCAAAAAGTAGATAGAAGTGTCATATCAAAATTATTTTGAGTATTTTATTGTTTCCTGGTATTTAAATAGGCATTTTATTGACAAGCTGTGGACATTTCACCTAGGAAAAAACGCAGTAGAAAAAGTGAATTTAATAGGGCCCTAGGAGTCTATTTCTGAGAACCATGATAGGCAACAAACCAATGTGATGCTCAAAAATTCCCAGTTGTACTATTTATTTATTTTTTAAAAAGTTGCAAAATAATGAATTATGAGAAAACATGGACACCTAAAATTATGAGATGAAGCAAGCAATCAATGCACTAATCAGTTGAAAAGTGCGCCAGAGTTGCCTATGTAAAAACGGTGTCACCATAGAATTTAATTTTTACACTAAACACTATTAAAATGCAGCTATGACAATAACGCCAAATACTGTTTATATCTTTGATATAAAATGCAGCTACGACGGTCACAGAAATTGTTTTATTCCTTTTCAAAATAACGGATATAATGATCTCACTGAGTGCGATTTATATGAAATTGCGACTACAATAATGATGCTAAATACTGGCTTTATCTTTGATATGAAATGCTGCTACAACGTTCACACTAAATACCGGTTATATCGTTAAAAAAAATGTGGCTCCCACAGTCTCACTGAATGCAGTGGTTAAGGTTAGGCTCCACTATGGGGAGTTAAGGAGAGGCACCACCATGGGTGGGTTAAGGTTAGGCGGTTAGGCACCACCAAGGGGAGTTAAGGTTAGGCACCACCATGAGGGGTTAAATGTAAGCACCACCATGGGGAGTTAAGCTTAGGCACCACCAGGGGTGGTTAGGGTTAGGCATCAGTAGAGGAAGGGTTCTGTGTGAGAGTAGGGTTAGGTTAAGTCATAGTAAAATTTTAGTAATCTTTACCGATATCCTACTATCGGAAATAACTTGTAAAACATTGATAAGTTTACCAATATTCTAATAGCGGCTATATCCGGAGCCCTTTTACAACAGAAATCTTTTTTTTTTTCAGCTATATCCAGAGCCCCATCACTTTTCTTGGCTATATTTGTTGACCTTTTATTTCCGAACTCACATTTATCAGCTATATCCAGCACACTTTTATTACCGAAATCATGTTTATCGGCTACATCAGGCGCCCTTTTTTTCAGGTGCCCTTTTCAAATGAATGCACTAAAAGAGTCTTGAACATGAGGCGCATCCCATGATGTCCACATTGGTAGCAGCGTACACAGGCATGCTTCAAGCCGTATTTCTCTGTAATGAGAAGCAGTGAAACATTGTCCCAGTGTCCTTTGCTTTATAGATATTTTGAAGCTTAATCTGTCCAACATATGTGAGCTTAAAATGATCATTTAACCTTCTCACCAAGAAGCCATCAGCAGTATTGACTCAGTGAGAGTAATTTGGTCCTGTGCCTCTTTCTGCGGTTTCTGCTTTATGTGTTAACAAGGGTCTGAGTGTCTGGCAGACATGACATGTATTTCTTAATCTAGACAGAGTAGGTGAGCGGTTGTTCAAACTCTCAAGGCCATTTTTATTACCTTTTCCATCACACTCAGTTTATATTTATGCATTATAGCATTCTCCTGGCTGATAGGTGCTGCATTCGGGACAGTTTTCTGCATAATAGTAAATGCAAAAGTTATACTTCAAAACATAAATTCTTTTTTGTTTAAAAAAAGAAAAAAAAAGAAAAATCCAAATAGTTTATATGTAATAGAAGCACTTGGTGCTGTAAGGGTCAGTTCGCATGAATGCCAACATTTGGCAAACACATGTGATAGACCGACTACAGTAAGTAGGGTGTGTTCAAAAGTGTTTGAGCAAGGATGAACTTGCTCCAGAAGATGAAGGTATTAACCACCTCCTGGCCACCTCACGCAGATGAGCGGTGGGAGAGTGGCTCGCTGGGGACCGCCTGGCCCAGCGATTGGCGTCAAAGTGTGGTGGTCGGGATTAGCAAGGAACGCACGCTCACTCGCGCTTTCGCTGCATATCAACAGAGCGGGGATCCGCCATCAGCCTGCCAGCCGCGATCGGAGCTGGCAGACTGTAATTGAGAAAAAAAAAGCAAATTAAATTTGCACAGCTCTGGGATCTAGCGCATCGCTGTATGGGGACAGCCCTGTCACTTAACTGTCACTCCGAATGGCTCCCAGTCCAATCCCTCCCATAGGCTAATGCCTATGGCATCTCATAGGCTGATGCCTAGGAGAGTGAAATGTAGTGTATGGATCACAGTCTAGGGACAATTTTTTTTTTTGGGGGGGGGGGGGGTAAATTAAAGGAAATTGGGATTTTTATTACAAAAGAAAAATTTTAAAAGGAGGTAAAATTAATTTGGGTGCCAAGTTGTATGACTGAGCAATAAATTGTTAAAGTGGCGAAGTGCTGAATTGTAAAAATTGGCCTGGTCACTGGGTGTGTATAAACCACTGGTCCTCAAGAGGTTAAAGTGGCTTTAAACCCACAATTATTATGATAGTAAAATCATTCTTCAGTTGCAACTGTGTGTGCATATGTTTTTTATCCAGCTTACCATAAGGTGGTGCTGTTTGTTCACAAATTCAGGTTTGATTATATTCCTCATGTCTGAAGTAATTGTAATATAATTTACCACAGCTAAGGACAGAAAGGAGGTGGACCCAAGCAGTAGAAATACATTTTTACATGTACACATTAATGATTTTTGTGCAAGTCAGTGACTGTGCTCTCATAGGAAATCTTTGCTTTTGCTTTGCTTCCTAAATGCCTGGAAACACATTAACTGCTTCTGGACCAGCACAATTGAAATCTACGTCCTGCATATGGCTGCGCAGGTCTGACAGAATGTAGATTTCAACAATCATCGACGCGCGGTCCCGCTGCTTCCGCTAATCGCACTGCTCTGTTTTCGCTGCAACCCACTTGCCCTGCCGTTAGTATGACGACAGAGCTGTGTGAGCCGGCCAGGAGCAGATTTCATTGGCTCCTGACCCTGTTATCACTGTAAGCCAATCATATTGGCTTACAGTGATAACAGGGTCAGGAGCCAATGAAAGTGACTCCTGACCTGCTCCCACAGTTCTGCCATCATAGGGACAGCAGAGAGAGAGACCTGCAGCGATGGGAGAGTGTTGTGACCCATGAGAGCAGCGGATCATTGCGGCGATTCGTAGATAAGCGCCATTTTATGGTACCAGCAGTCTCTGGTTCTTTAGGGGGCAGAGACTGCTGGTATGGAAGTAGTTAAGGGACAACACTGTATTATTATTATTTATTTATTTTTTTTACTTTCCTCATTGGAGCTTCAGTAGTGCAAGCAGCAGTGATTCATTTTCCTTCACATCAGAAAGGGGGGTTTTATAAGAAGGGGTTAACATTCAGAACCAAAGTTAGGGTTAGTGTGAGAAAACGCGGAAGAGCCGCCGCCATGAGCCAGCGGTCGGCGGCTCTTTCCGCGTGCAGTGGCCGCACACACGGGGAGGCAGCCGCCTCCTCCCAGCATGAGGCGGCTGTCCCCGTGGAGAGGCATACGGAGCGCAGGGAAACCGCCGCGTTAGACGCGGCGGTTACTACGCATACCCCCGCTGCGGAGACACCGCAGAGCGGGGCTACTGTGGCTGGGACTCATAGTCCCTCAAGGTTCAGAGTGACGCGCGCGCACGCACTCAGACAAAATTTATGACACCCAGAAGGGAGTCAGCTGACCAGGCTGGTCAGCTGACTCTAGCTCCACTCCCCATTGGTCCAGCACTCAAGGAGGTGCTGGGGGGACACCTGTATATATATACAGCTGGCTGTTCACTTGCTCCTTGTCTGGCGTTGCGATCACATATGTGGGAGCACCCAGATCTGTAGTCAGATCCGCAAGTGTGCCGGGACCAGCTGGAGCTGTAATCCTACACTTAGCTAGATTCTGTTGATAGCTAAAGTCAGTGACGTAGCTAAGGAGCTGTGGGCCCCGATGCAAGTTTTACAATGGGGCCCCCCAAGCACTCTATACATAACAATTTTGACGGCCCTCCAAAATCTGCCAATGGCAACTACAGTGTCAGAGGTGCAAGAAGGGGATGGGGAACAGTTTGTTAATGATTACCACTATTCAAAGTATCTACAGAAGTCATTATTATGAGCATAGGACCAATAGAGAGCTAATTCTGTAGTTAAGGGAGGGCCCTTCGGGGCCCCTCTGGCCCAAGGGCCCCGATGCGGTTGCTACCTCTGCACCCCCTATTGCTACGCCCCTGGCTAAAGTACTAGTTTGATTGTGACTATCTGTTATGACTTTTGCCTGCCTTGACTACCCTTCTAAACTCTGATCTTGTACCTCGATATTTCTGATACTCTGTTGCCGAACCCCGGCTCGTTCCTTGACTCTGCTTCTGCCTCCTGATTTTGTACCCCGATATATCTGATACCCCGTTGCTGAACCCTGCCTGTACTTTGACCCCGCCTTTGCCTCCTGATCTTGTACTTTATCTGTCCGTGTGTGTACGACCTTGCTTGTCCGACCTCGAGAACCGACCTTACTGTTAGAGGCGGTTCCTCGCTTTGTTAGTAATCCTTCCTCCTGAAGGTTACTTCCAGTCTGTCCTTCCTACTGTCAGTCTGACTCCTCCCGTCTTGGAGAGCTCAGGTCTGCGGAAGGAATCTGTGCAGTACCCCTTGCTGCACTGAGGCCTAGTCCTCTAAGTGTTACTGTTGCACCTAACACTACACTCTACTCAGGTGCACAAAGGTTAGCTAGTATATCGGATTATCAGTGATACTGCAGATCACGTATAATCTGGTATACATCTGTATTCCCAGTGATTCTGCAGATCACTGGTAATCAGATCCTCTCTGTGCTTCACCGATCGTTACAGAACGCCAGACCAAAAAACAGATGGAAAACCGCGCTGACCCTTTGACTGTGCTTGCCACTTCGGTGGATAGCATCCATCAAGCACTGGGACAGCACAAAGCCTTGATTGACGCCCTTTCAGGCTCCGTGCGAACCCTCCAGACGTCAGTTGATTCAGCGCGATCCCCTCCTAGTGATGACATATGTATGCCCATACCTGATAAATTTTCCGGCCACAAGTCTGACTTCCGGAATTTCAAGAGTAGAGTGTTGTCATACTTCGAGTTGAGACCCCGATCCTCGTGGACTGAGACCCAACGGTTCATTTTCATTAAAACACTGTTAACTGGTGATTCCCAGTCCTGGGCATACAACCTGTCTCCCACAGATACAGCTCTGACCTCTGTCGAGGAATTTTTTAAGGCTATGGCCGTGATATACGACGACCCTGACCTTGCAGCAACTTCTGAGCGGAAGCTTAAACTTTTGCGGCAAGGCAGGGGGTCGGTCGAGGATTACGCGGCAGAATTTCGTAGGTGGTCTGTTACCGCCAGATTTGACAATTTTGCTCTAATGGATTATTTTCTATCTGGGTTGTCGGAGGAGGTCTCTGACTTAATGTTAACTTTACCCGAGCCCAAGACAGTCGATGAGGCCATATCATCGGCCATTCGAGTCGATCGTCGACTACGCCATCAGAGGCAGACTAGGGGCAGTCACCGGGTTAGGGTGACTTCGTATGTGGCACCTTCTGCTACACCCACAGTAACGGCATCTCCGCCTGTGTCACCCTCTCTGGCCTTACCTCCACCCGAACCCATGCAAATTGGTCGATCAAAACTGACCCAGGTGGAACGTAGGCGGAGAATAACAGAACAACTGTGCCTGTATTGTGCAGAAGCAGGGCATAGGGTGCAAAACTGCCCTAACAAGTCGGGAAACGGGTCTGCCTAGGAGTAGTGGGGGGTGACACCCTAGGCACTTCATTCTCACCCCAAAAAGAGAAGAAGTTACTTCTCCCCTGTACTATTACGTGGGATAATAAGTCTGTAGCCACTGAGGCTTTTATTGATTCGGGCTCAGCGGCTAATTTTATGAACCTCAAATTTGCTCAGGAGTTGGGTATTCCCCTCACTCCAGTAAGTCCCCCCATTCAGGTCACGGCAGTGGACGATTCCCCTCTGCAACGGGATCGTCCCCTGTCCCAGACTCCGCAGGTGAAGGTTACGATAGGGATACTGCATGGGGAACAGCTACAGTTTTTCATTTTGCATATGTCAACCTCCACTACTATCCTAGGCATGCCATGGTTACAAACTCATTCTCCGCAGATAGACTGGGCCACAGGGCACTTAACAGCATGGTCACCTCATTGTTTTCAGCAGTGTTTGGGGAAGCTGACATTGGGTCAAACCCGGGTGCAGGTGGAAGGTGTACCGGAACAGTACTTGGATTATGCAGATGTGTTTTGTCCCAAGGCTGCGGATAAACTGCCCTCGCATCGCCCGTTTGATTGTCCAATTGACCTTCGTTCTGGTTGTATGCCTCCTCGAGGCCATTTGTATAATCTATCTGGCCCTGAAAAACTAGCCATGCAGGAGTATATTCGTGAGAACCTGGCCAAGGGCTTCATTCGGCCGTCCCGGTCACCCGCTGGGGCAGGCTTCTTTTTTGTTAAGAAAAAAGACGGGGGCTTACGGCCTTGTATCGATTATCGTGGCCTTAATAAGATCACAGTGAAGAATCGCTACCCGTTGCCACTTATAGACGATTTGTTCACACAGGTCACGGAGGCTAGGATATTTTCTAAGCTAGATTTACGGGGGGCATACAATCTGGTGCGTATAAGAAGGGGCGACAAATGGAAGACGGCCTTCAATACCCCTGACGGGCATTACGAGTACAGGGTGATGACCTTCGGGTTATGTAATGCCCCGGCCGTCTTCCAAGAACTCATCAACGAGGTTTTTAGGGAGGTGTTAGGGAAGTTCGTCTTAGTCTACTTAGACGATATTCTCACCTTTTCTAACAACCTCTCTGAACACAGAACCCATGTCAGAATTGTATTAGACAAACTGAGGCAGAATATGTTATACGCTAAACTTGAGAAGTGTATTTTTGAGGTGACGTCGGTTGCCTTTCTGGGATATATAATCTCCACCTCAGGTCTGTCTATGGACCCTGCCAAGGTCTCCGCGGTCCTGGAGTGGCCGCAGCCGGTGGGTTTAAAATCGCTACAACGGTTCTTGGGGTTTGCGAACTATTATAGAAGGTTTATAAGGGGGTACTCCACAGTAGTCGCACCCCTCACTAGCCTTACTAAAAAAGGGGCAGACACCACTCATTGGCCTCCCGAGGCCTTACAGGCATTTTCTACTCTAAAGGGGTTGTTCTGCTCGGCGCCCATACTGAGACACGTAGACACTTCCTTCCCATTTATTGTTGAGGTAGACGCCTCGGAGGTCGGGGTGGGGGCTGCGCTGTCTCAGCGTTCTGGTCTCCAGGGTAGACTACACCCGTGTGCCTATTTTTCCCGAAGGTTCTCTCCGGCAGAGAGAAACTACGATATAGGCAACAAGGAGCTCCTAACCATCAAATTGGCCTTCGAAGAGTGGCGTCATTGGCTAGAGGGAGCTGAGCACACTATCACGGTTTATACCGACCACAAGAACCTGGAATACATCGAGGGGGCTAAAAGGTTAAGCCCAAGGCAGGCTCGATGGTCGCTATTTTTCTCGAGGTTTACATTCTTGATTACGTACACGCCAGGTAGTAAGAATACCAAGGCAGATGCACTCTCTAGGTGTTTCGAGCCGGAGACAGCACAGCCCTCTGTTCCCGAGACCATTGTCCCAGGAAAAGTGGTGTTAGCCGCTACTGAGACTTGGGAGGACTGGAAGGAGACTTTGAGTCCTTTTCAGCAGGATATCCCGGAAGGAAAACCAGATGGGGTGTTGTTTGTCCCGTTACCATTCTGTCTCCAGATCTTGGAGATGGTCCACTCTCATAAAAATGGGGGACATCCTGGAGCGTCTAGAACGCAAGATCTCGTGGCCAGATGTGCATGGTGGCCTTCGCTAGCCGCTGACTGCAAAGAGTTTGTCAGGGAATGTGCGGTGTGCGCAAAAAGCAAGCCCTCCCGGCTGGCATCTGTAGGTACATTGCAGCCTTTGCCCACCCCGAGTGAACCATGGACCCACTTGTCCATGGATTTTGTGGGAGAGCTTCCTAGGTCTGAAGGCATGTCGGTCATCTGGGTGGTGGTCGACCGTTTTAGTAAAATGGCCCACTTCGTGCCCCTGAAAGGACTCCCCTCGGCCCAGGAACTGGCCGATTTATTTATCACCCATGTCTTCAGACTGCATGGCATTCCAGAAGACATTACCCGATCGGGGAGTCCAGTTTGTTTCGAAATTTTGGAGGGCTTTCTGTCACCAAATGGGCATGAAATTGTCATTTTCCTCGGGTTACCACCCACAGACAAATGGCCAGACGGAGAGGGTCAACCAATCGTTAGAGCAATTTTTGAGATGTTACGTTGCCGAGGAGCAGAGTGATTGGGTTAAATTTTTACCTTATGCAGAATTTGCCCACAGCAACTTAAAGAGTTCTTCCTCAGGTTTCTGTCCATTTCAGATAGTAACCGGTAAACTACCTAAATTCTCTCCATTGCCAATTGCGTCCACTCCATTCCCAGCTTTGGAGGCTTGGCAAAGGTCATTTAAGGACATGTGGTGGACCATCAAGAATAATCTCTTAAAAGCATTTCAGAGTCAGAAAGGTCAGGCTGACAAGAGACGCTCGTTAGAGTGGAAATTCCAACCAGGAGATTTGGTTTGGGTGTCAACCCGCCACCTGGCCCTGAGACAACCCTCTGACAAACTTGGTCCCAGGTTCGTGGGTCCATTCCCAGTTACTAGGAAAATCAACGATGTCACATATACCATTGATCTTCCCACCAGCATGCGGGGAGTGAGGTCCTTCCACGTATCACTTCTCAAACCCGCAGTCCAGGTGGGTCCCACTCCTCCTCCTCCTGTCTTAGTCGATGCCCAACCCGAGTATGAGGTGGAGAAGATCATAGGCTCACGTACTGTACAAAACTCGGTGCAATATCTCGTACATTGGAAGGGGTACGACATTGAGGAGAGGCAATGGGTACCTGGGAACCGCATGCATGCGGACGAGTTAGTAAGGGAATTTCATGCTGTACACCCAGAGAAACCTGGAAGGAGCTGTCCGGAGTCCACTTCTCGGGGGGGGGGGGGGGACTGTGAGAAAACGCGGAAGAGCCGCCGCCATGAGCCAGCGGTCGGCGGCTCTTTCTGCGTGCAGTGGCCGCACACACGGGGAGGCAGCCGCCTCCTCCCAGCATGAGGCGGCTGTCCCCGTGGAGAGGCATACGGAGCGCAGGGAAACCGCTGCGTTAGACGCGGCGGTTACTACGCATACCCCCGCTGCGGAGACACCGCAGAGCGGGGCTACTGTGGCTGGGACTCATAGTCCCTCAAGGTTCAGAGTGACGCGCGCGCGCGCACTCAGACAAAATTTATGACACCCAGAAGGGAGTCAGCTGACCAGGCTGGTCAGCTGACTCTAGTTCCACTCCCCATTGGTCCAGCACTCAAGGAGGTGCTGGGGGGACACCTGTGTATATATACTGCTGGCTGTTCACTGGCTCCTTGTCTGGCGTTGCGATCACATATGTGGGAGCACCCAGATCCATAGTCAGATCCGCAAGTGTGCCGGGACCAGCTGGAGCTGTAATCCTACACTTAGCTAGATTCTGTTGATAGCTAAAGTACTAGTTTGATTGTGACTATCTGTTATGCCTTTTGCCTGCCTTGACTACCCTTCTAAACTCTGATCTTGTACCTCGATATTTCTGATACTCTGTTGCCGAACCCCGGCTCGTTCCTTGACTCTGCTTCTGCCTCCTGATTTTGTACCCCGATATATCTGATACCCCGTTGCTGAACCCTGCCTGTACTTTGCCTCCTGATCTTGTACTTTATCTGTCCGTGTGTGTACGACCTTGCTTGTCCGACCTCGAGAACCGACCTTACTGTTAGAGGCGGTTCCTCGCTCTGTTAGTAATCCTTCCTCCTGAAGGTTACTTCCAGTCTGTCCTTCCTACTGTCAGTCTGACTCCTCCCGTCTTGGAGAGCTCAGGTCTGCGGAAGGAATCTGTGCAGTACCCCTTGCTGCACTGAGGCCTAGTCCTCTAAGTGTTACTGTTGCACCTAACACTACACTCTACTCAGGTGAACAGAGGTTAGCTAGTATATCGGATTATCAGTGATACTGCAGATCACGTATAATCTGGTATACATCTGTATTCCCAGTGATTCTGCAGATCACTGGTAATCAGATCCTCTCTGTGCTTCACCGATCGTTACAGTTAGCTATCAGGAATTCGGTTAGCATTAAAGTTTGGTGCTAGGAAGGAGAAATGAGCTGTCAGGGGAGACTTAACAATGAGACAGGAGATTAAAGGGATACTGTAGGGGGTCGGGGGAAAATGAGTTGAAGTTACCCGGGGCTTCTAATGGTCCCCCACAGACATCCTGTGCCCGCGCAGCCACTCCCCAATGCTGCGGCCCCACCTCTGGTTCACTTCTGGAATTTCAGACTTCAAAGTCTGAAAACCACTGTGCCTGCGTTGCCGTGTCCTCGCTCCCGCTGATGTCACCAGGAGCGTACTGTGCAGGCCCAGTATGGTCTGTGCCTGCCACGTACGCTCCAGGTGACATCAGCGGGAGCGAGCTAAGCTCTCCCCATCAAAGAACTTTGCCAGGGCATTTTTCCCCTGATGCTGTGCAAAGCATGATGGGATGTTGTTCTCCTTCTGCTGTTTTGGCGCAATTTTCTTTTTACATTTTGAATTTGAGATTTGAAGCATAGGGAGTGCAGCTGGGAGGGGTGATCAGGACATAGGACAGTTGGAACCATGTCTCATGCTCCCTGTCACCTCCTTTCAACCAAAAAGATGACTGCCCCCATGAAATTACAAACATTTGCCCGTTCTTTTAAAACAGGGTGGGTAAGAGATTATATTACCTATCTATTTTAATTAAAATAACTAATGTAACTTAATGACAGACAGTATGTTTGTTTAGGCTGAAGTTCCCCTTTAACCACTTCAGCCTTCAGTCGTTTTCACTTTATGCATCCGAGCAATGTTCACCTTCCATTCATTAGCCTATAACTTTAACTTTATTACTACTTATCACAATGAACTGATCTTTATCTTGTTTTTTCTGCCACCAATTAGGCTTTCTTTAGGTGGTACATTTTGCTAAGAGCTACTTTACTGTAAATGCATTTTAACAGGAAGAATAAGAAAAAAATGGAAACAATTAATTATTTATCAGTTTTCGGCCATTATAGTTTTAAAATAATGCATGCCTCTATTATTAAAACCCACGTATCGTATTTGCCTAATAGTCCCGGGTATTACAAAGTTTAAATTATGTCCCTATCACAATGTATGGCGACAATATTTTATTTGGAAATAAAAGTGCATTTTTTCCATTTTGCACCATCGCTATTTACAAGCTTATTATAATATATATATATATATATATATATATATATATATATATATATATATATATATATATATATATATATATATATATATATATATTTATTCTTGACATGCATATTTAAAAAGTTTAGACTCTTAGGTAAATATTTACATTTTTTTTTAATTGTAATTTTTTTTTATTAAGCATTTTATATGGGTATTTTTGGGATGATGGGGTGTAAATTGTAATTTTTTTAATGTAAATATCTGTTTATTTATTTATTTTTTTACAGGTTGTTGTAGTTTTACTATTTGGCCACAAGATGGCAGCCATGAGTTTGTTTACAATTGCATCACTCTAAGCGTAACATGTACGCTTAGAGGGAAGTAGGGGGACGTAAGAGGCAGAAAAAGCGAGGCTTCTGAGAGAAGCCATCACTTTTTCTGCAGAGGAAAGGGATCACTGATCGGGCACCATGGCCCGATTCATTGATCCCTCGGCTAATAAACCGCAGGCCGGGAGCTCACGTGCACGCGCGCGATTGGCCGCAGGAGCGCACATGGTTAAATGGTTAAGTGATGGCATTAAAGCACTCAGAATCAGAATAATTTATTTTGCCAAGTACAAATGAGGGGTTGTACCCGAAATTGGTTTTGGCTCATACAGGTTCTGGAAGTATGGGGGAATAATGTCCAAAAGTCAAGAGACGAGGCTGCCATACTACGGTGTCACCAATTGCACTTGGCAATCATCTCTCATCCCTATGGAGACATGGGAGGAGGGTGACAAAGGGAGGCGAAGGTTCAGCAGTAATGACCCAGTTTTTTATGAAAGAAACCTGCCATGGTGGCTGATAAACTGCCGTTCAGAAAGATGACGCCTTAATTGGCAGCCGCAGCCACAGGATTCTGGCCTTTTCTTGTTTTTCTTCCATTTTCCCTAACAATTCACCTTGTTTTCCCCCCTGAAGGTGTGCAGTGTGGTCCAGTAGCCTGGGACGCAGGTGCGGGTCGTGGGGAGTCCAGGACCTGGAGTTTTTTCCCACCTTGCCACTGCCTGAATCCGTAGTCTGTGCAGGTACAGGCCTTGTGGAGTTCTTTTTATTTTAGGGTTAGACACAAGGAATTGGGTTAGTGTTAAAGTTTGGTGCTAGGAAGGGGGAGTGAGCTGTCAGGAGAGAGTTAACAATGAGACAGGAGATTAAGGTTAGGCATCAGAAATGGGTTTTGGGGGGCAAGAAGGGGTTAATGTGTGAGAGAGGTTTCGGTTGGGAATTTAGGCATCTGCACTCTTCAGAGCATTTGTATTTGGGGAATTTTTTCTAGCAATATGATTTAGCTCCTGATTTTTAAGGGGTTTTTTTGTGGGCAGAGAAGTAAGTCAACTGTCTTTTGGATCTAATGACCTCAAAGTGTCCAGGACGATAGTGTTTAGTACTAGAGCCTGCTGCTAAAAGGGCCGCCTAACTGTTCAAGAAGACCACAACACACTAAGGTCTTCTGCCTATACTGTAAACCTGGCTAGCTTTTTTTTTTTTTTTTTTGTGAGTGTTGGATGAAGACCAAAATAAGAAGCAAGGACTTCTACGATGAAACTACTAGGAAAGCCAAATTTATGCCCACCGCTAATATTGACGTAAGTGTGTTTTTAGTGAGCAGATGGCTAATGCAATGCTTTCACCGCTTCTGATAAACCAACCAAGCTATTGAAAGTTAACTGTTAGCGCAGAGAGTAAATTACCTGCTGCCAATGTTAGGTGCCAGTGTTGGGCTGAGTTCTATAAATTACCTTCATTGATATTGTAACAGCAATTGAAGGATTTTCATCTGTCTTATTTTGCCCTATCTATTTTAGAACATTTCTTATAAACAACATGTTCCTTGGACATTTGTTTTGCTTCTCATGTTATGTTTCTGCACTTGGCTGCTGCTTTTGCCCTCCAGAGACCCAAATAAACCAACAGAATTTTTCCCCATTGGATTTAGATTTGATGCCTTCTGAATCTTAAACTTACTGACCTGTTTCACCAAACTGCCTTTGAACTGAACAGCCAGGTAAAGAACTGGAGTCAAAGGACTATAAAAAACAACAAAAAACAACAACCCTAACTGCTACCATGTAAAACAAGGTGGTCAATATCTGACAGTATCTATTCAAAAGACAGGGTTACTTATACGTGTGCTTACAAATGATAACTTTTTTTCGTACAATCTTACCATTTCTGCATAATGTGAGACTACCTAAAGTATCCATTGATAGCGTATTCACTCAGTTTACCCTTCTACTACATAGATTTTGTGAGATTTTTACAAACAAGACCGTTTCATTAGTGGTGACCTTAATACAACCATTGTGTAGACAGGTGGAGGAATACAACCCATCCCTACTGGGCCTCCCATCCCTACTGGGCCTCCAGTCTCCCCCTCAAGGATCCCAGGTAAGTGATAAAACTCCAGATAAAAAAAAATAGTAGTAGGATACACAAGTTTACTACTAAAAATAAAATCTAGACAAAAAAAAGAAAAGAGATTCTCAAACATAAAAAGGAGTGTAAATGAACCACTTTTCTAGGTGCCCAAACATAAAAAGAGGTGTAAACTAACCACTTTCCTACAGGAAAAGACAACCTTTTTTAGGTAATAAAGTATAATAAAGTATATTACAGTGCTACTGCTTAGTAAAGTCTCTTATTACCTACAAATGATTGCATTACCATGGGGTAAGTACAGTAGAGTAACGGTTACCCCGAACTTAACTAACCGGCAGTCTCAACCAACCAGCACCGGAAATCTCAACCAACCAGCTCTGGCAGTACTCACAGTGGTGAATGTACACTTCTTAGGCTGTTGGTAGGATATGTTGTGCTTAAAGTCTTGGTTCCACAACTCCCCACAAGGTTAATATACTTTCAATTACTGTATTTTAACATTTAATACAGAGTTCATGGTATGTACCATATATAGAGTGGGGTATAGTACTGTATTAGTTACTGTAGGCCTACGCATTCTTAACAGGGAGTCTTAAAGAGAATCTGTTTTGTTAAAATCGCACAAAAGTAAACATACCAGTGCATTAGGGGACATCTCCTACTACCCTCTGTCACAATTTCGCCACTCCCCGCCGCATTAAATGTAGTCAAAAACAGTTTTAAAACATTTGTTTATAAACAAACAAAATGGCCACCAAAACAGGAAGTAGGTTGATGTACAGTATGTCCACACATAGAAAATACATCCATATACAAGCAGGCTGTATACAGCCTTCCTTTTGAATCTCAAGAGATCATTAGAGTTGGGCCGAACGGTTCGCCGGCGAACGTGGTTCGCGCGAACTTAGGTGGTTCGCGTGCGGGTACCGCACGCGAACCTTTTGCGGAAGAAGTTCGGTTCGCCCCATAATGCACCTGAGGGTCAACTTTGACCCTCTACATCACAGTCAGCAGGCCCAGTGTAGCCAATTAGGCTACACTAGCCCCTGGAGCCCCACCCCCCCTTATATAAGGCAGGCAGCGGCGGCCATTACGGCCACTCGTGTGCCTGCATTAGTGAGAGTAGGGCGAGCTGCTGCAGTCTCTCATATAGGGAAAGATTAGTTAGGCTTAACTTCTTCCTGGCTGCATACCTGTTCTGTTCAGTGAGCCCTCAGCCCACTGCATACCTGTTCAGTGATCCTGCCACTGCATACCTGTTCAGTGATCCTGCCACAGCATACCTGTTCTGTTCAGTGAGCCCTCAGCCCACTGCATACCTGTACTGTGATCCTGCCACTGCATACCTGTTCAGTGATCCTGCCACAGCATACCTGTTCTGTTCAGTGAGCCCTCAGCCCACTGCATACCTGTTCAGTGATCCTGCCACTGCATACCTGTTCAGTGATCCTGCCACAGCATACCTGTTCTGTTCAGTGAGCCCTCAGCCCACTGCATACCTGTTCAGTGATCCTGCCACTGCATACCTGTTCAGTGATCCTGCCACAGCATACCTGTTCTGTTCAGTGAGCCCTCAGCCCACTGCATACCTGTTCAGTGATCCTGCCACTGCATACCTGTTCAGTGATCCTGCCACAGCATACCTGTTCTGTTCAGTGAGCCCTCAGCCCACTGCATACCTGTTCAGTGATCCTGCCACTGCATACCTGTTCAGTGATCCTGCCACAGCATACCTGTTCTGTTCAGTGAGCCCTCAGCCCACTGCATACCTGTACTGTGATCCTGCCACTGCATACCTGTTCAGTGATCCTGCCACAGCATACCTGTTCTGTTCAGTGAGCCCTCAGCCCACTGCATACCTGTTCAGTGATCCTGCCACTGTATACCTGTTCTGTGAACCCGCCACTGTATACCTGTTCTGTTCAGTGGACCCGCCACTGTATACCTGTTCTGTGAACCCGCCACTGTATACCTGTTCTGTTCAGTGGACCCGCCACTGTATACCTGTTCTGTGAACCCGCCACTGTATACCTGTTCTGTTCAGTGGACCCGCCACTGTATACCTGTTCTGTGAACCCGCCAGGGCCGCCACTGTATACCTGTTCTGTTCAGTGGACCCGCCACTGTATACCTGTTCTGTGAACCCGCCACTGTATACCTGTTCTGTTCAGTGGACCCGCCACTGTATACCTGTTCTGTGAACCC
The DNA here is from genome assembly GCF_040937935.1 of Hyperolius riggenbachi. Taxonomy (NCBI): domain Eukaryota; kingdom Metazoa; phylum Chordata; class Amphibia; order Anura; family Hyperoliidae; genus Hyperolius; species Hyperolius riggenbachi. The sequence goes on from NC_090655.1 coordinate 70,768,500, forward strand.
GCCACTGTATACCTGTTCTGTTCAGTGGACCCGCCACTGTATACCTGTTCTGTGAACCCGCCAGGGCCGCCACTGTATACCTGTTCTGTTCAGTGGACCCGCCACTGTATACCTGTTCTGTGAACCCGCCACTGTATACCTGTTCTGTTCAGTGGACCCGCCACTGTATACCTGTTCTGTGAACCCGCCACTGTATACCTGTTCTGTTCAGTGGACCCGCCACTGTATACCTGTTCTGTGAACCCGCCAGGGCCGCCACTGTATACCTGTTCTGTTCAGTGGACCCGCCACTGTATACCTGTTCTGTTCAGTGGACCTGCCACTGTATACCTGTTTAGTGAACACGCCACTGCATACCTGTTCAGTTCAGTGAACCTGCCACTGCATACCTGTTCTGTGAACCCGCCACTGTATACCTGTTCTGTTCAGTGGACCCGCCACTGTATACCTGTTCTGTGAACCCGCCACTGTATACCTGTTCTGTTCAGTGGACCCGCCACTGTATACCTGTTCTGTGAACCCGCCAGGGCCGCCACTGTATACCTGTTCTGTTCAGTGGACCCGCCACTGTATACCTGTTCTGTGAACCCGCCACTGTATACCTGTTCTGTTCAGTGGACCCGCCACTGTATACCTGTTCTGTGAACCCGCCAGGGCCGCCACTGTATACCTGTTCTGTTCAGTGGACCCGCCACTGTATACCTGTTTAGTGAACACGCCACTGCATACCTGTTGTGTTCAGTGAACCCGCCACTGTATACCTGTACTGTTCAGTGAACCCACCGCATCAGTGCGCATACCTGTGCAGTTAAGTGAACCCACCTACCTACGTGAGTGCACGCAGTGTGATATACCACTCCGTGCATACCCGATATGGACAAAACAGGTAGAGGAAGAGGAAGAGGTAGTGGCAGAGGCAGAGGAAGGCCACCCGGCAGGTCTGCGCGAGGTCGTGTAAATGTAATTTCGTGTGGACCTGGCCCACAGTACAGTGCTCGGAAGAAGGCACGTCCCATCACCTCCCAAGATTGTCAGGACGTGGTTGAGTATTTAGCGACACAGAACACCTCATCTTGCTCAGCCACCAGCGCTACTACTAGCACCACTTCCGCTGCATTTGACACTTCGCAAGAATTATTTAGTGGTGGTGAAATCACTGATGCACAGCCATTGTTACAGCCAGATGAATTTTCACCAGCTCATATGTCTGCGTTACGCGACAACACTATGGATGTAACGTGTAAGGAGGATGAAGGACCTACACATTTTGATTTTTCTGAGGCAAGCGAAGCTGGGCAGGATGATTACGATGATGACGATGATAGGGATCCTCTGTATGTTCCCAATAGAGGAGATGAAGAGGGGGACAGTTCAGAGGGGGAGTCAGAGAGTAGTAGGAGGAGAGAAGTTGCTGAAAGAAGCTGGGGCAGCTCTTCGTCAGAAACAGCTGGTGGCAGAGTCCGGCACCATGTATCGCCACCTATGTACAGCCAGCCAACTTGCCCTTCAGCATCAGCTGCTGAGGTCCCCATAGTGCCCACATCCCAGGGTGGCTCAGCGGTGTGGAAATTTTTCAATGTGTGTGCCTCAGATCGGACCAAAGCCATCTGTTCGCTCTGCCAAAAAAAATTGAGCCGTGGAAAGGCCAACACTCACGTAGGGACAAGTGCCTTACGAAGGCACCTGGAGAAAAGGCACAAACAGCAATGGGATGGCCACCTGAGCAAAAGCAGCAGCAGCACACAAAATAAAAGTCACCCTCCTTCTCCTCTTCCTCCTTCAGGTGCATCATCTGCTTATGCCGCTTTCTCCCTTGCACCTTCACAGGCACCCTCCTCCACTCCGCCTCTGCCCTTGAGCGGTTCCTGCTCCTCTGCCCACAGCAGCAGTCAGGTGTCCGTGAAGGAAATGTTTGAGCGGAAGAAGCCACTTTTGGCCAGTCACCCCCTTGCCCGGCGTCTGACAGCTGGCGTGGCGGAACTGTTAGCTCGCCAGCTGTTACCATACCGGCTGGTGGACTCTGAGGCCTTCCGTAAATTTGTGGCCATCGGAACACCGCAGTGGAAGATGCCAGGCCGCACTTATTTTTCCAGAAAGGCCATACCCCAACTGCACCGTGAAGTTGAGAGGCAAGTGGTGTCATCTCTTGCGAAGAGCGTTGGGTCAAGGGTACACCTGACCACGGATGCCTGGTCTGCCAAGCACGGGCAGGGCCGCTACATTACCTACACAGCCCATTGGGTGAACCTGGTGGTGAACGATGGCAAGCAGAAAGCGGCGGACCAAATTGTGACACCTCCACGGCTTGCAGGCAGGCCTCCTGCCACCTCCTCTCCTCCTGCTACATGCTCTTCGCTGTCCTCCTCCTCCTCCTTGGCTGAGTGGCAGTTCTCCTCTCCAGCTACACAGCCCCAGCTCCGCAGGGCCTATGCTGCATGCCAGGTACGACGGTGTCACGCCATCTTAGACATGGCTTGTCTCAAAGCGGAGAGTCACACTGGAGCAGCTCTCCTGGCTGCTCTTAAGAAACAGGTGGATGAGTGGCTGACCCCGCACCACCTGGAGATAGGCAACGTGGTGTGCGACAACGGCAGCAATCTGCTTGCCGCTTTGCATATGGGGAAGCTGACACACATACCCTGCATGGCACATGTCATGAATCTAGTGGTTCAAAGATTTGTGGCAAAGTACCCTGGCTTAGCGGATGTCCTGAAGCAGGCCAGGAAGTTCTGTGGGCATTTGAGGCGCTCTTACACAGCCATGGCACGATTTGCAGAAATTCAGCGTAAAAACAACATGCCGGTGAGACGCCTCATTTGCGATAGCCCCACTCGCTGGAACTCGACCCTCCTCATGTTCTCCCGCCTGCTAGAACAGAAGAAAGCCGTCACCCAGTACCTCTACAACTGGAGTAGAACGAAACAGTCTGGGAAGATGGGGATGTTCTGGCCCGACAACTGGACAATGATGAAAAATGCATGCAGGCTCATGCGGCCGTTTGAGGAGGTGACCAACCTGGTGAGCCGCAGTGAGGGCACCATCAGCGACTTAATTCCCTACGCGTACTTCTTGGAGCGTGCTGTGCGTAGAGTGGCGGATGAAGCTGCGAATGAGCGTGACCAGGAACCGTTACGGCAGGAACAGGCATGGGACCAATTTTCATCAGACCCAGCTGTTTCCTCAACACCTGCGGCAGCACAGAGGGGGGAGGAGGAGGAAGAAGAGAGGTCATGTGCAGAAGATGAGTCAGACTCAGAGGATGATGAGCAAGGTGTTTCTTTGGGGGAGGAGGAGGAAGAGGAGGAGGGGACAGCGGCAGGAGAACAACCGCAGCAGGCGTCGCAGGGGGCTTGTGCTGCGCAACCTTCCCGTGGTATTGTTCGCGGCTGGGGGGAGGAGGTTGACTTACCTGACGTCACTGAGGAAGAGCAAGAGGAGATGGAGGGTACTGGATCCGACTTTGTGCAGATGTCGTCTTTTATGCTGTCCTGCCTGTTGAGGGACCCCCGTATAAAAAACCTCAAGGGGAATGAGCTGTAGTGGGTGGCCACACTACTAGACCCTCGGTACAGGCACAAAGTGGCGGACCTGTTACCAACTCACCGGAAGGTGGAAAGGATGCAGCACATGCAGAACCAGCTGTCAACTATGCTTTACAATGCCTTTAAGGGTGATGTGACGGCACAACGCCAGCAAGGTACCACTGCCACTAATCCTCCTCCCGTGTCCACGCAGTCAAAGACAGGACGCTCCAGCGATCTCATGGTGATGTCGGACATGCGGACGTTCTTTAGTCCAACGCCTCGCCATAGCCCTTCCGGATCCACCCTCCACCAACGCCTGGAACGGCAGGTAGCCGACTACCTGGCCTTAAGTGTGGATGTAGACACTGCTGTGAACAGCGATGAGGAACCCTTGAACTACTGGGTGCGCAGGCTTGACCTGTGGCCAGAGCTGTCCCAATTTGCCATCCAACTTCTCTCCTGCCCTGCCGCAAGCGTCCTCTCAGAAAGGACCTTCAGCGCAGCTGGAGGCATTGTCACAGAGAAGAGAAGTCGCCTAAGTCACAAAAGTGTTAAGTACCTCACCTTTATCAAAATGAATGAGGCATGGATCCCGGAGGGCTGCTGCCCGCCCCAAGACTAAGTCAGTCCCCGCACATACAGCATCTCTGCCTGCACGCCGTGTGACTGGCTGCCTGGCCTGCCCCAAGAAGACTAAGTCGCTCCCAGTCCCTCCACACAGCATGTCTGCCTGAAGGCCGCTTGACTACCTTCTCCGCCACCACCAACAGGGTCCGGGACTCCAGGCGGATTGCTGAATTTTTTAGGCCGCTGCTAGCAGCGGCCGCTGTAATAATTTTTCGGGTGCGTGTACATGACTGCCTAATTTTTCTGGCTGCACTGCGGGCAGCTGCAACAACAAAAGAAAAGGCATGTACATGCGCCCATTCCCCTTCGTGATCATTACCTTGCCGTGGTGAAGGGGCTTGCGTATCACAATGGAGCAATGACCGGCGCCTAGATGAGTGTCTCGGGGGGCACACCCACGATAATAAGGTCGTTGCCTCATTGTGGTCAGACCAAATTTGATCAGCTGGACAGTCACTGTTCTGTCATTCAGCTACATCAGCCAGGTGACCATATGGGCTGTAAAGCCACCAAAACCTGCACTCTCGCCATGGTGCGCGCACCAGTCCAGCACGGCCGTCACTACACAAACAGCTGTTTGCGGTGCGTTACACGATGAGTTTGGTGTGTCAGTGTGAAGCAGTACCTTAATTACACTACCTGATTGATGTATACACATGCAAGATGTTTGAAAGCAAGCACTTTAGGCCTGTCATTTAACATTCAATGTGATTTCTGCCCTTAAAACGCTGCTTTGCGTCAAATCCAGATTTTTCCCGGGGACTTTTGGCATCTATCCCACTCCGCCATCCCCCCCTCCAGGTGTTAGACCCCTTGAAACATCTTTTCCATCACTTTTGTGGCCAGCATAATTATTTTTTTTTTTCAAAGTTCGCATCCCCATTGAAGTCTATTGCGGTTCGCGAACTTTAACGCGAACCGAACCTTTCGCGAAAGTTCGCGAACCCGGTTCGCGAACCTAAAATCGGAGGTTCGGCCCAACTCTAGAGATCATTTGTGTTTGTCTGTCCCCCTGCAGTTCTCATCCACTGAATACTAGTGACAGGCTGATTGTTTCTTCCTGCAGACAGCTCTGCCCTGTCTGTAATTCCTCAGTATGTGTCAGTCAGCTCCTTTCACAGCCTAACAGAGGAGGATTTTTATCCAGCTCTCTTCTCTCACTGATAAGAGAGCAGAGACGCTGCTGGCTTATGCAAATAACACACACACTGGAGTGTGCATAGAGGGGCCTGGAGAGGGGTGTGCATAACAGATCAGCACGGAAGAGTTGGCAGCCTTCCAGACACAGGGCGACAAGTCCGACAGGGAAAGGATACATTGATTTATTACAGAGACTGTGATAGTAGAAAGTGCTGCAGTAAGCCAGAGCACATTAGAATAGGTTTAGGAACTTGTATGATGGTAGAAAAAAGGATGACATTTTTGTTACAGAGTCTCTTTAAACAACCAGAAAGCACACTTATTTGGTATTAGGCGATTCCTCGTTGGTGCTGAATAATGGAGACTTTGCTGTATTTCATTTACATTCTTTTTTTCAGTTTTTCATAGTTTTATATTTTTCTGGCACATCTTCTTGCCCATTTTAAATGAACAAAACACATTTCAAAAACCAATACTGGTGACCCTTTTACGGATGTAGACTGCCCCTTTGTATGGGAAAGTAGTGAGGCAGGGTAAATAAATACTGGTGTATGTTTTTCTTCACAGACAGGACTGTGGTTTATTATTGATTTATATCTTTTTTGTTACTTTTATTAATAAAATACTTAGTTTTTCGCTATAATGTGTATTGACCATTTTTGTAAAGGGGGGGGGGGGGATTGGCAATGTTTCTTCAGAACTCCAAACCACATTTAAACACCTAGCAAACTTGTCCTTTAAAGTACTGATTGTTTTTGATTAAATGCATTTCATAATGGATTCTTTGTATAGCAATAACACATTTCTACCTTTCAATGTTTTTGTATTTCAACAATTCTTTGTCCGTAGTCCTATGTTCAACTTTAAAAATCTCGCAAACTTGCCCTTATATTGCAGATTGATTTTGGTGAAACACTAATAATGGTTTTCCTGTACAGTAATAACATATTTTTTGTACTTGGTTTATTTATGTTTGAACAATGTTTTGCCATTGTAAAAGACAGGCTGGCAGGCATTGAAATTTTTGCAGACTTGCCTTTGTCTTACCGAATGATTTTGATGGAACACAAAACACTCACTAGAAAGGAGTACAGCAGAGACACCAGTGTCGCTGCTAAAACGTTTATTATCTAAAAACAGAATTCCAAATATGTAAAGTGGCATCATTTTTCCTCTTTGAAACACAATAAATTTAAACAAAAATGATGTTTCATGATAAAAAAAATGCAACAAGTCAAGCGTGTTCCCTGCCTTAGTGTTGGTGTTTAAGTTTGGCGCATCGAATTTAAAACATCCGAATATTGCTGTTAAAGAGGAACTCCAGTGAAAATAACATAATGAAAAGTGCTTAATTTTTACAATAATTATGTATAAATGAGTTAGTCGTTGTCTGCCCAATGGAAAATCTTTTCTCTCCCTGATTTAGGGCCCATTCACACTAGAGCGTTTTGCCGCGATTTCGCAAAATGCTCAAACGCTAGCACTTTTTAAAAGCACTAGTGTAATAAAACCCTATGGGCCCATTCTTACTTGGGCGATTTGCACTAATCGCCGCAAATCACCCAAAACCGCAAAACGCAAACGCGTCACCTGCACCATTTTTAGGCAATTTCCCGGCGATTGCGTTTCAGTGCTATAGAAGCGCTAAACGCAATCACGGCAAAATCGACTCACTCCTGCAAAACGCCGTTAAAAATCGCCTGCATTCACGTTTCTAAGTGTGAATGGGCCCTCACACTGTGAGATTTACCACATGGTGGCATTTTTACTGCTGGCAGGTGATGTCAGTGGAACAGTGGTAGTACCTGCTGCTTGCTTTTTTTGGTAGTTGGAAACAGCTGTTATTTCCCATAATGCAACAAGGCTCCCACAGTGTGATGTCAGCACCATGGTCCTGACATCACACTGTGGGAGGGGTTTCAACACAATATCAGCCATACAGAGCCCCCTGATGTTTGAGAAAAGGTAAAGATTTCTCATGGGAAACGCGGTTTCAGCTACTAATTGGGATGAAGTTCAATCCTTGGTCACAGTTTCTCTTTAACAACATTTCAGTACGCTACAAGAGGATAGGGTTGGAGCATTTTACTTATGTGCGCTTCACTGCACGGTCCACTTGAGCTGTAAACATCAACAAGAGTCACGTGGAACATGCCGTGGCGTACGCTGGGAATTAGGTATTCCAGATTTGATTTGCTGAACTCAAACAACAATGCTAGCGCTCGTTCCCAACAGTGTCACCCTAACAGCTGTTTAACGATCATTCAGGGCAACACTGCACCAAAGAGTATAAAGGCTTTAGAGCAGGACTGCAGCTATTGTCCTGATCACAGTGGCCCACCTATATCAGGAAGACGCCCGTCATGGTGCAAGTCCTGTGCAATTGAAAACAGGGTAGCGCAGGGTATGCAGTTAAAAGTAATTATAATTTGATTGGTAAAAATGGATGCATTTACATGACTATTTATTATTATTGATTTATAAACTGCCAACATATTCCATGACACTTTCCTTTTGTAAAATAATCACCCCATGACGTGTTGTTAAACGTCAGGAAGCAGTGGGATACCTCAGTCTAACAGGAAGCAGCAGTATACCAGTCTAGCAGAAAGCAACGGGGTACCTCAGCCTAACAGGAAGCAGCAGGGTACCACAGTCTAACAGGAAGCAGCAGGGTACCACAGTCTAACAGGAAGCGGAGGGTGAACTTAAACGCACCCTACGGGGTCCCCTCAAGTGGTTAGCGTTATGTTCTAAATCAGAAAAACACCTGAGCTTTGCATTGCATATCTTGAACAAAGTACGATTCAAAATTGATTTAACATTTTAGCTGGCTAACCCTTATAAAAATTATTTCAGCCTAATTAGTTAACACTGGAGGCTGTTTTCAACTCTTTCTGCTGGGAAACCAATAGCTTCTTGATTGATGCATCACCTGGCTTCTGTTTTATTTTTTTTCTCATATGGGATAAAAAGGCTCCCTTTCATTGGCGAGCGTGTCAGTTTGGAAGCCCAAGTTAATGCATCTTCCCATGCGCATGCTTAATCATTAAAACGATAGGCAGCAACACTGTTTTTGCTGTCACAAGGCATGCAGCTACAGTATATTAAATAAATGACTTTTTCTTTTTTGCTTTATTTATACGGCTTAAAGTAAACACTGTAAAAAAACTGCTCGTTATCAATTAATTTACAAATAATAACTACGTTTGAAAATATCACAGTTATTTAAAAATATAGAAACACAAGTTAAAGACTAGGTTAACAGTGGTCCGTTGCATAAAATGCGTTATAATGAGTGTGAACTGCAATGGAGACAGTTCACACTTCGCACAGACTTTTAAAGAGGAACTCCAGTGAAAATAATGTAATAAAAAAGAGCTTCATTTTTACAATAATTATGTATAAATGATTTTGTCAGTGTTTGCCCATTTTTAATTCTTTTAAATCCCTGATTTACATTATGACATTTATTACATGGTGACATTTTTACTGTTGGCATGTGATGTAGCTGCTGCATGCTTTTTTGGCAGTTGGAAACAGCTGTAAACAGCTATTTCCCACAATGCAACAAGGTTCCCAGACAGGAAACTGCCAGGAATACCACGGTCCTCAGAGTTTCTTGTGGGAGGGGGTTCACCACAATATCAGTCATACATCGCCCCCTGGTGGTCTGTTTGTGAAAAGGAATAGATTTCAAATGTAAAAGGGGGTATCAGCTACTTATTGGGATAAAGTTCAATTCTTGGTCAGAGTTTCTCTTTAAAGCAGTGTTCCCCAACCCTGTCCTCAAGGCCCACCAACAGTGCATGTTTTGTGGAAATGCACAGAGGTAGTTAATTAGCTCTGCTGTGACACTAATTACCTCACCAGTGCATGTTTGTGGTTCTCTGCAAAACATGTACTGTTGGTGGACCTTGAGGACAGGGTTGGGGAACTGTGCTTTAACCTCCTTGGCGGTATGAAAAATACCGCCAGGAGGGAGCGCAGCAGTTTTTTTTTAAATTTTTTTTTTTAATCATGTAGCGAGCCGAGGGCTCGCTACATGATAGCCGCTGCTGAGCGGCATCCCCCCGCCCGCTTCGATCGCCTTCGGCGATCTCCGATCAGGAAATCCCGTTCATAGAACGGGATTTCCTGGAGGGCTTCCCCCGTCGCCATGGCGACGGGGCGGGATGACGTCACCGACGTCACTGACGTCGGGACGTCATTGGGAGTCCCGGGCCACCCCTCGGCGCTGCCTGGCACTGATTGGCCAGGCAGCGCTGGGGTCTGGGGGGGGGGGGGCCGCGCGCCGCAGCAAATAGCGGCGATTGGGCGGGGGCCGGCGGCGATCAGAGTGCTGGCGCAGCTAGCAAAGTGCTAGCTGCGTCCAGCAAAAAAAAAATTATGAAAATCGGCCCAGCAGGGCCTGAGCGGCACCCTCCGGCGGCTTACCCCGTGTCCAGCACGGGGTTACCGCTAAGGAGGTTAAAGGACAACTGTAGCGGGAGGGATATGGGGGCTGCCATATTTATTTTCTTTTAAGCAATACCAGTTGCCTGACTGTCCTGCTGATCATCTGTCTCTAATACTCTCAGCCATACACCGTGAACAAGCAGCAGTACATCAGATGTTTCTGACATTATTGTCAGTTCTGACAAGATTAGCTGCATATCTTTTTCTGGTGTTAGTCAGACACAATACTGCAGCCAGTTAGATCAGCAGGGCTGCCAGGCAACTGGTATTGTTTAAAAGGAAATAAATATGGCAGCCTACAGTTGTCCTTTAATACAAAGCCTGCATACGGCGAGTTATAATAACGCGATCAGTCACAACGCAGTATTGTCAACAGGCCCATAGAGTTGTATAGGCAGTGAGTTGACATGCAGAATTATTCTGCAACACAACTGAGCTCTGTGAACTAGGCCTTACGCTTTAATAAATATTCAGTGAATGAGTGTTAGGTTCAATTGACACTATATGATAGACAGAGAGTATTGTATTGCATGAATGTGCTGTATCACTTCTGGTTCTGCTGAAACTCCAGAGCAGATGTGTGCCATGAAAGGCAACACAGCCTGATGACCACCACCCTAGTGATTCTTTAGCACAGGGTTTCCCTATCCCGGACTCAAGGCACCACTTTTTGTGGAATTCCACAGAGGTAGTTAATGAACTCTGCATGTACATCCAAAAAGGGCGCTGCAAATTTGGTTGCCGGAGATAGCTGGTAGTAGAATATTGGTATTGGCTCTAGCTGATTCCTATAGTAAAATACTGGTCATTTTTACCGATATGTCACTACCACCTAACCTGAAGCTATTCTCAGTTGAACTCTCCCTCTAGTCATGCCATTGGCCCAGTAGCCTGACTGTCACTTGATTGGCTGCACTTTAATGGGCCCAGTAGGCTTCCTGTCACTTGACAGTCAAGACAGGCTACTGGGCCGACCAAAGTGCAGCAATATCGTTCTTTGAAACTACTGGACCCGCCAGGCTCCGGGTGGGTTCAGTGGAGTTATTGTTAAATGTAATGAAGCACTCTTTAAACCAATTCAGGCCAACATAATTGGACTGCGCATGCTATGGCTGCATAGTGTGCGCAGGGAATTCTAACACTCCCTGTAGTTATTAAGCTGCGCTTCTGTAGCAGCGCAGCTTAGTGAATCAAGCCCATAGTGTGTTAAAACCCCTCCCAGAGTGTCATGTCATGACCATGGTCCTGACATTTTGCTGTCTGCGAACCATGTTGCATCTTGGGAAATAATGTCCTTTTCCAACTGCCAAGTAAGCAATATCTTCACCTGTGCATAGAACTCTCAGTAAACAAACATTTCGTACAGATCTCCTGGCAGAACTAAAGAGGTCACCACCCAGTGATAAATTTCAGAATGTAAATCAGGGAGAGAAAAGGTTTTACAATTAGCAAACACTGACTAAATAATCTATAAATTTATAATGCAAAATAAGCAATTTTATTAATTATGTTATTTTCACCACAGTCCCACTGCTTACAGTTCCAGGACATTAGTTTCTAATTAGTGCTGCTGTAGGTTTTAGGACGTAGAATCTACGTCCTACATTAAAAACCGCCACCTGCCACCGCGCATGCACGCTCCCGCGCGTGCACGTAACTGTGCACACTCACGCACAGTCCTGTGAATGATTGTTGCTAGCTAATAGCAACAATCATTCAATAAAGTTAGGGGGGAAAAAGTTTTTAAAGTATGAAAAAGTGATATGGTCCCAATAAAATTAAGTTTTTTTTAACCACTTTGTCCTCCTTGACGTATAAAAACGTCAAGGAGGACAGGCGCGCTCCCGCGCGCTCCCGAGGCCGATCGTGCGCGTGCACGCGCACTCCCGGCCGCGGAGTTGGTAGCCACGGAATCAATGTATCGGGCTAGGGAGCCCGATCATTGATTCCTCTCCCCCACTGAAAAAGCGACAGCTTCTCTCGGAAGCTTCGCTCTTTCTGAAGCTGTGTCCCTCTAAGCGTACATTGTGCGCTTAGAGTGACGTCATGTAGAAAAAATTGAGATTGCCATCTTGTGGCCAAAAAGTAAAACTACAAGTAAATACCCCAAAACATTACACTACACCAATATTTCCCCAAATAAAACACTTTTATATCCCACCCTCCCAAAAATGCCCACATAAAATGTTTAATAAAAAAAACAAAAAAAACATTACTATAAAAAAAAAACAAATATTTACCTAAGGGTCTAAACTTTTTAAATATCTATGTAAAGATGAAATATTTCTCTCTATTTTTTTTTTATAAGCTTGTAAATAGTGATGTATGCAAAACCGAAAAAATGCTCTTTTATTTCCAAATAAAATATTGTCGCGATACATTGTGATAGGGACATAATTTAAATGGTGAAATAACCGTGACAAATGGGCAATAACAATACGTGGGTTTTAATTATGGAGGCATGTATTATTTTAAAACTATAATGGCCGAAAACTGACAAATAATGAATTTTTTCATTTTTTTCTTATTCTTCCTGTTAAAATGCATTTACAGTAAAGTGGCTCTTAGCAAAATGTACCCCCCAAAGAAAGCCTAATTGGTGGCGGAAAAAACAAGATATAGATCAGTTCATTGTGATAAGTAGTGATAAAGTTATAGGCTAATGAATGGGAGGTGAACATTGCTCGGATGCATAAGCTGAAAACGACTGAGATGTTAAGTGGTTAAATAACCTAGCCTATCAACCCATTATTAACCCCTGCAATACCTATACCGATTTATAAAGTTTTAATGAGTGCCGCCTGTAGCGATCAGATGCACTTGCTAGGGCAAAAGTTTGGGGCCCCAATGCTCTATAGATGTAATGTTCTGCCGTTGTCTAGCAATGCATCTGTGCAGCACTATGGCCCCCATACTGTCACCCTAGCGAACGCACCTGATCGCCACAGACGGGCAGGCTGAGGTATAATGGAACTACACATGCTCTGCTAGTAGTAATATATGGCACATGGGATATCATTTTAACCAGGGCCAATAATTCATTTTTGTGTGTTTTATAACTGTGGGACGTGTCATATGAAAATTAGGAAGGGTGAAAAATGGAAAAAAAAAATTGAAGTTTTCTGCATTTATGTCTAATTTTTCCACATAAAGTTACTAGTTTTAGGAGAAAAATATTACCCAAAGAAAGCCTAGTTTGTACTGAAAAAAAAAACAAGATATAGATCACTAAGATGGCATATGTAATTAAAAAGTTACTGCTGTATCAAAACGACACAGCTATTGTGTCAAAAATGTCAGACACCTTAAAGGGGTTAGAACCAGGGCCGGGCCGAGGCATAGGCTGGAGAGGCTCCAGCCTCAGGGCGCAGTGTAGGAGGGGGCGCACAATTCATTCAGCTGTCATTCCTAATTGTGTATGAAGCAGAAAGAAATAAGAAAAGGGGATACATTGTAGAATCACATTTTTTAAAAACAGTATATACAGATCTGCATTCTCCAAGTCTCATTGGCCTCAATTCACTAAGATCATGCTGGAGATAATGGCGTCAATTCACCAGAGGTTACCAACCTATTTATCTCTTGGAAGGTAATTTACCTCCTGTGATATCTCCAAATAGCAATTCTCCAGAAGTATAGGGGAAAATATCGACAGAGAGAAATGCAAAAGATAAATGTGAGATAAGTATGAGATAAATAAGTGATAGTTAGTAGTTAGTTTTTCTCCAAATCACAATTCACCAGGGAAGAAAGGGGGTGTGGCCATTCGTTATTTTTTCATCTCTTTATCCCCTGAATGAACCTGGAGATATCGTGGTTTTCACACAGCAGCTGCTGCTGTGGAAGATGGAGCCTTTTGAGCTTACTCTGTTAGGCCTGTTGCACACCAAAAACCGCTAGCAGATCTGCAAAATGCTAGCAGATTTTGAAACGCTTTTTCTTATTTTTCTGCAGCGTTTCAGCTAGCATTTTGCGGTTTTGTGAAGCGTTTTTGGTGTTGTAGATTTCATGTATTGTTACAGTAAAGCTGTTACTTAACAGCTACTGTAACAAAAACCGCCTGGCAAACCGCTCTAAAGTGCCGTTTTTCAGAGCGGTTTGCGTTTTTCCTATACTTAACATTGAGGCAGAAACGCCTCCGCAATCCAAAATCTGCAGCAGCCCGGGAGTATACGTTTCTGTAAAACGCCTCCCGCTCTGGTGTGCACCAGCCCATTGAAATACATTACCCAAGCGTATCCGCAGCTGCAAGCGGATCGCAAAACGCAGCCGAACCGCTCTGGTGTGCACCAGGCCTTAGAGCTTGCTTCTATTATGAGGAGACGAAGGCGCAGGAGGAGGGTCTGTTTAATCGCCCCTCGTATTTTTTGTGAGAGAACAGTTCTTGATAATTTTACTGAGACAGAGGTGGTGAAGAAGTTCAGACTCATTTGTGATATGATCTATGATATGATCCGGCAGTAAAAGGCGGGAATACTCTGGTCAGGTAGTGGTAAAACTCCTCCTCCTACCCCCAATGCTTCACTTTCAAGCTTACAGAGAGGAAAAGTATCCCATGCAAATCATTAATACCGATTACCTAACTCTCTGCTTTCTCACACTTTCCTCATGCATATCTCTCCATTATCCCCTGCTATCGAACACTTTTCTCTCTGTCCTCTCACACTGGTGAATTGACTCCAGAGTGTTAAAATACCTCATGAGATAAACTACCTACCTTTTTTCTCTTAGTAAATCCTCTCTGGTGAATTGACGCCAATAAGGCAAGAGAAAACTTACCTCCACATAAGAGAGAGTTATCTTATCTCTTCACTCCTTAAGTTACCTCCTCTGTAGTTAAGTTACCTCCTCTGTAGTTATTTTACCTCCTCTGTAGTTCTTTTCACATGCAGTTAATAAACAGCCTGTCTTTAACTCTGGAGTTATTTTAAGGATTGAAGAGTTAACTTAAAGACAGAAGAGTTAACTTTAGGTTTGCCTGAGGTAAAATGTTTCCTGAATACTACATGCCTTATCACCATGGTAACAACTCTAGAAGAGTTATTAAAGACAGGAGATAATCTTAGTGAATTGAGGCCATTGTCATTCAAATGCTAATTACTCTCCTCTCTGAATAAGAGCATTGAACCCCTGTTTAATTAACATATCTCTGGGGTTCTCTCACAGGATATGTTTTCACACCTAAGTTATTAATAAAATACTTTTTAAGCCACCAGCAACTTTTATTAGTTTTTTTTTTACCCACTTTTTAGTACTTTTTCAAATGTGAAGTTCTGAAAAGTCATTTTGCAGACAAGATGAAAATGATCTCCTGGGAGTAAATTTAAGAGAAAGGTATTTGAATAGGGGGTCATATTATTTTTCCTAGTTTTTCTCACAGAATATGTCTTCACAAATAATCAATAAAATACTAATTTGAGCTCCCAGAACACAAGACAATATGTAAAATAAGTTTCATATTTCTTTTAGCTTTTTTTAAAGAATTTTTAATGTGTTAGGTGCTGAAAAGTTATTTTCAAGATAAAATAAGAAATTATCTCCTGGGAGAAACATTCAGGAGAAAGGTTAATTGGGTAGGGGCCATAGAGTCCTGCCATATGATGATTTTACTGCCTTGATGGTCGGTTTCACTAATCATGCCTTAACTTCAATCAGGAAATTACCTTTCTCTTTCCTTCATTCAAGTTAGGGGAAAATTGTATGTTAAAGCTTAAGAAATTCTTCTAAAAATATCAAAATATCCAGACTGAAGAACTGAATTTACTTCTTATTTAGCTCCTACGTGTTTCAGATCTTACCGTACTCATTTTCTCCGTGCTATTAAAAAAACCTCTCCCTTATTAACTCACAAAGGTCACATAAAATTTGCACAAGAGAAGTTGCTATGGTAACCACTTGAGTTTCATGGAATTCCAATCAGCTTTCCCTATATTAATCTTTGGCCCATATGCAACTAACTTTTTCTCCTAGGTGATATTTTCACAACTTGTCACAATAAAATGCCTTTTAGCCACCATCAAGCAAAAACATACTCAGAATAATTTTGATAGTACTTTTTCACGTACCTTTGGAAATTTTCAATTGCAAAGTGCTGAAAAGTTATTAGAGAATATAAAAAAAAATACTCCTAGGAGATAAGTCAGGAGAAAAAAAAAATATAATTGCATATGGGCCTTTGTGCTTCAAAATAACTGAAATAGGGCAATTTTACAGAGGTTAGTAAAAAAACTGGATATCAAAGTTGGCATTAGGACAATAGCATAAACCTTTGTTAAAGAAGAAGGGATATAGCTTAATGAATACAACTGATTATTTATTAAACCATTACTTTATAAATGATTTACTCGGTGTTCACCCATGTTACCATGATCTACATGCTTACATTTTTCACTGGTGGTGACATCGTTTCTGCTGGCAAGGTGCATGCAGAATGTTTGCTTGTTGAGAGTTGTAAAGTGAGCAGAAACAGCACCTGGGCGGCCCATATGCAAATCACTTTTTCTTCTGAGTTTTCTCCTAGGAGATATGTTCACATCTTGTCACAAATGCCTTTTAACCTCGTTCGTGGTAACCCCGTACTAGATACAGGGTAGCCGCTGCGGAGGATCACATTTTTTTTTCACTTTAAAAAAAAAAAAAAAAATCGGTGCATTACGCTTTTAGCTAGCGGTTCGCTAGCTAAGCGTATGCACAAAGTTCCTCCGGTCCCCCGCGATCACCCGCAATAGCCTCCGTTATACGTACCCCCCAGCATTCCCACGCTGGCGCAGCTGCCCAATCACCTCCAGGCAGGGCCGGGCCGAGGCATAGGCTGGAGAGGCTCCAGCCTCAGGGCGAGTGTAGGAGGGGGCGCACAATTCATTCAGCTGTCATTCCTAATTGTGTATGAAGCAGAAAGAAATAAGAAAAGGGGATACATAGCAGTGACTGCAAGCCAGATAACTAGATATTAAGGTGTTGGGGAGGTTGTGGGCCCTGGGGCCCTCTTAGTCTAATAGCAATCAGTGTGTGACGGCTGGGGTGGGAGGGATGGAGGGGCGCACTTTGGTGTCTCAGCCTTGGGTGCTGGAGGACCTTGTCCCTGCTCTGCCTCCAGGCTTCGCGATGACAGCGATCAGGATTGCGGATGACGTCATGACATCATCTCCGATCGTCGCCATAGCAACGCCGGAAGCCGATTGGGAAACTGCGCTTTCGTGCGATCGTGGCGAGTTACGTATAGCCGGCGGCGATCGGCGGGCATGGGGGGACCGGAGCAACTTTGGCCATACGCTTAGCTAGCGAAATGCTAGCTAAAGCGTTTAAAAAAAATTTTTAGCCAAAAAAACTCCTGGCGGACGCAGCCTCAGAAACTGCGTACCGCCAAGGGGGTTAAACCACCAACAAGCAAGAAAATACTCAAAATAATTTTAATAGAACTTTTTCACCAACTTTTGTGTACTTTTTCAATTGTAAAATGATAAAAAGTTAATTTTAAGAGATGATGAAAACTATCTTTTAGGAGATAACCCATGATAAAAAGTTAATCTCCCTGGACCCTTATTCAATTCCCATTTTCTTGTAGGTGACATTTCAACACCTTATCATTAAAATGCATTTCAATGCACCAGCAAGAAAGAAGAGAGCAGCGAATGGGCTAACATCATAGGCTCTGTGCAAAATGGAATATCCAGCAGAGTTGAAGACAAAAAGAAGGGGCACCGCTTCTTAAAATTCCTTTATTCCGGTGGGGGAAATAGCAGGTACACAGCAGTGGGGGTGGAAAGAGCCTGACAGCTGTTTCGCTGGCTTAAACCAGCTTCTTCAGAGGCAGAGTGTACACTCTGCCTCTGAAGAAGCTGGTTTAAGCCAGCGAAACAGCTGTCAGGCTCTTTCCACCCCCACTGCTGTGTACCTGCTATTTCCCCCACCGGAATAAAGGAATTTTAAGAAGCGGTGCCCCTTCTTTTTGTCTTCAACTCTGCTGGATACAACTCACTTGTGGATGTGCACGCTCCTTGGTCCTGGGTCCGGTGTGTCTGCCCTGCTGCATTTTGGTGCCAGGTACTGTGTTTTCTCCTCCTCAAATTTACTGCAAAATGGAATATAATATTCTTAACCGATCCATGGAAAATCGTATCAGGTTCCTGTGATTTTTTGTATTCATCTGAATATTGAAAGTCTACCCAAACTGATCAGGTCAAAATGTATTGATAAGAGCAATCCTGTGACATGATAATCAATTCTTCCATAGCTTCAATAGCCTCAACTTTTTAGCCAGGCTTTATTGGAGGGAGGGACAGGTGACTTCCAATGCAGGGGGATCATTGCTCTTGCAGCAATAAGTGTATTACAATAGATCGCTTTTACGATTTAACAGACTCTGATGTATCATGTAGCAGGAGAGTGCTGGGTGTGAATGATATCTTATCACAAGTAGTGATGAGCCTGATGATCACCCAATGAAATCTGAATAGGTTTTATTTGGATTTCATCCAGGTAATTAAAGCACCTGTGGGGGTGGGCGGGGGACGGGGGGACGGGGGGGGGGGTGTTAAACTTACCCAGAAGGCATCTTCTTTAAAGAGAACCTGTACTGAGTAAAAATATTTAAAATAAACACATTAGGTAACTTCAAATGAACATTACATAGTTACCTTGCCATCAGTTCCTCTCAGAAGCTCACCATTTTCTTCTTACAGTGATCCCTTCCAGTTCTGACAACATTTTGTCAGATCTGAAATATATCAGTTGCTGTCAGTAAAATATCAGTTGCTGTCAGTTATAGCTGAGAGGAAAACTGATGTACGAGGTTATGTCCATGTTTCCCTATGGCTCAAGTGGGCGATGTTACAGTTTAACTGTGTGCTGACCAGAAAGCTGTTATGGGTAATGGCCATTTTCAAAATGGAGGACGGAAAATTCCCGTGATCCCAGTGAACAAATAGGACGCGGGAGAGGAGAAAGAGACTGAGGAGTAGACTACACGGAAGGAAGTATGACTTGTGTATGCTTATTTTGACTTTTAATATTCAGTTCAGGTTTTCTTTAAGCATCCGAAGGTGCCTCCCATGATGCGTTCTCCTTCAACCCGGAAGGAGGAAGTGTTTGAAATCACGTGACCGCGGCTTGGGAGGCGCCGTGGGACGGATTAAAGAAGACGCCTGCTGGGTAAGTTTAACCACCCACTCCCACAGGTGCTTTAAATACCTGGATGAAATCCAAATTAAACCTTTTTGTATTTCATTCAATGATTAACACAAATCACAAGACATCTGGTGAATATATCGGTGTAGATGCATTCAATAGGGGACAATCAGCGGACATGACCAACAGATATGAATCATAGTACCAACATCTGAGCCACATCTCCAACAAGATTCAACAACAGAGGAAAAAAATCCTGTGGAGCAGCTTTAGTGTTCTATACCAATGGGATAGGATTTTATATCCCAAATCCTGAACACCAACATTCAAGGAGCCCTTGTGGTTCAAGATAAATATTTTCGGCCATTTTTTCCTCCTCTAGTACCAAACCCAAATCCCTCTCCCACTTAAAGGATACCAGAACTGACATGTGACATGATGAGATAGACATGTGTATGTATAGTGCCTAGCACACAAATAACTATGCTGTGTTCCTTTTTTCTTTCTCTGCCTGAAAGAGTTAAATAGCAGGTATGCAAGTGGCTGACTCAGGATGTGACTAGTGTGACCCTCACTGATAAGAAAGTCCCCCTTTTTTAACTCTTTCTTGCTCTCAGAAGCCATTTTCTGCTAGGAAAGTGTTTTATAGTTGGAATTTCTTATCAGTGAGGGTCACACTGTAGTCACTTCCTGTCTGAGTCAGGACTGAGTCAGCCACTTGCATACCTGGTATTTAACTCTTTCAGGCAGAAACAGAGAAAAAAGGAACACAGCATAGTTATTTGTGTGCTAGACACTGTACATACAC
Organism: Hyperolius riggenbachi; assembly: GCF_040937935.1. NCBI lineage: Eukaryota > Metazoa > Chordata > Amphibia > Anura > Hyperoliidae > Hyperolius > Hyperolius riggenbachi. The sequence continues at coordinate 70,788,183 of NC_090655.1, forward strand.
AGGTCTATCTCATTATGTCACGTGTCAGTTCGGGTATATTTGGGACACAAGATGTCTATGCAGGTTCTCATGCAGGATGAGATTCTCAAAAGCAGACAAAGGCTTTGCCCAGTTTATTTTCCCTTTCAAGATGTTCACATAATGGCGAATGTGGACAAACTGCCATGCAGAAAGTTGAACATCGTCTTTGAGTAAGGCCATTTCAGAAAAGGCCTTAATTTCACCATTGCTAACGAAGTCCCTGACCCAAGGATAACCCCCATTTGGCCAACCATGAAGAAATGGGATATCAGATGTGGGCAAAATGTCAGATTATTACACATAAAAGTGAGTTTACAAGGGAAGGATGCCAATCCCAATCGTTTAAGAAAAAGCAGAGAGCTAGGTCACAGAAGTGCTCCGTGATTACACAAGGTAAGCCCCGCCCACCTTATGCAGGCTTCGCCAGGATGCAATTCCCGCCGTGGGGAGGAATCTTTTCATGCATTTTACCAAAGCCTCCACAAGAGGGTTCTTTGTGTTTTATTTCACTCCTCTATGTATCCACATAGTCTTCTTTGCTGTCAGTTGTGGTGTGCTTTGTCTGGGCTCTTGTTATGGCCTGTTGATGTGGATTTGGGGGGAGCATAGAGCTGATCACTTCTTTCAGGGCACATGGCTTTTCTTGGGCTTCATCGTGCATCATGGCTTTTGTAATGGAGTGAATCAGGACTGCCTCAGACTATCACTCAAGTGCGCGTAGTTGTCTCATTTTCCTGAAATTAGCATGCAACTAGTGAGCATATAATGGCAGCAGCCCCCGCTAGGCTCCTGTTTAGCATAGTGATGGATTCTCTGCTACTCTGTTCTCATAGTACCTCTTCATGTAATTGCCAGTTTGTGTGGTCTATGTAATTAATGCATAGCCCAAATAAACTCAAAAGTTTTGAATACCAAAATATTTACTGCAAGACAGATTAATTCTGCAAACAAAACTAATTAATGGCAATGTGCAGAGTCTCTGAGCCATTCACATTAGAATGCTTTATGATGTACATAATTATTTCAAATAATACATATTTTCTCACCTACTGCGGAGTCATTCATTGGAAACACACAAAAAAAACACTTGTCACCAATGACACTGCTGGATACATTGAAGTTCCATTTTTGAAATGCATTTGTAATGTGTACTATCTTTCTCCAAAAATGAAAAGGTAAAATAATTTGTGCATTACGAAGAGATACAGTAAACAAAAAGGCCCGTTTTATAAAGTAGTTGGAATATTGGAGTAAATTCGCTAAATAGTGGTAACATTACCATGCAAGTGTTTGTTGTGCCATTGTAATTAGTCAATAGACAATTGGTAGCCAGTATAGAAGTCAGGTGATACCTGGTCTGAGCACATGCCTCTTTTTTCTTTTGTATGCAGTTCAATAGCTCTGGTGGTGTTGGTGTAAGGGGGAGGGTGTAGTTGGCTCTCCCGTCAGTGGGGGCTGCCTGCACCTCCCCAGGTCATGCATCTTGTATATTCTTGAAGCTGGTTGCAATTCGCTACAAGGTAGGTATCTTTCCTTTCAGGCGGCAACATAAACATGCATACTCGTGCGCACTCCCGCGCATGTTCTTGTCGCCCCCATTAGTACACGGATGATTGGTGAATGGGAACATGTGTTCCCATTCACCGATCAAAGTGCTTGTAATCAATGATAACTAGCATCACGGAGATACCAGTTGTCATTGATAAAGTGAGAAAAAAAAAACACATAAATACATAACAGGAATAAAGTACAGCAACATCTAGTGGCCAAATACACACACAATACATTAACAACAAATGAATCCATCAATTATCCTTTTAACCCCCCCCCCCCTCCACACACACACACACTACCATAGTTAGGGCTGGTTCAGACGGACGCAGCGTTTACCGCCAGCGTTCAGGGCTTGGCGTTAAACGCTCCCATTCAAGTGAATGGGAGCGTTTGTACCAAGCTTTTACGCGCGTTTACACGAACGCGGCGTTCGGGTCCCGATTTTCACTGGCGTTCAAGGAGCCCCTGGAAGCTACATGCTGCTTCCAGGGGCGGTTAACCGCGACTGGTAATGTCCCCCTAGGGGAAGAAAAAACGCGACCGCATCCGAACGCAATGCGAACGCTGCTGAAAGCCCGAACGCATTGCCACCGCGACGCCAATGAACGCGACGCCTCCAAACGTCCGTCTGAACCATCCCTTACCAAAATAAAACAGTTGTAGAAAAAAAATACATAAAAAAAGATACATAGTTACATTGTTATTGGAGTTGAAAAAAGACATACGTCCATTGAGTTCAACCAGAAAACAAAGTACAACACCAGCCTGCTCCCTCACTTATCCCTGTTTATCCAGAGAAAGGTGAAAAACCCTTACAAGGCATGGTCCAATTAGCCCGAAAGGGAAAACAATTCCTTCCCAACTCCAGATGGCAATCAGATAAAATACTTGGATCAACATCATTAGGCATAACCTAGTAATTGTAGCCATGGATGTCTTTCAATGCAAGGAAAGCATCTAAGCCCCTTTAAATGCAGATATAGAATTTGCCATAATTTCCTCCAGTGGCAATGCATTCCACATCTTAATCACTCTTACTGTAAAGAACCCTTTCCTAAATAAATGGCTGAAACGTTTTTCCTCCATGCGCAGATCATGTCCTCTAGTCCTTTGTGAAGGCTTAGGGACAAAAAGCTCATCCGCAAAGCTTTTATATTGCCCTCTGATGTATTTATACATGTTAATTAGACCCCCACTAAGGCATCTTTTCTCTGGACTAAATAAACCCAGTTTATCTAACCTTTCTTGGTAAGTGAGACCTTCCATCCCACGTATCAATTTTGTTGCTCGTTTCTGCACCTGCTCTAGAACTGCAATATCCTTCCTATAATGTGGTGCCCAGAACTGAATTCCATATTCCAGATGTGGCCTTACTAGAGAGTTAAACAGGGGCAATATTATGTTAGCATCTTGAGTTTTTATTTCCCTTTTAATGCATACCAAAATTTTATTAGCTTTAGCTGCGGCGGCTTGACATTGAATACGATTATTTAACTTGTTGTCGATGAGTACCCCCTAAGTCCTTCTCCAAGTTTGATGTCCCCATCTGTATCCAGTTTATTTTGTATGGTGCTAGACCATTGGTACGACCAAAATACACGACTTTACATTTTCAACATTAAATATAATCTGCCATTTATGTGCCCATATAGCCATCCTATTCAGATCCTGTTGCAATATGTTACTATCTTTCTGAGAGTTGATGATTCTGCACAATTTTGTATCATCTGCAAAAATAGCAACATTGCTTTCTACTGCATCTACCAGATCGTTAATAAATAAATTGAAGAGCACTGGACCCAGTACTGACCCCTGTGGGACCCCACTGCTAACAATCTCCCATTTCCCAACAGATCCATTGACCACAACTCTTTGTTTTCTATCCATTAGCCAGTTCCCTGTCCATGCACACAGACTCTTTCCCAGTCTTTGCATCTATTTCTCAACTTTTGCACTAGACTTTTGTGGGGAACAGTGTTGAAGGCCTTTGCAAAGTCACAGTATGGGATCCGTTAAAAAGGGCTCCTGAGCTGCCTGTATGAAAAGGGCGCCTCCATAGACATCAATGTTATTTCTGCAAATATGGGCTACAAGGGGATGAAAAGGGTGCCAGAGTTTTGATATAGGCTACAAGCGGGCGACCTTTTGTAGTTTATATTTTTTTTTCGGCTACAGTAGGGAACCCCTTTTGTAGCCCATTTTTTTTTATTCGGCTACAAGGTTGTCGGCTACAAAAGGACACCCCTTTGTAGCCCATATTTATATTCAGCTACAAGGTTTTCGGCTATAGTAGGGCGTCCCTTTGTAGCACATTTTTTAATCAGCTACAAGGTTTTAGGCTACAAGGTTTTTGATTCTGCTACAAAAGGGCACCCTTTTATAGCTGAGATTTTTTGATTCGAGGGTGCATGGGAGGTTAGGACATGGGAGGTTAGGATTAGCCGAAAATTGCCCAACATTTGTAGCGACACGCTTTGGCCTCAACCCTCCCATCAAAAAAAATGTTTTTTTCTTTTTTTTGTCTGTAAATAATCAATACTGGGTGTCAAATTCCCTAGGTATTCCACTGGTACTAGGGAAATAAAATGTGTGGCTTTTATCCATAGTAGCACGTTCTCCTTCTCTTTACTTCTCCTTCCTCCAAATGGTTCTGTCCCATTTGCCTTGCAACTCCTGTAGCCTTATAGCTAGGAGACTAATGGAGTCTGGGATTACTTTATTTCAGATTGAGTTATCAAATTAAACAATTCCCAGTCAGCCTAATAAGAAATAGGGTACCATTAGTCAAGTGCTACTGGACCACCAAAACTGAGTGGTGGCCATTGTTAAAATGTTTGATTTCTAGCTATCTGTTGACTTTTTGGGGTGTTGGTGAATGTTGCCCTGTGCCGCCGACACCTATGTTAATGTCATGTTAAATTTCTGTAGTTACAGACTCTGCTGTACATTATGTTATACATATCTTAATGCATATGTATATTTCATATATGCCATGTAAAGAGCTGTTCATTTTTATTTTTTGAAAATAAAAATTTTATGTGACAAAAAAAAAGTATAATGGCTGAAAACTGAGAAATAATGGATTTTTCAATTTTTCTAATTATTTCCATTAACATGCATTTAGAATAAAATAATTCTTAGTAAACAGTACCACCCAAAGAAAGCCTAAGTGGCGACAAAAAAAAACCAAGATATAAATCATTTTGAAGCAGATAAATTAGACCTGTAAGAAAAAAAAAAGTCCCCTAAGGGGGTACTTACCTTGGCAGGGGTAAGCCTCAGGATCCTAAAGTGGCTTGGCCCATCGTCCCTCGCAGATGTATTCCACTGCTGGGACCCCCGGACAAAAAGGTAAATATAAATACCCACCCTGCTGCTGCGCTCAGGTGCAGTAGCAGATTGCCACTTGGGCCCTGGCAATAATAGCCGAGCCTGTTCAGGTCCGCTCTACTGCGCAGGTGCAAGCTGTCTGCGTCTGTGCAGTAGAGTGGATCCAATCGGGCTTGACTATTTCTGCAGCAGCCCATTGGAAAGCCACTACTGCATCTGCACGCATGCCGACAAGCCCTTGTCTGTGGATTTTCAGGAGGTCCCGGCACTGGAAAGGATGGATGGAGGGGGGTGGTGGAAGCCTCTTTAGGATCCAGAGGCTTCCCTCTCTCGAGGTAAGTACTCACTTAGGGCACTTTTTTCCCTACAGGTGTACTCTAAACCTCATTTGCCCCTAAACAAACCTTTGTTAAAAAGTCTTTCTGTTAAAACAAAACCTGATATTCAGTTTATATGAATAAATTAAATATGCCCTTTACAATTAATGATAAGCTATACTAACTTGCCTTACTTTTATCCCCAAACTTATACTTGCTGGAGCCCATCATTGCATCACAACACAACTGCAAGGGGAAGTTCAGCTGCTGCCCAGAAGTTGAAGGTTGCTCCTCCCATCAATATTCATGCAGTGATGCAGCTCCCCAACCCACTCTGCCCTGTTGCTGCACTGTTGGTGCAGAGTGGGTGTCACTCTGCCCTATTGGTGCAGGGCGGCTATCACTCTGCCCTATTGGTGCAGGGCGGCTGTCACTCTGCCCTATTGGTGCAGGGTGGGTGTCACTCTGCCCTATTGGTGCAGGGTGGGTGTCACTCTGCCCTATTGGTGCAGGGTGGGTGTCACTCTGCCCTATTGGTGCAGGGTGGGTGTCACTCTGCCCTATTGGTGCAGGGTGGGTTTCACTCTGCCCTATTGGTGCAGGGTGGGTGTCACTCTGCCCTATTGGTGCAGGGTGGGTGTCACTCTGCCCTATTGGTGCAGGGTGGGTGTCACTCTGCCCTATTGGTGCACTGTTGGTGCAGAGTGGGTGCAGGAAACGTGCGGCCTGATGAAAATTTTGCGTTATTGCTTCTTCTGGGGGCAGTTGAAAATAGGTCATGCATGCATGACGTGTTAGCAACTCATTGATCATGTCTACTCTGGACCAATTTGGCCACAATTTGGAAGTGGTCTCCTGCACAAATCCAGTGCTGTGAGATATATACCCCTGCTGCCCCCACCAGTTACACTACACTAACCCCTGCTGCCCCCACCAGTTACACTACACTCATGCCCGGATTTGTACTTTTACTGTCCAAGGCCCACTATTACCAGTCACCCCTGACCAACAGCATTCCTCCTTCACTCCTACAGCATAGGCAGCCTTTCTCCCAAGATAGGTAGCCTTTCCCCATAAAGGTAGCCTCAGCCCAGCCCCAGTATAGTTATCCTTTCACCTGTATATGTAGGTATTCCCCCGTATTGGTACCCTCACTCTCTGCACCAGACGCCGCTCTTTTACCTGCTCTCTACCTCGGGTGGTCCTCTTCTGCATGAAATTAGTTTCCCTCTCGCTGCGCTGTACCTCAGACCTCACATCAGCGGGGACCCGCAGTGAAGAGACAGCAAGCGTTGCCCAGTTACAGTGGCTGCCGTATACAGGAAATGACATCACAGCTTACTTCAGGTTTTCCCTTGAGGCAGCTGGTAAGAGCTATCTGCCTGGCGTTTCACCATGGCTGAGCACTGGCCTGAGGGCAATTTTCTCTCCTCCTACTTCTCCTCCCCCACCTGCGCTGTTAACTCTCCTTCCTGCATAATAAACAGAACTTGTCATTAGCCTGCATCTGTACACTCATGGCCCCAAACTGTCACCCAATTTGGGGCCCCTTCCAGGCAACAACCCTTGTATGTGTGTGCAAGGTGTTTGGCCTTGTCTCTACAAGGAGGGACAAGATAATAGGTTTCCTAAGTTTTTCCACCCTGGAGATGTCAAAATAAAGAAAAAAATCCTCATGTTATGCATGGAAGAGGCTGTTGACAATGCAGTTCAAGGATGGCAATGCAAACAAAAATGTTAACCAATGCTTACATTTAGAATGCATTAAGAACCGCTTTGATCTAAAACATAGTGGAAAAAATAAAGCATTTCTGTTTGCAAGTTTATCACATTTTCAGCTTACGCGACATGGGTTATCATCTAGTATGCTTTTGTGTTTGTGATGTGTTCAAAGAGCCTGATATTAAAGGGGAACTTCAGCCTAAACAAACACACTGTCATCAAGTTACATTAGTTATGCTAATTAGAATAGATAGGTAATATAATCTCCTACCCACCCTGTTTTAAAAGAACAGGCAAATGTTTGTGATTCATGGGGGCTGCCATCTTTGTCATGGGGGCAGCCATCTTTTTGGTTGAACGGAGGTGACAAGGAGCAGGAGACAGTTCCAACTGTCCTGTGTCTTGATTACCCCTCCCAGCTGCACACCCTAGGCTTCAAAATGTCAAATTCAAAATGTAAAAAAAAAAAATGCACCAAAACAGCAGAACGAGAACAACAACATCAGAAATCCCATCATGCTTTGCACAGCATCAGGGGAAAAAAGCCCGGGCAGTTTTCTTCTGTGCAGCTAAAAATGAGGCTTGTATAAGAGAAACAAAGTTCTGATGCTGTGAAACTGTTAAAGAAACACCAAGCCTTTTCAGTGCTGCTGAGTCGATTTTTAGTCCGGAGGTTCACTTTAAGTGAAAAGCAAGGGCTTTGTCCTAGGCGATCTCTGCTTACACAATAGCATTAGGTGTTTGTTTACGATCAATTGAACATATAGCTGTATTGCTGGATATTTTTATACCCCACATGAACTCTGTATTTTGTACTTGTGTCGCTGGATGTTGGTATTGCATGCAGAGGTGTAACTATAACCCCTGCAGCCATTGTGGGGGGGGGGGTGTTTGGAGGCCCAGGGCCTAAGAGGGACCCATCTTGGGGTGTAGAGCAGCCACAACGGAGCTTCATACTATACCTCTTTGAATCAAGCAATTTGGGTGCCCGCTAGTGCTGGAAGTTTGGGAGCCACCATAGGAGCCTATTAAAATATATCGGCATTGAGAGGTAATTTGGGTGCCCGCAGCGCCTGATAAATAGTGGGAGCCCGAATTGCCCCTCAATGCAAATATTTTAGTAGGTGCTATGGTGGTGCCTGAGAAAGGAAGGGGGAGGGGGGGGGGGAAATCAGGCATCAGGTAGGACGTTTGTGCAAGAGGGGTTTTAGGTTAGACATCAGGTAGGACGTTTGTAGACGTTTGACGGCAGTTAGGGTTAGACAATGGGGGTAGGCTTAGTAATAGTAAAGTATCTGTATTTAATATCAATATTTTACACTTTAATAGTAAAATATCGGTATTACATACCAATTGTTTACTATTGGGATTACTGGGGGCCCATATTTCTGTGCTTTTTTCCAGGGCCGGTTTAAGCAACAATGGGGCCCCAGGGCAAAATAAACCTGCCCCCCCCCCCCAACATATACCCCGGAACAAAATCGGCATTTTTGCAGCTGGTATAGTCAGGGTGTGAAGTCCCAATCGGTCGGAGCTCCACATTCTGGCTACCCCAGCCTGCATGGGGGACAAGGGGTTAAAAAGTTTCAGGAGGGGGGACCCCACATAATTTTTTTTCTTTTTTTAAATTCCCACACTCTAAACATAAAAAAAAATTGGGAAAATAGGAAAAAATGCCAGGGATCTTCATACAGCCATATTGCGGCTGTATAGCGATCCCTGGCCAAAGCGCTGCGGCTGCGTATGGACCCCCTGGAAACCCTGTCAGGAAATTTATTGCGCTTTCGTTTGATACATGTAAAATTACACTACCGTTAGGTTGCTACTAAAAGTGACATTTACCGCATTTATAAGTATACTTTTTTCCTTCGAAACTTTAAAATCGATTTTCTCAAAAACTATAAGGTCTTTTTGAAAAATTGTTTTTTCCTCTTATTCCTAATGATCTCCTTAACATATCCTGCAAATTTAGGGTTTCTAGCATTTAAGGTGGATTTGCTATTAACCATTAAAGTCGGCAGGTTTTTAAATGTGTATTTTTTTCCTTTGAAACTTTAAAATCGATTTTCTCAAAAACTATAAGGCCGATTTGAAATTTTTTTTCCTCTTGTAGCCACTGGGGGTCCCTACAAGCTCTGGGGCAGCTGCCTCCTTTGCCTCTATGGTAGCGCCGGCCCTGCTTTTTTCAATATACGCGTACCTCTTTCTGGCAGCGGACAGGTCCTCTTCAGTGTAGCCTCCATGCAGCCAGTTACATAGCAGCTCCCAATGCTCGTCACAAGACATGCAGTGTTGGTAGCGGCTGGGTGATTGGCTATAAGAATAATGTTGGTGCTACAAAAATAAAATACATTTAAACAGATCAGATCTTTGCTGATTTCTGATCCAATAGGGCGATGCCGCTAGGTGGTAAATTATAGTACATTATCTTATAATTGAATATCTAGCCCTACATGACACTGGCATATACTGCAAACTTCCTTTACCCTACCTTACCCAGGGGCACTATAACATTGCGGATGCTTGCCGCCTGTAATGATTCAGCCCTTTTGTTCTCAATCGCTTTTTAATTCCAGCACAAAATGTAAATTGTAAATAAATTATCCCGTGACTGCCAAGTGGTTTACTATATGTATTAAATATAATCTTTGGAATCAGTCAACTATTTTCATTTTCTATAGTTCAAAAATGTCTTTAAAGGCAGAAAAAAATGACAAATCCCAATTGTTCAGTGAGTAGATTTGGTGAATATTATATTAAATATAGTTCACACTGTTAAAATGCATTTTTAATAATTTCTTTACATTCTATAAAAATGAAGAGTATCCAACCAAGCGTGATTATTCTTTAACGAGACACTGAAGCGAAAAAAAATTATGGTATAATGATTTGTATGTGTAGTACAGCTAAGAAATAAAACAATTGGAGTAGAGACATAAGTCTAATATGGTTTCCAGTACAGGAAGAGTTAAGAGAAACTCCAGTTATCTATGCAAAACAGCCATTGAGCTCCACCACTTTCAAAGTTGCAGAGAGCTCCTCTTCTGAAGCCGGTCATCTCAACTGTCAGTCACTCTATTTTCTTTTTCTCTGCAGCGGACAGGTCAAAAGTTCGCTGGGCTGCTCTGTAAAAACATTCAGAATGCTGAGTAGTGTATAAACTGCAAATATTAGAGAATGATGCAATGTTATAATAAAAACCACTATATAGCTGAAAATATGAGAATCTTTTCTTTGCTACTAATGTTCTAGTAATTATCCGTACTACACAACCAATTCATTATATCATAATGTTTTTTTCTGCCTCAGTGTCTCTTTAAAGTGACACTGAAGTGCAAAAAAAAAAAAAAAAAACCTTATGATATAATGAATTGTATGTGCAGTACAGATAATCAATAGAACATTAGTAGCAAAGAAAAGAGTTTTATATTTTTATTTTCAGTTACTGGTATATACCGGTAGTTTTTTTTTCATTAAAAGAACATTGCATCGTTCTGTCTTATTTGCAGCTTACAAACAACACTCTGCATTTTAAACTTTAAAACAGAGCAGGCTAATGACCCTTTGAACTCCCCTGCAGTAAAACCTTTTCGGAAGCTGTTTTTCACTGTTTCTTTGATGTGTAAGTGCTTCAGAAAATAGAACGGTTTGTGACCCAAGTTGGGTTGGAGAACTCAGAGAAGCTCTTTTGCATAGATAACAAATTAGGTTTTTTTTTTATCTCTTCCTGTACTGGAAACCATATGAGACTCTTTCCTTTGCTGCTAATGTTCTATTTCTTAGCTGTACTACACATACAATTCATTATATCCTAAGTTTATTTTCACTTAAGTTTCCCTTTAAAGGAGTCAGTCATTCGTGTATGGGGGGGAGGGGGGGGTAATCAGTGATGATGTTTAATGAATTATAATATTAGACATAGATGGGCAGAGTACAAGGAAGGAGGCATCCAAAATAATTAGGAAAGAAACCATCCAAACAGCAGGACCATCCCTGTGCTTTTTAGCCTTGAGGAGAGTTCTCCGTCAATAACAAACTTCAATTTATTTTATCAAACTTGTAAGAGAACTCACAGATGGGGGTGATTTTCTTTCACCGATAGTCTGGGAAATATTTACCATTTTTTTTCCTTCGACTATAACCTTTTCATGACAGGCACATTTTAAGGTTATCCTCCTTGTTAGCAATCTAGACGGCTTGGAAAAGTACCCATAGATCTGACAGTTGTTTGATGTGTCTGTTTTTGAATTGAACGCTGATGAACTCATATCTATAGCTACATACACTCCTTAGATTTTTGTGGCCTAAAATGATAATTTGTGACGGATTGGGGTGAAAATCTGAAATGTGTACAGGTGCACTTAGATCAGTTGTGTAACTACAATTCATGGGCCCCCAGTGAAACTTTGAGGCCCCCCCAATGTTCACAACCAGGGCCGGATTTACCATAAGGCACTGTAGGCACGTGCCTACAGGCACCTGATTATGGTAAGGCGGCTCACGTCCCTCAACGAGGGCTCCCTCCCTCCCTATACAGAGTGCTGATGTAGTGTAAATGACAGGTTACTCATCCGGCTCTCGACATTCCACTGATGAGATCTTCCTTCAAATCGGGGGCACCACTGTCCACTAGCTACTTAAACGAACCCTAAACAAGTTAAAAAAACTGAATTTTTACACTTACCTATGGCTTCCTCCAGCCTACCATAGGCCGCAAGGTCGAATCAGTGAAAAACGGCACCTCATAGACTTTAATTATAAAACGATATTTATCGTTTTTATAGTGAAATCATGGTGCAGGATGTCAGTACGAAATTTATTGTTTTGAAAGCTAAATTAGTGCGCCCATATACGAAATTTATCGTTTTAAACCTCATCTTCTTGTTTCTTAAAACATTATTTATAGTTTCAATGGTCATCTTTGGTTGCCATTGTAAAAGTGTATTTTTATTTAATAACAGTGTTATACCTAATAGCCCTAACTAAACCACCGCATTCCCGACGCTCTAATCTAACTAATTGCCCCCAAGCTATGAGCTGCAGCCCTGCCTCACACGTGTCTGTCAGCGGCGGATCTCCGCCTCTCCCCCGCCCCTCTCAGTCTTCCTTTACTGAGAGGGGCGGGGGAGAGATCCGCCGCTGATAGACGCATGTGAGGCAGGGCTGCAGCTCATAGCTCTGCCTCACTCAGAAACGAAGCCCGGATTGCCCCCCGGGGAGTTTGGGTGCAATTAGTTAGAGAATGCGGTGGTTTAGTTAGGGCTATTAGGTATAACACTGTTATTAAATAAAAATAAACTTTTACAATGGTAACCAAAGATGACCATTGAAACTATAAATAACGTTTTTAGAAAAAAAAAAAAAAAAAAAAAATGAAGATTAGGATAAATTGTGTCCCATGCTTTTACTTTTAAAATCGATATATTTTGTACGGACTACAGGAGCAATTAGTGAACGTTCAAAACGAAAAATTTCGTCCGCCATTAGAGCTCTTCAAAACAAAAATTATCATTTTGTATCTAAAACTATAAATATCCTTATTTAAAACAACATCGTTCAAAAAATGGTGCCATTATTCGGCCGGCGCCATTTTTTAACTGTACGCCGCAAGGTCCCCTGGCGTCCTCCTGGCTTCTTCCCTGATCCCGGTCTCATCTCCAGTTACATGATGACAAAGCACTCAGAAAAGCGCTCCAAGTGGGTTCCAGGCCTCAAAGTGTACCTGGATGGCAGGTCCCCCTCCTAGGCTGCCAACCGTACAGCAATCGCTATGGCTATTCATTCATGTGCCTCTTTTAAACTATGTGGGAGAAGAATTTGCATAGAATAATCACACGCATGTGCGATCGTTCCCTTGCAAGACACGGAGCGGAGCACTGTGTTCAGCCTGCCAAACGCGGCTGAAAGAAAAAAAACAAAAATAAAAGACATTTTTATTTAAAAAACAACAACATGTGCATATACATACATATAGGGCTGGAGCACACCAGAGCGGTTCTGGAGCGTTTTTTCAAAACGCTTGCAGGGGGAAAACTGCGTGGCTAATGAAAGTGAATGGGATGGTGCACACCAGAGTGGTTCGTTTTTCCCTCAAATGCAAACTCCTGTCCTGCAGCATTTTTTAGATTTCTGAGGTGTTTCTGCCTCAATGCTCAAGTATAGGAAAGTGGAAATCAGCTCTGAAAAACGCTAGATCAAAGCGGTTTTCCAGGCGTTTTTGTTACAGAAGCTGTTCAGTAACAGCTTTTACTGTAACAAGATTTGTAATCTGCTACACAAAAACGCTCGGCATGTTTAGAAAACGTCTCTAAACCTGCCTAGAATCACTCTGAAATCTACTTCAAAAACCTCTAGCGTTTTGCAGATCTGCTAGAGGTTTTTGGTGTGCACTGGCCCATACATATACATTGCAGCAGCAATCAGATGCCACCAATAGAAAGCTCTGTTGGTAGCAAGAAAAGGGGGGCAATATTTGTTTGTGTGCTAAGTTGTATGGCTGCGCAGCACACTGTTAAAGGGACACTGAAGCGAAAAAAAAAATATGATAGAATGAATTGGTTGTGTAGTACGGATAATAACTAGAAGATTAGTAGCAAAGAAAATATTCTCATATTTTTATTTTCACTTATATAGTGTTTTTTTCTAACATTGCATCATTCTCTAATATATGCAGTTTACACAACACTCAGCATTCTAAATGTTTTTTACAGAGCAGTCTGTGAACTATTGACCTGCTCTCTAGCAGAGAAAAAGAAAATCCTTGCCTGACAGCTCAGATAACAACCTTCAGAACTCAGAGCTCTCTGCAACTTTGAAAGTCGTGGAGCTCAATGGCTTTTCTGCATAGATAGCAACTGGAGTCTCTTAACTCTTCCTGTACTGGAAACAATATTAGACTGATGTCTCTGCTCCTAATGTTTTATTTCTTAGCTGTACTACACAAACAAATCATTATATTATTTTTTTCTTTACTTCAGTGTCTCTTTAAACCTGCATTGTGCTGAATTGTAAAAAATGGCCTGTCACTAGGGGTGTAAGCGTGTGGTCCACAAGCGGTTAACCTCCTTAGTGGGATGCCCGACACTGTGTCGGGCATGCCGCTCTGTGGCCCCAGGAGTCCCCTATGCAGAAAAAATTTGATCCAATGGTTGAAAACCCTCTAGCTAGCACTAGGCTAGCTAGTAAGAGTGTCCGGCACCTCTGGATCCCCCACGATCCTCCCATTTATACATTAACCCCCTGGATCCAGCAATCGCGCAGGCTCCCTCCACAGCTTCAGTTTCTCTATGGGGAGAATTGGGTTTGCGCATGACGTCATGATGTCGGCAACGTCATGTGCGATCCTCCTCATAGTGAAGACTAGAGCTGTGCAGTGAGGCTGCGCCGATCTCTGGATCCAGGCTGGGTAATGTATTAATGAGGGAGCAGCGGCGATCAGAGGGTGCCGGCCATTTGTACTAGCTAGCCTAGTGCTAGCTAGAGGGTTATGAGGCATGATATCTATGGGGGGGGGACTGGAGGGCGCAAACTGGCAAAACCTCCTGAGCGACAAACCAAATCAGTTCAAAAAGATTGTTTATTAATTCTTAGCCTGCTGTTACAGCTGGCAATTGCTACTCTTCACTGAGGTATTTTCACCATAAAATCGGTCATTTACCTCTCTAGTCAGTAATTTCGGATTTTCCTTGCGGTAACGGCCTTAGTGAATGGACATGCGGCAAAGGGCTCTATTCACAAAGCATTACCGCATTCAATAATGCTGAAAACAGCTGATTTTACCAATCACCTTCTTACAAATTCACGAAACCCATCTCCGCACAGAAAATCACAGTTTCCGACTAGTGAGGTAAATTACCGACTTGTGCGGTAATTACCTGTTGGGAAATACCAAGAAATGTCAATTCACAAAGATTTCTGCATTTAATTTACCGGCCAAAAGTGTTTGTTTTTATTTCTCCAGCTCACAGCAGCTGATAACTGGCCCTCCCCAGGCTGTCTCTGTGCTGTAGATTTGACAGACAGCCTTTGGGAAGAGCCAGGCAGCCAATAGGGAGAGCCACACAGCCCTGATATCACTCCGATTTGATGCGATGGGGTATCGGGTGGGTCTTTTACTGTATCAAACAAGAGGAAGCTGACAA
The DNA here is from genome assembly GCF_040937935.1 of Hyperolius riggenbachi. Classification (NCBI taxonomy): domain Eukaryota; kingdom Metazoa; phylum Chordata; class Amphibia; order Anura; family Hyperoliidae; genus Hyperolius; species Hyperolius riggenbachi. Next base: position 70,803,268 of record NC_090655.1, read on the forward strand.
TTCTGCCGGCATCCCTGCATCCCTTTGGATGTGCATATTTGTATTGTAGCATACAGAAGAGCTCCCCCTGGTGGCTGCAGCACATCTAAAGGGATGACAGGCTGCATTGGACAGAAAACCTCCTAGCCACACACAGCTCCCTGCCTGCCCGCTGACCTGCTCCATGCTGGTAAGTGACATTAAGGCCTTGGTCACATTATAGGCGGTTTTGTTAAATTTTAAGCGCGGGCGATTTTCAAAATCTCTCTGAAAGCACTTGTGCAATAATTTTCGGTACTTATCCGTTAGCCGGGCGCATCCGGCAGGTGGCGACAAAACTCCACCATAGTTACATCTTTCCCTACTATCCATGTCGGCCTGGAGGGGGAACAGTAATTAGCGCCACCTGCCAGATGCGCCCAGCTAAGGGATAAGTACCTGATTTTCTATGAGAGAGTTCACATCAGAGTGGTTCGTTTGCGATCCGCTTTGAAAAGCAGTGCTTGAGGCATTTTTGAGGTGATTTGTCTCAATGGAAGGTATAGGAAAAATGCAAAACGCTCAGAAAATCGCTTTGGCAAGCGATTGCGTGAGCGTTTTATTTTAAAAATACATTGTATTTATTGTTTCAGGATTTTTTTTTCCAGATCAAAAGACTGAAGTACTCTGCAAAAGCGCTTACAAAAACGCCCACAAAAACGAGCAAACGCACAGAAAATCGCAGGAAAACTTAAAATGCAGAAAAAAAAAATCCCAGTGCGGATGGACACGCGAGCCGAACGCAATGTAAACACTGCCTTACCGAGCAGGGCTAAAAGGTCCGTACACATGCCGTACTGGAGGCAACGACGGGTCCGTCGTCACCTCCCGCTGGGTGGGCGTTCCAACGACAGTCCGGCGTGTGTACGCACTGTCGGCGGACTGATACGGCTGTTTCTGAGCGATCCGCCGGGCGATCCGGTAGGCATGCGGAAACACTTACGCCGGCAGAGTCCCTCCGTGCGCTGCTCTCTCTGGGAGCATTCACTTGTATGTAATCCGCAGGCTTTGAGGAAGCGGTATTTCCCGTCCACATACCGCTTCCTCTAATCTTTATGAATGGCCATTTTGTTACTTTTTTCTAGATAAATCTAGAAAAACATTGCAGAAGGCGGAAATTTCTCGCTCTGCTGGGGGATTGTAGATTTTCATGCGGGAACAGCTTTTATGAATGCTTACTTTGCTAAATGGTCGGGAAAGTCCGCTGTTTTGAGTGGAAAACTTGCAGTAAAGTTTTATGAATAGAGCCCATTGTTTGGTAAAATCAGCTTTTTTTTTCCTGCTTTACCTCATCCGGTAATGGTCAGGGAATTGAGGCTGCTATGGTGCAGTTCAGATCCACCTGTGTGAAGTATAACTAAATGCAGTCCAGGTTTCCTTGTGCAGGTTAATCAGTGTGTGTCAGACACAGGTGTGTATACAGCAGTTCTGTGGGCTCACTGAGCCATTATTCTCTGCACACTTCACTGGGCCTCTGCGCAGTTCTCTGATATCTATGGTTACTTTGTGCGGTTCAGCAAGAACTCTACACAGCAGCAACTAAATTGTGCATTTCTTCAGCTACTAACTATTGTTCAGCTAAGGGAGAAAAATAAAACTGACTGCAATGATCTCTTGAACTCCGTGGGATCTACAAACAGACTCTCTTACTGAAGATTTCAAACTCAGTTCATTTTCAAATCTACCTCAGAAGTCTATGCTGTACTGTTGCTATGGGATATACCACTTCAAATCTACCTCAGCTGTCTCTGCAGTATATATTACTATGGGATATACTACTTCAAATCTACCTCAGATGTCTCTGCAGTATATTATTACTATGGGATATACCACTTCAAATCTATCTCAGATGTCTCTGCAGTATATATTACTATGGGATATTGCTTCAAATCTACCTCAGACGTCTCTGCAGTATGTTGCTATGGGATACCGCTTCAAAGCTTCCGCAGACATCTCTGCAGTGTCTGTTGCTATGGGATACCGCTGCAGTGCCTGTTATGTTTCTGCTCTGCAGTGTGTACTATCTGCTAACTACTGTACTCTCTGCTCCATTGCCTCAGTCCCTCCACATGTGCCATATTCACACAGCACTGTGTTATTTACTTGGACAAGCTGGATCTCTGTTATGAAAGGCCCAGCCCTGGGTAGCTGTCATCAGTAGAAGATGTTACATTTTACCCCCTCAGCTAGAGGACATCAAAGGTAGGACACAATTATTAGTGATGTGATGGTAAATTCAGCACGTCAGTTTTTCTTTTGGCTGTACACTAACTGGAATTAGCAAGGACTGAAGGTTTTTTTTTTTTGTTTGTTTTTAAATTGCACAGGGATAATTAAGGTTTAAAATGGAACCTGAGGCGAGAGGGGATATGGAGGTGGCCATATTTATTTCCTTTTAAGCAATACCAGTTGCCTGGCAGCCCTGCTGATCATTTGCCTCATACTTCTAGCCATAGACCCTGAACAAGCATGCAGCAGATCAGGCATTTCTGACATTTGTCCGATCTAACAACATTAGCTGCATGCCTGTTACTGGTCATATTCAGACACTGCTGCAGCCAAATAATCAGCAGGACTGCCAGGCAACTGGTATTTTTTAAAAGGAAATAAATATGGCAGCCTCCCATATCCCTCTCTTCCCTTTAAGTAATCATGAGCTTCTGATCTGATTACCCCTGTGGAAAGTTTTTGTTGCAAGTCCTGCTAATCCCAGTTTCTGGGAAAGGTAAATTTAACATTTTAGTAAAACCTATGTCAGTGATTTAGGAAACGGTAAGGTTAGTCATATACAGATCGCAGTGCACAATTATGTGATGAATAAGCAAATGTGACATTGTCAGGCCATTCATGAACGTTGCTGCTATGCTGTGCGGTCCTGTCCCCAAACTGCTCTGAAAAGCACAGAACAACTGTCTTAAAGTTTCCAAGATAATTAGATTCTATTCCGCTTCTACTGGCATGAGCCATTTTTTTGAGGGCAATATTTTACAGAAGAGTGGCTAGGGACATATTGAAAAAGCGGTACTGTCAGCTTGTAAGTAGTTACAAAGACCATGGTGTTTGCAAGAGAGACTAAGTACTTACATGGTGAAGACTGTGCTTCAGTTAATAAGACACAGGTTACAGGATATCCTGGCCAAACAATGTTGTGAGGTATTTGTCTTTTGCTATTGAAATCTGTGCCAGTGGATATTTGATGGTGGGTGACTCCTAGGGTGGAGTGGGGTCTAGATATTGGACAAGGGTTTTACAAAAGAGAGGTTTAGATGGGTAATTTGGTATGGTATCTCTCCTAATAATAGTAATAACCTTATTTATAGTACTTTCAAAAGCAAATGTTTACTATATGCCTAAGGCCCTATTCACAAAGGCGCGGTGTAGGGATGGTCAATGAGATGCAAATAATTTCTAGTTGATGCAGGATTATTTAATTTAAATCCTGCTGAGGTAAAATTGGATTAGTGCAATTTCAATCTGCATAGGTTTGCATACAAATTTGCATAATCTTGCATCAACTCGAAATTATTTGCATCTCATTGACCCTCACTAGTAACGGCCGCAATGGGCTCTATTCACAATCATTTTCCGCATGTGGAAATGCACTTGTGGTAAATTCCTGACTGTAATAAGACCATCTTGACTTTTACCAAATTTTATGTATGATTATTTACTGTATGTGTAAAATTGTACACACTGTTTACGTGTATGCGTAAAAAGTGCGGTAAAAATCCGCAAAAGACGCTAATTCCCACAGAAGAAAAATCGAAATTCACAAACAAAAAAGGGGTGCATTATTTCTGACTTATCTACCAATTTTATATCACCTACTAATACTTGGTGATATACAGTATTTCGCATTGACTTAAATGGGAGTCTGGAGCCATGAGTTTGCTGGACTTTTTATTTATTTATTTATTTGACAATGTTTTTTACTCATGGTTTCCGCATATTTGCTATGTAATTATGCATGTTTCCTCTTTTTTTCCCGCATTGTTGCCACATGCGGAACATTTTTAACAAATGTGGATAAAAAGTGCGGAAATCATTACTGACAGTAATACAGCGGTACAAAATCTTACTGCATGTGTGATTGTGAATAGAGCCCTTTGTAATGCAGCTTGCCGCACTGCAATGCACCACCTATGTGACGCTCACAGTGCGGTGGTAGCGTTGTGGTATGGTAATGCATTGCACTAAACGCGCATTAACTGGTATGCATACTTTTCATTGACTGTACTCTTCACTATAAGCAGTGGATACAGAGGTGCCAGCAGAATAAAAAAAACATGAACCAATATAAAACCAGTAAAATCGGGGGGTAAGGGTGGACTTACCTCCCCAGAAGGTCAAACACAACCAATGTGATTGGTAAAGACAAAATTTAATTTGTACTCCAAATAAAACAATTGCAACGTGTTTCGCGGGTCTCACGCCCGCTTCCTCAGGCAAAATACAAAAAGGAGTAACTCAGACGTTGTGCAGTAGGATGCAGCGCCTCTGGGGAGGTAAGTCCACCCTTACCCCCCTGATTTTACTGTTTTTATATTGGTTCATGCTTTTTTTTTTTTTTTTTTTTTTTTTTTTTTTTTTTTTTTTTATTCAGCTGGCGCCTCAGTATCCATTGCACATTGTTATCCACCTGGTGGATGGGTGTGAACTTCCTACTACGGAGAGCGACTTCTTAGCCTGAGTGGGGACAGGCTTATTTTCCCCATATGCGCAAAGAGTGGTTGCCTGACACTTGGCAACCCGTGTTTGTGAGTATATCATTCTCTACTTGCTATTACATTTATACCTCAATATCATCAATAATACACTATTGGAGGCTCCCGGTTGTTGTTGTTGTTTTGTTCTGTTTTACATATCTTCACTATAAGCGACCGTAATGTTCTGTACGACATCTTTGTTCCATTGTTGGATTCCTGTTATACAGGGAACACAATGCAACATCTCACTGTAATCATGGCCTTATAGAAAAATATATGAAAGGTCTGGTTCACACTGGGGTACTTTCAGCAGCGTTTCAGCATCTTAGGCTGGGTCTCCACTAGCTACCGCGCATCCTACAAGACGCGCAGCGGCACTTCCTCTTCTGTGAGTACGCAGCCGGAAGCCGTGAGATGCACGACTATGGGATCCCCTGCCACTCGCACGTAAACTGACAGCAATGTCGGCCGAATCGCTATGCCAAGTGATTTGGCCGGCGGCACCATTATTCCCTATGGCAGAGTTTCCCCACGCAAGGTAAACACTGTGGATTCAGCCTGTTTTCTGCACTAGTAAACGAGCCCTTGCTGATCGCTGGTAATCGGCAAAGTGCTGCAACAATGTATGCCCACTTCCCTTAAAATGTCTTTGCGCCCCTGGGTGGAGAAAGGAAGGAGGAGCGTACCACCCCAAACAAGAGGTTTACATCTTGGCGTATGTCACTGTAGTGTTTGCTATTTGTAGAAACCAAAAACTCGCTGCATACAGCATTTCGGAAACAATCGTCAAAATATCCTAACGCTGTGATCCGGGGAGAAAATGAAATAGACCTGAATCAATCCACAGCAAGATTGTGGAGATGTATATTGATGTAAGATTATTTTTTAAGGGGAGATGCACTTTCATAAATAAGAGTGGCCATATCTACCATAAGGGCTGGAACCCACAGGAGCGCTTTTGGCAGCGTTTTGGCAGCACTGCGATACGCTAGCAGTTTGCCAAAACGCTGGGCTAATGTTAATGGATGGGGCAACTTCCACAGGAGCGTTTGCGTTTCTCAGAAACGCAAACGCAGGACGTGCAGCATTTTGGGAGCGTTAGCGTTTCAATGTAAAGTATTGAACCGCTAGCGGAAACGCTCAGCAAAACCTAAACTGAGCGGTTTTGCTAGCGTTTTGCGGTTCAGCACACTGTAACAAAATGAAAAATAATTCACAGGACCAATCAGGATCAAAACGCAAAACGCTAGGTAGGGATGAGCGTAATGACCTAATTACGAATTTCCGAAATTTCGCGAAATTACTACAATTACGATTTTAGCAGTAATCGAAATTTCGTAATTTTCGCAAATTACGCAAATTTTCGTAATTACGATTACGAAATTTAGTATTTTAAAGTTTGCAAAGGTTTCTATCCCTCTAGATGCCTAAAATGAACAACCAACCAACCTCCTCTCTCTCTCCTCTCTCCTCTCTCCTCTCTCCTCTCTCCTCTCTTCTCTCTCTCTCGATTTGTAGTATTTCAAAACCATACTCACATTCACGACATGTCCAGGGATCAAACCCAGGCCAACCACATGGAAGACAGCTATGCTCACCACCAAACACACACTAAATAGACTGCTAACCTAAATCTTACTTGTAGACAGTCATATGAGACACATGCTGGGTGCAGGGCTTTGTGATTGGACCATGCGATAGAGTGAGGTGCAAAAATGAAATCATGCCTAGCAGAGGATGGTTTCACAGTGCTAAATGCTAGGCTGGCTGTGGTGCAATTGGTTAGTGTGTCTGGCTGGTAACAGCAAGGTTACAGGTTCAATTCCATCCAGGCATGTCTTTTCCTTTTGCGTTCAACAGTTGTCCAAACAGAGCCAACAGAGCCCCAGATAGCCATGTAGAGTTAGGTCACAGCTAGCCTGGCTGTGGTGCAATTGGTTAGTGTGTCTGGCTGGTAACAGCAAGGTTACAGGTTTGATTCCATCCAGGCATGTCTTTTCCTTTTGCGTGCGCGCGCTGCGCCATTGAACCCCATGGGGTATTTTGCGTGCGTAAAACTTTACGCATGCAAAACTTTGTGCTCGGTGTTTGGACAACTGTTGAACTCAAAAGGAAAAGACATGCCTGGATGGAATCGAACCTGTAACCTTGCTGTTACCAGCCAGACACACTAACCGATTGCACCACAGCCAGGCTAGCTGTGACCTAACTCTACATGGCTATCTGGGGCTCTGTTGGCTCTGTTTGGACAACTGTTGAACGCAAAAGGAAAAGACATGCCTGGATGGAATCGAACCTGTAACCTTGCTGTTACCAGCCAGACGCACTAACCAATTGCACCACAGCCAGCCTAGCATTTAGCATTGTGAAACCATCCTCTGCTAGGCATGATTTCATTTTTGCACCTCACTCTATCGCATGGTCCATGGTCCAATCACAAAGCCCTGCACCCAGCATGTGTCTCATATGACTGTCTACAAGTAAGATTTAGGTTAGCAGTCTATTTAGTGTGTGTTTGGTGGTATGGTGGTGAGCATAGCTGTCTTCCATGTGGTTGGCCTGGGTTTGATCCCTGGACATGTCATGAATGTGAGTATGGTTTTGAAATACTACAGATCTCGAGAGAGAGAGAGAGAGAGAGAGAGAGAGAGAGAGAGAGAAGGAGGACTGACTGACTGGGCTATTCATTTTAGGCATCTAGAGGGATAGAAACCCTTACAAACTTGAAAAAGTAAAATTTCGGTTGGAGACACGAAATTCGTCATTACGGGAGTGAAATTTCGATTACGAAATTGTAAATTACGATTTGAAAATTAATTACGAAATTACGAATTTGGGTCGTAATGTTAAATTTCGCATGCGTAATAAAAGCAGTTCGAAATTTCGAAAATTTCGGCTCATCTCTAACGCTAGGCATCCGCTGGGGAAAAAAATACAATGTTGCAAAACATGACCAAAAACGCACATGAATCCGCTTGCAAACCGCTCAGACAAATCGCTGGCGGTTGCGTTTTGCGTTTGCTGATTTCAGTGGGTTCCAGGCCTAAGGGCGGCTGTCCTAGGTTTCACTGCAGCTTGGCGCTGGCATAGCTCCCAACTGTCCCTCTTTTGTAGGGACTGTCCCTCTCTCCCTCTTTCCTCCTCATTTGTCCCTCTTTCAGGACGCTAAACTTTATTCCCATCCTTTAAATTGATATATTACTGATTTTAAAATGTTGTTGTTATGAAGGAAAATGAACCAGGATAGAAAGGACCAGTTATAAAACAACATTTTTCTTATGGAATCTTTATGGTATGTGTGACTAGGGTTGTGGTGGGGGCGTAATCAGGGGCTTAAGTGTGCCTCTTTCTCATCTCAAAAAGTTGGGAGGTATGCACTGGTGCTACTCCTTTCCATTTTTTTTTTTATTTTTATTTTTTTTACTAATGCAGCAAAGCTGGTACACAGGTCAAGATGATACAAATACAGGGTAGTCTCCAACTTATGAACGACCCCCCGATATGAACGGCATTGATTATGTGGGAACAAGCCCCAAATTTTTTTTTTTCAAATTGAATTTGAAAGAATTGATAGTACTTATCCGTTAGCCGGGTGCATCCGGCAGGTGGTGCTAATTACTATTCCCCCTCCAGGCCGACATGGATAGTAGGGAAAGATGCAACTCTGGTGGAGTTTTGTCTCCACCTGCCGGATGTGCCCGGCTAACGGATAAGTACCGAATTGATTTTAACAGATTCTTACAAGAAAAAAAAAGTTTGTTTTTTTTTAAACTTGTATAAGCAGGCACAGGGGGCAGAGGAGGTACATGGGACAGAGATGGCACAGTGTTCTGACGTAAGAACGAACCTACAGTCCCTATCTCATTTGTTAACCGGGGATTACCTGTAATGAGTCCATGCAAGTATTTATGCAAATTTGATAAAAATGCAAGCAGCTGGAAAATAGACCAATTATATGCCAAAAGAGCAGCGTTGAGGCCTCTTGCACATCATCTATAGCAGTGATGGCTAACCTTGGCACTCCAGCTGTGGTGGAACAACAAGTCCCATGAGGCATTGCAATACTCTGACAGCTCTAAACATAACTCGGGAAGGCAGAGGTATGATGGGATTTGTAGTTTTGTCACAGCTGGAGTGCCAAGGTTAGCCATCACTGATCTATAGCCTTTTTCAGCTGTGTGATGCTGATAGTCTTTTTGTGTCTGGTTTTACCCTGTGACAAAGACAAGGTTCCTGTCTGCCATTTTTCCCCATGAGACTGGTGTCCTTTGTCAGTTGTCACATTATTCTTCGGAGATGCTGATAGGCTTTGTGTGTGTAATTCATCCTATGTGGCACTGACCAGTTTACTGAGATTTTTTATAACTGACACAGAGTCAACAGAGAAAAGATATATAGACAGGACCAGATTTTGTACATTTTACCATCCAAAGCCCACTTTCAACAGCTTCCCCCAACCGGCAGGCGGCAGCATCCTACCCCCGCCCCCAACAGGGCAGAGATTAGATTGTAGCCTCCTCTGATGGCAGTTAGTAAAGTGATGGCAAGGCTAACATTATAAGTACGGTACCTCTGAGGACAGCTAGTGACATGATGGCAGGGATTAGAATATAAGCTTCTTGGTGGGCAGCACATTTGGTGAGTGACAGGCAGCTCAGAGATCACTGTGTCTGTTCGCTGCCCTTCCTGCCCCGAGTGACAAGATCCAGCTGTTAGTAGTTTCCACCGCTATGTGCAAACTCTGTGTAGCAGGATGAATGTTCGCCAGGCTAACTGCTATTACCATCCTGCTGCCCACAGCCCGCCCCTAGCTTTCCTGGTGCCCTAGGCCATGGCCTATGTGGCCTTTCCTGAAATCCGGCCATGGATATAGAACTGTTGCTCATAGCAAATAAATGTACTTTCCAATTTCCTTTGTGAATACCAGAAACTGGAAAACTAATTTTATATGAAATTACAGGAATCCTACTGCTGTCTGCAGATTGGCGGCACATTAGACTACTTGCACACTATACAAGTATAAATCGCATTTCATGTCAGGAATGCGGTGTGACACATAGTGAAGCATACAGTACATTGAAAGTCTGCTTCACTGCCAATGTAAATACACATGTTGTCCGGTAAATTCAAAGCATACTGTGCATCACTCCAATGGAATGCACAACTGATGAAGATGAGCTGATGTGAATGTACCATAGAAATATAATTGAGTGATCCGGTTTAATTATGTTTGGGTATTTTCTTTTAGGGGTGGGGGACTCTAAGTACAGTATTTTTCTGACTATAAGACGCTCCTGACCATAAGACGCACCTAGGTTTAGAGGGCAAAAACAAGTGGAAAAAATATTTATTACTACACCTGGTACATCCATGATGAAAGACGCATCTTGTGGATTATGCCCCCTTTTTTTTACCTCATGCCCCCTTGTACCTCTTGTTTCCGCCTCTGTCCTCCTTGTCCCCCTTGTTTCCTCCTCTATTCCCTCTTGTGTCCCCCTGTGTCCTCCTCTGCATGGGCACAGTACAGGGAGTCCCCAACATTCGGTGGGTTGGAGGTTCGTATTGGCAGGCGTTCGGGGAGGAATGACCTCTGTCATATGGTTTGGGATTTTTTTTTTGTAAGGTGGGAGGCTCTGCCTTTGTAATGTTGGTAGATCACATTGAGGGCTGGTTCACACTGTGAATTATTGCGCTTTGATTGCCAATTGCCTATTAGCAAGGCAATTCCATATGCAGCAAGCCATCTCTCATGTCCAGCTGCCCTAGATCATGGCCTTTGTAGCCATTCCAGAAATCTGGTCCTTTTTGTAGCCTCTGTAGCTAGCTACTAATCACTAGTAGAAGACACCCAATGAGCATTCAGGAGGTACTCGCTACCCAAGACATTGCACAGTTTTTTTTTTTTTACTGCTTCGTTACTAAAATGCCAAGCAATATGTATTGTCCCCATTGTTACCATAAAGTCCAATGATCACCTCTTTACTCTGAGCAACTGAGTTTATTATTATTACTAGGGACCTTAGCCTATTTAATAACGGGCTCTAGGTCTGTCGCCGCTGTCACGTGTCAGTGCACATGCACACGCTTGGCCGGCCCCCCGGCTGTCCTGCTCCTGTCCGAGCAACGGCTGTCCCTGCAGCACATGTGCAGTAGCGTAGACGGAGGGACACACACACACATGGACATGAGACGCTGAGACACGGGTTTTATTAGGTAGACTTATAATATTTTTTAAAAACTGCCAAACCTGTCCAGCAACTTGCATGCATAAGTTCTTGCACTTAGAATAACCATGCCAGTCCGATCGCCACTTATATGGGAGAATTCCGTGATGGAAATCGGAACATTTGTGTAAGGGGTTGGCATAATTGGCACTCCACTAGGCTGAATTTTATGAGACAATCACATTATATTATTGCATTCTATTGCATCGATTTTTCTATTTACAACTCTGGACTTATTTTCTCCTTCATTGGCAAGTGCCATAAATGATGAGCCCATAGCGAGGTATGAATTGATCCATTCAATCCATTTAATTCTCTTTTGATGCTGATCGTAACTGAAAAGCTAATTCTAAGTCATCCACTTTGAGTGTACAGAGGGGGATTTCTCCTCTAAATATTTATGAGACGTGTGATTGGAGTAGTTCTGTCGTACAACAATGAGCATTCAAAAGTGATTTTCAAATATGTATAATTTTTTTTTTCTTTACGGTGTATCCATACTAAACGGGCACACCTCACCTTTCACTGTAGGTTGGCGGATTTTGTCAATGCTTTCTCTTCAAGGGATTTATGCAGAAACCAATCCAGAACTCTTTATGGACTGTAAGATGAACTGGTTCATGCCTTTTTATAGAAATATGACCTATTCCTCATTCCCCCTTCCTTTCTCTACCAATACTTCTACATTTATTGAAATCCGTCCTCAAAGCACAGAAGACAGAAACCAATATGCAACAAACCCTGGGATTGCTGATTTACAAAGGAGAGGGATTGTACATTTCAGTTCCTTGTCTTAGTGCTGCCATAATCACATATGCACTTCCTGCTGGGCCTCTGGAGCCAAGACTAGCTCCTAATGCAGCTGTGCATGGCTTCATTTAAAGGACAACTGAAGTGAGAAGTATTTGGAGGCCGCCATATTTACCGTATATACTCGCATATAAGCCGAGACACCCACTTTTCCCTCAGAAACCAGGAAAAAGTGATTGATTTGTGTATAAGCCCCCTCCCCAGTATAGCCCCCCTCCACAATAGCCAGATGTGCCTCCAGTACAAGTCAGCCTCCCCCCTCCCCTTAGCCAGATGTGCCCCAAGGAACATACGGCTGTGTCACTAGAGGGAGTCATAGATATGAGACACAGAGATTTCCACACAGGAAGAATCCCCGATCATTGCACCACTCCACTAGCCAGGTGACACAGGTAGTCTTGAGCAGCACATTCTGCACATGATGTTGCAGGTGATGGGTGACACAGACACAGCAGGGAGCCAGCCAGCAGCATGATCACTAGTGCATGATCTTTAAGCTAGGTACACACCATACAATTTTCTGGCAAATTTACCCGCCAGATCAATTATTTCCAACATGTCTGATCTGAATTTCGATCGATTTCCATAGCAGTAAACAGAAATTTATCAGAAAAACAATTGGAAAATCAAAAACTCGATCAAAATTCAGATCGGACATGTTGGACATATTCGATACCAGAAAATGGTATGGTGTGTACCTAGCATTACGATGCTAGTAACCAAACCTGCTCCACCATCTGTTCTGCTCCACTGACTCACATATAAGCCGAGGGGGTAACTTTGAAGCACTTTTTTGTGCTGAAAAATTAGGCTTATACACAAGTACATAAAGTATTTCCTTTTAAACAGTGGGGTAACAGTAAAAAAGGGCGCAGGAGGCTAGTGGACAAATCGGGCGCCGCCATTCACTCCTATAATAATTATCGTTTAATGGGCGCCGAACAGGAAAAAAGGGCGCCCGAGAATAATAACGTTTTCCAACGGCGCCAGAAGATTTTTCATGTTTTTTATAACTGCTTGTGATGATTTACGTTTCTTATTTCAATAAAACATTATTTTAAATGTTATCCCTTACTGTTTGTAAAACATTATTATTCACAAAACAAAGCGATCAGTACGTAATGTAAATTGTAATATATTTTATCCCTTACTGTTTTTAAAACATTATTCTACACACAATACAGTGAGCACTAAGGAGGGTCTTAGGTTTAGGCACCAACAGGGGGGTCTTAGGTTTAGGCACCAACAGGGGGGTCTTAGGTTTAGGCACCAACAGGGGGGTCTTAGGTTTAGGCACCAACAGGGGGGTCTAGGGGTTAGGGGTAGGTACAGGGAGGGTTACTTAGGCACCAACAGGGGGGGGTCTTAGGTTTAGGCATCAACAGGGGGGTCTAGGGGTTAGGGGTAGGTACAGGGAGGGTTACTTAGTAATTTTTTTTTAAACGTTATTATACGTTTCACTATTTAAACGGAAGATTAACGTTTTTACAATTGCCGATTTAATGCACATTATTTAATGATTTATAACTTTATAAAACATTAATTTTAAACGAAATACAGTACAATACATTTTTAAACGTTATCCATGCTTATCGTTTAAAACCCTGCGCCCTTTTTTCCCAGCGCCCCTTTTTAACGTACGCTAACTAAGGATCTTGGGGCCCCAGTGCGAATTTTTTTTTCATATGGGGCCCCTAGCACTTTATTAACATGGAGCCACAAAACCTATCAAGGACAGCTGCAGTGTCAGAGAGTAGATGTATCTAGAGTAAGGAAATCATTTTTTTAAGGTTTAACACTATGCAATGCACATATAGAGGTGTTCATTCCCAGCATGCCACTAATGAAAAGCTAATAAGATGAATGAAGAAGGGCTCTTAGTGGGCCCCTCTGGTCCAGGGGCCCCAGTGCGGTCACAACCTCTGCACCTCCTTTTGCTATACCACTGCTTTTAAAGTGAACCGGAGGTGAAAATAACTTGTAAAAACAAAACAGAGGACACCAAGAGCCCAATAGTGCAATATTGTCTGGTAAGCTCAATATATAATGTAATGTCAAAGGTTCTTATACTCACAAAGGTGGGTTACCATCAGGCAACCACTTGACAGGCAGGTGGGGAGTATTAGTACCTGACCCCACTCAGGTATAAAAGTTGCTCTCTGTAGATAGGAAAATGGGGAAAGAACCCCTCCACCAGGGGTGGACTTAACCGTGCTGTAATATGTACGAACAGAGGCGCCAAGCAGAGTAAAACAATGTTCTAAAAATGACAAAAAGAGGGAAGTCGAGGTGGACTTACCTCCCTCTGGTAGTGGACATATACTCAAATGCAGAGTAAAAAATATACAATTTATTCACAGCTCCATAAAATCGCAACGCGTTTCGCCGGCAACAATCCCGCTTCATCAGGCAGTACAGGAGCATATAAAACTGGTTCAGGTCCATAAAGCGTGTGAGCGCCTCTGTGAGAGTGGGAGGTGAAAATAAAGTGATGTGAGAACGCGGAAAAGCCGCCGCGTGTACTGACAGCAAGGTGGCTGATTACGTGTCCAATGCGGCGGTCTGCACGCGGAAGCGTGCATCTAGTGACATGGCAGAATGCAGAAAAGCCTCCGCATGTAACGACAGTAAGGCGGCTGGTTCCACGTCCAGTGCAGCACATTGCACACAGCAGCGTGCAGCTAGTGTGGCTGAGCCTGTTAGTTCACACAGGTTTAGGAATACGCGCGCGTGCTGAAAGGCAGAACTTTTATGATGGCCAAGGACCTCAGAGCTGGTAGCCATTGGTTGATCATTGGCGCCAGAGAGCAATGTACTATATATGGTTACTGCTGGCCACTCTCAAGTTGTCTGCGGTTGCGATCACTACGTGGAAGCACTCAGACCTTAGTCAGATCCAACAGTGTGTTTGAACCAGAAGGACCTGGGAATTCACACTGAGCCAGATTACTTGTGTTATCATTCTGTTATACTTCAGACTAGTTCCAGGGTGTAGAGAGACCACGGACCTCACACCCAAGACTAGGCAATGTTTGTTATTTGTTATGACCTGTTGCTTTCCTGACTTTCCCTCTGCTTTCTGATTCGGTACCACGCATATCTGATATCTCGTTGCCAAACCCTGCCTGACTTGGATACCGAATCAGTCTTCTGTCTTTGTACTTTATCAGTCTGTGTGTTGCCGACCTGGCTTGCCCGACCTCGAGAGCTATCTCTCTCCACTTAAGAGAGAGTCTCCAAGATCAGTCAGTGACATCCACCTTCAGGTGTCACTCACTCTCTGGTCCTTCCTATTTTCAGCCTGACTCCACCCCTTGGAGAGTCTCAGGCTGCTGAAAGGTTTCTATACCCTCCATAGCAGTATCTTCTGTACTGCTTAGGGTCACCTGTTCATCAGGTGGGTTGCTCAAAGTCATACTGTTACACCAAACACTCACTATGTATGTATGTATGTATGTGTGTGTGTCCAGAGGTTAGCGCTATATCTGTATTGTTGGTGATTCTGCAGATCATCCATAATCAGGTATAGATCTGTATTTTTGGTGATACTGCAGATCACCAATAATCAGATTCTCTCTGTGTGTTGACACAGATCGTTACAATGAGATAAAGTTATATTTATCCTCCTCCTTAAAATGACTTTTTTAGACACCCCAGGATTTTATTTTATATTTAAACATTTAGAAAGTAGATTGAATGTTTTGTTGTCTCTGCTCATATGCAGTCTATTAAGTGTCCCTAAATGAAAATACATACACTATATTGATGCTTTATCTCTCCCTCTGCTCTCAGGACTATGTAGAAAAAAATGTATTCTGCCAGGAAAACTTTTGTGGCTGTAATTTTGCTTATCAGTGATTACTATATTCCTGACAAGCTACTGACAAAACAGAAGCAGTCACTTCCTAATATGTTTAGTACTATACATACACATGTTTATCTCATTATGTCACCTGTCGCCTCGGGTACACTTTGAACATCATCAGTTGCTTGGCTACCCCTTTTTGCCGCAACACCTTTCCCTACTAACCAGCAGGCAAACGCTGCGCCATTGTCAATGGCTAGGATTCAGTTTAGCTAATGCCCATAGAACCATCACGGGCCACGCCCACTGCTGATCTTTGCTTGGTAAATCTGTGTATGCCGCTCTTTGGTACGTGCACCTTGACGATGCTTTAGTGAATTACCCTCTTATGGTAACACTGTACAAAAGAGAAGTAGAAGGTGGTTTCTGAAAACATGACACAAAGCATTATGATAATCTTAACCGCATTACAATATTGAAAGACGCTTGCTTAAGAAAAAAAAACCTGACACACTACGTGTTCGCTGTGAATGGCGCTGATTAAAATAAGTCCTGCTTTGATTTGCACAAGTGAATTAAAAGAAGAACTTGCATTTCCAATTTAGATTTAACGGTTACAGAGAGTCGCCGGTTTATTAGGAATGCCTACATGTCTCATGCATCATTCAGGTAACAGAAGCCATTCAAGGAATATATTCAGCCTGATGTACAAAAAGCACAGAAAATAATACTGTATGATATTGCCAGCCACTGCAGCCAATTACACTAAAGCTGCTCTTTTTTAAAGGGGTTCTTTCGCGAAAAAAGTAGGCAGTTAAAAAATGTGACAGATGACAGGTTTTGGGCCAGTCCATCTTTTTAAGGGGGATTCTCAGGGCTTTCTTTGTTTTCAACAGCATTTCCTGAACAACAGTTGCAAAATCTAACTGACATAATAGTGTGCAAGTGATTAGGGAGGCCGGCTGGTATCTTGCTATTTTGGCAGTTAAACTGCTGTTCAGGAAATGCTGTTGAAAACAAAGAAAGCCCTGAGAATCCCCCTTAAAAAGATGTACTGGCCCAAAACCTGTCATCTGTCACATTTTTTAACTGCCTACTTTTTTCGCGAAAGAACCCCTTTAATAAGCTATTACAGGTTTGAAGCTGACCTGTAGGGAAATTTGAAAAGAAAAAAAACAACACAATTTTTAGTTCGGAATCGGTTTTATTCGGCGAATATGATGAATGTCGCACCCAGAATCTTGTGGTATACACGGCATGGAATACTGCAATACAGATAACGGGCATTTAGACATAATCAGAAGTACAGGAAAAGATTACAAACACAACAGACAGCAATGCAAGACTTGGGCCCTTTTTACACTGGCGTGTTTTCAGTGCATTGCGTTACCCAATTTTAATCACTTGAGGACCAGAGGTTTATACCCCCCTAGTGACCGGGCCATTTTTTTGCAATTCAGCACTTCACAACATTAAGGGTAGGAAGGAACACCCTAGGCAGAATCGCATATGCATTATCCATAATACATAAGCACATAGTGGAAAACGCATATACGATTCTGCCTAGTGTGTTCCTACCCTAAGGGCCCATTCGCACTTGAGCATTTTGCCGGCGTTTTCGGCAAAACGCTCAAACGCTAGCGCTTTTCAAAGCGCTAGGGTAATAAGTCTATGGGCCCGTTCTCATGTGGGCGATTTGTGCTAATCGCCGCAAATCAAAACGCTAACCACGTAGCCTGCACCATTTTCAGGCGATCTCCCGGCGATCGCGTTTTAGTGCTATAGAAGCGCAAAACAAGATCGCTAAAAAATCGCCAGGTGTCAATGGTGCTTTTTTGGAGTTAAACGACAAAAAAGCCAGAGCACAACGCTAGCAAAATCGCTAGCGTTTTGCGATCAAGTGTGAATGGGCCCTAACGGTTTATCGCTCGGTCCTACAACTTGGCACCCAAATTAATTTTACATATATATATATATATATATATATATATATATATATATATATATATATATATATATATATATATATATATATATATATATATATATATATATATATATATATATATATATATATATATATATATATATATATATATATATATATATATATATATATATACTTAATTCATAAAAAAACTATTTGTTTTATTTTATTTTTTTTGTGCCCCCCCCCCCAATCCATCACTTTCTCTGAATTGGACCTAGGCTATATTACATGCACTAGACATCCCATAAATAGACATATTCCAATGATAAGAAATAGTCTGTGAGTCCCTCTGAGGGACAGTTAATTAAGTGACAAGGCTATCCTCTGTATAGTGCTGCACAAGATCAGTGCTATACAAATGTATTTCTGTATGTAAATAAAAAAAATCGGCCTTCCAGCTCCAATCACTGGCTGGCAGGATGATCGTTGTGGCCCCCTGTTTAGTGATGGGTGATTGCGCTCGTGTGAGCTCCCGTCTAATCCTGCTCCTTGCGAGATGATGACATATGGCATCCTGGAGGAACAAGGGAGCCGCTCTTCGACCCACCGCCAATCTGTGTTAGGCGGTCGGTAAGTGGTGCAGGCTGAGGCTAAAGCAATAAAAGTCTATGGGAAATTTCATACCGGGTGCGATGAAGAAGTATCTGATTTGACGGTAGGTCAGCAGCGCATTATAGTATAGCATCTGTGGTGATGCACGTTGACCAGAAAACATGAAAGTCCATGTAGATGCAGATATTTTAAACTGTTTGGCGTTAGTGTTGCGCATGCGATAACAATCTAGCTCTGCAACGGAATACTGTCTATTCAGAATCAGAATCTTTTATTTCGCCAAGCACGACTGGGTCGTGCCCGGAATTGGGCTTGGCACGTACAGGGTACTGATACACAATATAGTTACAGATACAGGACAGGACATGCAGTAGGAACATAACATTTACAGAATACAGAACATTATATGACCTTTATGCGGAGGAGGACAGTGTGGCATAGGTTATAATACAAAAAAAGCCAACAGGTATGCTTTAGCTGGAGCGCAGTCTATGTGCGGAGTGCTTCAGTGTGTGTGTCATGGTATTGTGGGGTGAGGATGGCCATTTCCATGGAGAGAGTTCAGGAGGTTGACAGCCGACGGAAAGAAGCTGTTCTTGTGTCTTGAGGTCCTGGTGTAGATGGAGCGGAACCGGAGCTTCCGGCTCGAGGGGAGCTGGTTAAAGAAGCGGTAGCCTGGGTGTGAGCGGTCGTTTGCGATCTTTAATGCTCTGGTGTTCAGCCTGGAGTGGTAGAGGAGGTCCAGAGTGGGAAGGGATCTCCCGATGATTCTCTCCGCAGATCTGATGACCCTCTGCAGTTTGAGCCTGTCGCTGGCGGAGGAGCTGGCGTACCAGACCAGGATGGATGAGCATAGGACGGATTCGATTGTGGCTGAGTAGAAGTTTGTCAGAAGTTTTTGGACCACACCGAACTTTTTCAGTTGGCGGAGAAAGAAAAGTCTCTGTTGGGCTTTCCTCTGTGTTAAGGCAGTGTTGGCGTTCCACCTCAGGTCATTGGAGATAGTTGTGCCCAGTAGGCGGACACTGGGGACTCTTTCTACTTCCTTGCCATCAATGTGGATTGGAGGTGGGGTAGAGGCGTGTCTCCTGAAATCAACGATCATCTCTACCGTTTTCGCTGTGTTTAGGACCAGACCGTTCTCTCTGCACCAGCAGCATATATTTCCGACCTGGTGGCGGTACGCCTTCTCATCATTTTTGGTGATGAGACCTACAATGGTCGTGTCATCAGCAAATTTGATTACCTTTACTGAGTCTGACGTGGATTTGCAGTTGTTCGTATACAGCGAGAACAGAAACGGCGACAGGACGCAACCTTGTGGAGCCCCTGTGTTTGTGATTCTAGGTTGCGAGGAGATGGTGCCTAACCTGACGACCTGGGACCTGTTGGTGAGGAAGTCCGTGATCCACAGGCGTAGGGTGGGGTGGACTCCCAGCTCAGCGAGATTGTCTTGAAGTATTTTAGGGCTGATGGTATTGAATGCTGAGCTGAAGTCCAGTAGGAGGATCCTGGCGTAGGAGTCTAGTCTGTCCAGGTGGTCGTAGACAAGCTCCAAGCAGATGTTGATGGCGTCATCGGTGGACCTGTTTGATCTGTACGCGAACTGGTGCGGATCCATCAGTCCCTCTGTGGAGTGCTTAAGGAGGGGTAGCACCATGCTTTCCAAAGCTTTCATGATCACGGATGTAAGTGCCACGGGCCTGAAGTTGTTGAGGTTGAGGATGCCCTGCTTTTTCGGGACAGGGATAATGGTGGACCTCTTGAAGCACGCGGGAACTTTGCCTTCCTGGAGGGACCTGGTGAAGATGGAAGAGAGGGTGGAAGCGAGCTGACGAGCACAGGTTTTCAGGCAGGCTGGTGACACTCCGTCCGGACCCGAGGCTTTCCTGGCATTTAACCTTAACAAGTGTTTCAGAACATCCGCCTCCCTCACTGACGGTGGGGGTGAGTGCGGGCCCAGGGCTACAGTGGCAGATTGCACAGGTGGCTGTGGGGATCCTGCAGGTGCTGGCTGGTTCTCGAATCTGCAGTAGAAGTCACTGAGACGCTCTGCAAGCTCAGTGCTCGGTGTGGCATGCTGAGGGGGAGTCTTGTAGTTGGTGGCAGCCTTCAGCCCTTTCCACACGGCTCGTGAGTCATTTGAGGAGAGGTTCTGTTCCATCTTTTCCGCGTAGCACTTTTTTGCAGACCTCAGCTCTCTGTTTAGGTCGTTTCTTGCCTTCCTGTATTCTTCCTGGTTACCGGACTTATGTGCGGCTTCTTTGCTACGCCGTAGTTGTCGTAGTCTTTTTGAGAACCACGGTTTATCGTTTGGATACAGTTTGAAGGTTTTTGTTGGAATACAGGAGTTCTCGCAGAAGCTGATGTACGAGGATACATTATCTGCCCACTCGTCCAGGTTAGGCGATTCTAGAGCCTTCCAGTCTGTGCAGTCAAAGCAGGCCTGAAGTTGTAGTTTGGCTTCACTTGACCACACTTTGGAGGATTTGGTGACCGGTTTTGAGGTTTCCAGGCGCCTTTTGTAAGTAGGTACCAGGTGGATGATGCAGTAGTCGGATGAGCCCAGGGCTGCCCACGGTGTCGCCTTGTATGCATCTTTCAGGGCCGTGTAGCAGTGGTCGAGGGTGTTGGCACTCCTGGTGGGGCAGGTGATGTGCTGATGGAAACGAGGCAGCTCTTTGCGGAGGTTGGCCTTGTTAAAATCCCCCAAGATAATGAACAGCGAGTCCGGGAGTGCCGTCTCCCACTGCATGATGGTGTCACTGAGGTCACGCAGGGCCACATTTATCTCTGCATCAGGAGGGATATACACACCCACGAGGACGTAGGAGGAGAACTCCCTGGGCGAGTAGTTTGGCCTGCAATTGATGAGGAGTTCCAGTTCTGGTGTGCATTTCTTGGCCAGTAGAGAGGTGTTTGAGCACCAGGCTGAGCTGACGTAGAAGCAGATGCCACCTCCTTTCTTTTTCCCAGAGAGGGTGCTGTCTCGGTCTGCTCGGATGAGGCTAAAACCTGGGAGCTGGAGGGCACTCTCAGGGATGTCGTCATGGAGCCACGTTTCAGTAAAGCAGAAGACTGGGGTGTTATGCCCGAGTTCCCTCTTGTCGCTGAGGAGTCTTAATTCATCTAGCTTGTTAGGGAGGGAGCGGACGTTCGCTAGGAGGACCGCAGGGATGGCTGACCGCAGGCCTCTCCTCTTCAGTCTCGCCCGGACGCCTGATCGACATCCCCTGCGGCGCTGGCTAAAGGGAGGCCAGGGCGCAGAAGCAGTGATTGCTTGAACATGGCTCCAAACAGAGTTGTACAGGAGCCCATCCTCCGGGTGTACGGCTGTGATATGTTCCCATTTGAGGAGCTGTGCTCTGGAGTAGGTGGTACGAGGGGGGAAGGGTAGCATTTGCGGCATGTATGATAAGCCCGCACAGTAAGCGGCGAGTGCAATAACAGTCCATCAGCAGTGTGACACAGATGTGAGAGGCATGAGCAGTAACAGTCCATCAGCAGTGCGACACAGATGTAAGGGGCATGTGCAATAACAGTCCATCAGCAGTGTGACACAGATGTAAGAGGCATGTGCAATAAACAGTCCATCCACAGTGCGGCACAGATGTAAGGGGCATGTGCAATAACAGTCCTCCGCATTGCAAAACAGATGTAAGGGGCATGTGCAATAACAGTCCATCAGCAGTGTGACACCGATGTAAGGGGCATGTGCAATAACAGTCCATCAGCAGTGTGACGCAGATGTAAGAGGCATGTGCAATAACAGTCAGCAGTACGACACAGATGTAAGAGGCGAGTGCAATCACAGTCCATCAGCAGCAGTGCGACACAGATGAAGGAGGCGAGTGCAATAACAGTCGGGCGAGTGCAATAACAGTCCATCAGCAGTGTGACACAGAAGTAAGAGGCGAGTGCAATAACGGTCCATCAGCAGTGTGACACAGATGTAGGGGCATGTGCAATAGCAGTTCATCCGCAGTGCGACACAGATGTAGAGGCGAGTGCAATCACAGTCCATCTGCAGAGTGACCCGGATGTAAGAGGCATGTGCACTACAGGCCAACAGCAGTGTGACACATGTGCAAAAAACAAAAACACGTGCAATACAGTCACACATTAGTGGGACACCGTCCCCCGCATGTACAATAACAACACCTCATGTACAATAACAACCCCTCAGCAGTGCAGCACAATCCATAACTGG
Source organism: Hyperolius riggenbachi (assembly GCF_040937935.1). Classification (NCBI taxonomy): domain Eukaryota; kingdom Metazoa; phylum Chordata; class Amphibia; order Anura; family Hyperoliidae; genus Hyperolius; species Hyperolius riggenbachi. The sequence continues at coordinate 70,825,583 of NC_090655.1, forward strand.
CAGGGGCTTGATCCTCAGACTGTCCATCATCAGCAGCACAGTGCAAGAAGCCGGCAGTGATAAGGCTGAGGCTGTGCAAATTCTTTTCCCAGTACCCCGCAGTACCCCAGAAGTTTGCAGGACTGTGTGGCAGGGGGTCACAAAACAGAAGTCTCACCTGGTGGTAGATGGTGGTTGGGACTGGAGTCTTGGCTCGGTGGAAAGCTGGATCCGTTGTGGGGTAGCCTCCTGCGGTGCTCAGTTTCCTCTGAGCCAGCTGTGCTTGGGGAAGTGCGGCCGCATGTCGGCTGAGGAGCGGTCCCGGACTGAAGTATTGCTCCCGAGGCTGGAGGTGGAGGAGTCGGCTGCTGAGGAGCTTCCGTGGAGCTGCGGACTGGGAGGCTGACTGGCAGCGGGGACTGTGCTCTGCGCTGATCTGGCAGAGGCAGCCCCGGTCCTTGTGTGGGAGTAGGGCCCTGCTTGTGGGGGCCGGTCCACCGGAGGTAAGCTTGGGCCAGTGCGGGCCTATAAGCGCCCGCAGATGCAGTCCTGAGGGGCACCGGTCAAGGGAGCAGATCCGCGGTGCTGGAGAAAGACAGAAGCACACGTGCACCTGCTGGTCGCTCCACGTGGGTGGCCTTCCTCCGGCTTCAATCGGAGCGCTGGGGGCGACTGCACGCTCCTGCTGGTGCTAGTCGCTCCACGTGGGTGGCCTTTCTCCGGCTTCAATCGGAGCGCTGGGGCGACTGCACGCTGGGGAAAAACTTCACCCGTAGAGCCCTAGATACTATAACTAAATTGACTAAAAACTGAAACTATAAAACTATTGCTGCTATATGTATTTCCACCACAGGCAGCAGAGCATGTTATATGCTCTACAATGTATTTTTCAGGCAAAAGAAAACACATAATTTATATTTTTATTCAATTGTCATTTCATGTTTATTGTATTTATAAAGCGCCAACATATTACGCAGCGCTGGACATTAGTTAAGGTTACAGACAATATTTAGGGGTGACATACAGCAATATGACAATACAGGAATACAAGAAAACCAGATCACACAGCACAGTATTGAGTACAAGGTAATGCTTAGTCAGTCACTGGAGGGGAGCATGGAGATTAGGCAAGTCGCGTTCACTCAGATCCATAGGATGGGTGTACAGTAATGGAGGTGTGTGAACTGGTAGGAGACGCAAGGAGGAGGACCCTGCCCGAAGGCTTACAATCTAGAGGGAGAGGTAGGACATGAAAGGTAGGGGACCAGTGTTCAGCTGTGGGTTTTAGTTGGAATTTATAAAATTATCCTATCAAAACTGGTGTTTGTGTGCACACTAAAGCCAGTCAGTATACACATCCAATTTTGATTGGCTAGTTATTGGCTAATGTTATCACCTCCTTGCAGTATGAGGACCAACAGACCATAAGGCCTCTTTCACAGTGGGACGTTAAAGTCGCAAGTTATAAAAAAATAACGCAGACTAACGCACAGCAATACAAAGTCTGTGCGACATTCACAGTGCACACGTTGCATTGTGTGTAATGTGTAGCAATATTTAGAAAGTGCTGCATGCTGTGCGTTTAGCAATAAATCTACTGCCTTGTGTGTTGCACAGTAATTTTTTTTTTTTTTTTTAAATGTAACGCATGCGCCGTTTTCGTTCCATCAGTATGCGACGAATACGGCGCACCAAGAGACACGTAACGTAGTACAAAATAACGTCCAATTTCATAACCTACATGCGCTGCGTTAGGGGCACATTGTGCGACTTTAACGTCGCATCAAACGCAATGTCCCACTGTGAAAGAGGGGCCCATTCACACTAGAAATCGCTAACGCAAAACGCTGAGCGTTTTTCTGGCGTTTTTTCCTAGAGTTTTTTTCACTGTATAGAGAGCGATTAGCGTTTTGCGTTTTCTAGTTCAATTTAAATACTTTACTAAATCTCTAATCGCTCCAGAATCACTCAGAAAACGCTGCATGCAGCGCGTTTGCGTTTCAGCAAATCGCAAAACGCTTAGATGAGAACACTTCCATACACTTTTATTGTGCACACGTTTTTCAAATCGCTAGCGATTTACAGCAATGCTGAAATCGCTGTGAAAACGCACAAGTGTGAATGGGCCCTAATACTATGAACACATTCTGCAGGTACGCTCATACTACATGGAGGTGAGAAAATTAGCCAAACACAATCGGATGTATGCACTACGCTTTAATTACAAAGATAAGGCAAATGAATAGGCTCAGTAAAGGTGCATACATATATCAAACTTGAATGTATGATGTCTAAGCGTTGGTTAATTTTAGCACCTCCATGTAGTAGGAGGGCCACCAAATTTTGAATACTACATGGAAGTCCTATTACATGGCAGTAGTAAAATTGTCTAATTAAATTTCAAATTTTGTATTTATTTATTTAGTTTTCTCTTTTTTGAGACAATCTGGAAGTGAACTCTTTGGGCTCGTTTCCACTAGGGCGAATCCGCATGCGGGCACTGCATGCGGATTCGCATAGCTAATGTTAGTGGATGGGGCTGTTTCCACCTGTGCGGCGTGCGGGAGCGATTTGGCAGCGGGCCAAATCTGCACGGCGGGACCCACAGTTTTCGCCTGCGTCGGGAATCCGTGCGAATCGCCGCTAATGTATTTAATAGTAAAAACGCATGCGTTTGGTACATGCGTTTTTACCCGCGATTTCGCGTGCGATTTCGCACCCTTCCCAATGTTATTTTGTCCTGGCAGTGTCATGGTTAATTTCGCATGGCACCCTGCCATGCGAAATCGCACACGAAATCGCGGGTAAAACGCATGCGGAAACGCACCCGCATGCGTTTTTACAAGCGTCGGAATGCCGGCGAAATCGCGTCGCACTAGTGGAAACGGGCCCTAAGACCTGGAATTTAATTTCTTTAGGCTACTTGCACACCAAGGCATTGCGTTAGGTGCTATGTTAAGGTCGCATAACGTGCACCTAACGCAAGGCCTGGTGCTCTTCGATGTGGACGTCAGAGTGAGCCGTGTTGTGCAGCTCACGCTGGCGTCCGTGATGCGTACTATTGGACGCATGCGGCATCACGTGGTCCCGCCGGCTAATTGCCGCACAGGAAGTAAACACTGCATGTCACAACGTCCAGTGAATATTAATTAGCCATGTGCCTGGCCGCTCTCCGCTCCTCCCCAACATTACTGTGCATGTGCAAGCAGTCTAAAGCGGCTTAAGCCGCTGTAACGCTACAGTATGCTGCACTATCGGAAGAACGTGCAGCGTTACATGTAACGCAACGTGGGCAGTGTGAACAGCCCACTTGTGCTACATTGCTGTACGTTGGGGGAGCGTTACAGGCTGCACTAACGTGCGCCTGTAACGTCCCTGTGTGTAAGCAGCCTTAATGTAGTTTTGTAATGAAAAGCGCTCACAAAATTTTTAAAGCGTTTCGCAATATTTTACTATACCTTCCATTGAAGCACAATGGTGCAGGAACCGCGTTTTGCGATTTGGAAAGAAAGGTCATCGCTTATGTGAGTACACTTACGTGTAAATTCATTGCACAAGCACTTTTAAAGCATTTTTAAAAAACTCTAGCACTTAAAATAATCTCAAAGCACTCATAGGGCTTGAATTACTAAACCATTATAACTCATATCACACCTTATCAAAGATATCACACCTTATCAAAGTTAACACGCCTTATCAGAGTAGCATAGCGAGCGCTACAAACTTATGCCTGCTAATTGGCAATGGCCCTCGTCCTGCCCTGAGCCCCTGCGGGTTCGTAGCGCTCGCTATGCTACTCTAATAAAGCGTGTTAACTTTGATAAGGTGTGATATTTGAGTTATCACGGTTTAGTGAATCAAGCCCATAGTGTGAACAAACCCTAAGAAAAGCAGTAATACACAACACACAGCGATGCCTGGCAAATAGATTCCATACCATTTGTCATCGCACTGCACCTTACCAATGTACAGTAGCTGTGTGTGTATATATAATGTATAATATTTTTATATTAATAATTTTATACCATATATATTTTTGTCATACCTTGCCAAATCAGTTTTTCATGCATAAATTATAATGCGAGTAGCAAAAGAGGGATTTGAACGCTGGGGATTCCTCTTTCATCTGTGATCAAAGCGTTCCTGCACTACTTCTGTGCAGCAGCAAGATGCATGACTGCAGTGCCGAGACGCCAGAGATGAATCCGTCATACCCTCCATCCATACACAGGTGATTGATTAATCAGCAGGATTTACACAAGCAGCCACTAATCACCTTTAGCAATAGACCAGCCTCTGCCAGGCGAAAGTTAAGTAAGGCGGACATGCTTTGCAATCTAGGAATAAACCTGCTGTTAGACGCAACCAATAGCCACTGCTACGTTTGTTGTGTTCTATGTTCTCGGTTGTTCCTGTCACTTCTTAAAGGGAATGCATGCATTTAAAGTGCCCCAATTAGGACAAACCTTGCATGACACCTACAGCAAGTAGAATATTGATTGGTCCCATCATCCCATGACTCCTTGTTCTCAGCGTGTCCTGCTGATGTAAGGGAAAGGATAGAATAGCATAGAAGATCATGGGTCCTTCCCTCCTAGCTAGTGCATAGATTTCTGTGTAGATGCCATGGGATGGAGCGGTCAGAACACAAAACAGCATGGGTCAAGGGCAAATAAATTAACTAAAGGGGCCCATACACTTAAACTATTTTCCGCGATATACAGCAGATTCGATCACTGTGATCGAATCTGCTGTGGAATCGATGCGCAAACGCTGACCGAGCGATCGATTTCCATCCGAAATCAATCGTTACCCTCGATCTGTCCACGCGGAAGATTTCGCTTGATCTCCGTCGGGTCGATAGCGGCTTCAAATGTCCGACGACCGACGCTAACGGCAATACATTACTTGCTCTGCCAGGGCGTGTCCCCGCTGTTCTTCTCCTCTGGGCTCCGGCAGGCTTCACTTCTTCCTGTCCCAACAGGAAGTTAAAACAGTAGAGCGCCCTCTACTGTTTAAACTTGCCCGGACAGGAAGTAAAGTGAAGCTGGAGCCCAGAGCGGAGAAGAAGAGAGCGGAGACCGGGGGACTCGCACCGGCCGGATCAGGTAATGTATGCAGGGGGGCAGTGGCAGCTCCACAGATTGTGAATCGGTTTCATAGTGAAATCGATTCAAAATCTGTTTGCAGTGTAGGCAGCCAATAGATCCCTCTTTGATCAGATTCGATCACAGAGGGATCTATCTGCTGGTCGATCTGGTGGCAATCGACCAGTGTATGGCAGCCTTTAGTCAGAAATGAAAGGGAAGGTCAAAACCTATTGGAACTACACAAGCTGATATCTATTTGACATAAGAATCTTACAATAGAGGACATGTTTGAAAGATCTATACTATGTCAGTGAAGTTTTATGGCTTCAATTCATCAAAGGGTGTTCGATAACGAAACCCCAGTCCTTAAAATACCGCATTCGGTATTTTACACTTCACTGTGCTAATTCATCAATATTTTCCCATGTGCGGTAGAGGTTCGTTAAGTTACCGAACTACTAGGCTTCAATTCATCAAAGGCTGTTCGATAACAGCAGAGTGGTGCAGAGCAGCTTGGAATGTCTCTGTGTTGTTACAAGCTGATAACAATAGAAGGCATCCAGACATCCCTTTACATGTAAACGTGTTATAGTTACTGTTACTTGTACTGCCTCTGCAGCTCTGAATCTGTCCATCAGTCTTTCTTAACATTTTATTTATTTGCCACAACGTAGATGAACTTCCTGGAGACATTACAAATGCCATGCTTGGTGATTTCACCACCAGCATCTTTGCATTATCAAACAGGGCCTGAAAGGGTTACACCACCGAAGGGAATCTGGGGATATATTTTGACCCGTTCTCTCTGCTCACTGCTTGGGGGGTCTGAAAGCTTGTGTGGAGAAGCCTGTGTGACCTATCAGCGGCACTTGCAGGAGAACATGGGCTGTTTCTATTGGCTGCCTGCTCCTGCTAATCATGAAAACATTCACACAGAAGGCTTTCGAAGCCTGTAACGACAGGGGAGAGCTTGAGATAAACACCGAATGTGTTAGCGAATGTGGGAACCTTGATGAATTAATATTTGTTGAGCACATGTCGGTAATTTATCTCATTGCTGTGTCATTTCAGCTTCTCATTCGGTAACAGCTTTGATGAATTAACATTTTCTAAAGTGCTCCCTTAAGTCAGCTGTTTTTAGCATTACCGAATGCGGTAATGCTTGATGAATTGAAGCCTATGTCTGAAACATAGCAGAAGATAAATCCACAGATCAAAGCAGATGATAATTATAAATACACTATTACAAAACTGTACAACATTTTCAGTCATTTAGCTTTATGATATAATTTTATAACTAAGTATGCACTGTATGCCTACTGCAGCAGACCACTTAATCTGGGAAAAGGATTGTTTCTAGGACAAGGCCACTTAACCAAATGCCTTTTGCGCCAACTGGTGGTTAGGATTCACATTGCACCCTTTCTCTGTGAAGTTGATGTTAATTGACTACTATGCACAAAACCAAGGATGCAGGAGGGAGCACACTGCAAGTCTGCACCCTCTCTGCTTATACGTGAACTCTACAAAAGCAACTAACAGCTTCTAGCAGTTGTGTGGAATAGACTCCAGATCAGGGTAGAAAAGACTGTGGGCTGAAACCAGGCAGGGGCGCCTCTAGCCATTTTCACTCCATGTGAGAAAACCTGTGGCACCCCCCGCCCCCATGAAAATAATCATAATGTGGCAACATTTCACCAGGAAATAACCGTAATGCGGCAATGTTTCACCAGAAAATAATTGTGATGCTGCAGCACTTCACCAGAAATTACACTTATTGTGGCAACGTTTCAACAGAAAATACATGTAAGAAAGAAAATACATGTAAGGAAGAAGGCACACAGGGGGACATAGGGGGGTACAGGGGGACAGAAGGATGCACAAGTGTCAGAAAACGTCACACAGGGAGACAGAATGAGGCCCAATGGGGGAATGAATGAGACGCAAAGGACAGAAGAAGGCACACGGAGATAGGAGGCACAAAGTGGGGCAGGAGGTGGCACAAAGGGGGACAAAAGGAGGCACAGGAGGAAGGGAGGCACACAGGGAGGAAGGGAGGCAGACGGAAGCACAGGGAGACAGTAGGTGGCACAAAGGGGGACAGAAGTAGGCACAAAGGGGGACAGAAGACGGCAGAGGGAGATGTAAGGAGGCACAGGGAGGCAGAAGAATGCACAAAGGGGCACTGAAGGTGGCACATGGGGACAGAAGGAGGCACAGGAGGACAGAAGGAGGCAGAGTGGGACTGAAGGAGGAACAGGTGGTAGATATAGCACAAGGGGACAAATAAAGACAAAGGATACATAAGAAGGCACAGGGGGACAGGAGGAGGCACAAAAGGGCACAGAAGGAGACAGGGGTGGCACAGGGGGACTGAAGGAGGCACAGGGAGACAGGAGGCACAAAGGGAGACAGGATAAAAAGGGGGTCAGACATGGCACAAGGGACTGAAGGAGGCACAAAGGGGGAAAGAAAGATGCACAAGGCGCAGAGGTGGCAGCTGCCTGCAATTTACACTAAGTAGATGCAGCAGAAGCAAGTAAAAGAACACCCACAGGGGGTGGGGCTAAAGCTGAGTACACATGTACGATAACGATCGTTCGAAAACGAACGATAACGACAATCGGATCGATAATCGTGCGCTCCAAATTTTCCACCGATCGTTTTTTGGGACGATAACGACCATTATCGTTCAATCCGACCGATCCAACCCGGCGGATTTTTTCGAAAGATAATCGTTCAATCGTTGCAGTGTGTACAAAGATCGTCCGATAATGCATGTTCTTATTGCCTGTCATAACGTCACTTCCGTTTGCGCACGCATTTTTTAATCGTTCGTCGTTCAGTACTTTATACTTCTATCGTTCACGTGTGTACACAATCGTTCATTATGAACGATCTTTTCGGTCTAATTTGAATATCGTGTAAACGTCATGAATCGTTCGTAACGAACGATCTTTATCGGACGTGTATACGAACCTTTAGTGCAGGGGCGGGGCTTAATCCAGTAACCTGGCGCCCCCCAGGACCAATGGCATTCCAGGCAATGGCCTGTACTGCCTATGCCTAGATGCGCCCCTGGCAGTTGAAGGAGAGCTTATTTCATTCAACTATGTACTGGTGCTGTGTATGTCTGAGGATCCATGACTGTCACTGTATGTATATGTGCGTGTATGCATACATCCACATTGGCCAGTGTGTGTTTGTGTGTATTTGTAGGCAGATGTGAAATTATTCTTGATAGAGGTGTGCACGCGTGCGTGCCTTGGATATTGGAGGACCTTTGCCCAGATTCACTAAGGCCTTGTTCACATCATAAATCTTTTTTGCTCACAATTTTTTTTTCTAGTGCCTCCCGCCGCTTACCTGCACGTTAGGGATTTTTTGTAAAGGGCTTTTCTAAGTGTCTTTGCCGAACAATTCGTTTTTTCACTTCCTGACATCAGTCAGGAAGTGAACTCTTTCACCCGGAGATTAATAAATACAATGTTTTTATTCATGAAAGAGCTGGGGAAATCGCTATACAAAGCGCTTTTTCAAGCACTTTACGATTTTCCCTATACCTTTCATTGAGGCAAATTGCCCCAAAAATGCTACAGGCGGTGCTTTGGTGAGCGGATTGGAATCGAACAGCTCATATGTGAACACTCTCATAGAGAGTCATTGCACAAGCGCTTGTAGGGTGATTTTTTTTTTTTTTTTTTTTTTTTTTAAATCGCCGGCGCTTAAAAAAAAAACCTGAAAACGCTCTAGGTGTGAACAAGCCTATTGCAAGTAATATTACTGTTTGTGCACGGCAACATTATCGTTTCTATCACCAGCAGTGTACCATGTGTTATGCGGTTAGCATGACTCACGGTACATGAGTAACGCTCGTTACCGTAGTAACGTGAGTGTTACTCATGTACCAAAAGTCACACTAATTGTGTGAGCCCTGATTCACACTTGCATTAAAAAATGGTCCATTCGCGGAGTGGAATGGGTCCTAATGGATGTGAACGGATACAATGTTAACCTATGGATGCATTCACATTGGTCTGTTAGAACGGATCTGCAGTGTTCTGCACGATCCGCTGAACGGACCGCAAATCGGGTTCGGTAGCAATTTTTCACAGACCACTGAGCCCAGCGGAATGGATCCTGACACACTAAATTGGGGGCAATGAGAAAGTGGAATGTTTCTTCGCGCTAGTAAAGAAATGGACATTCTAGCCAACAAAATCAACTTTGATAATGGGGGTCTGTGGGGGGGGGGGGGGGGGGGGTGAGGAAACAGAACGGAAGCAGCTAAAGGCAAACGTGGTGAAAACAGATCTGATCGACTTGTAATGAGATCCGTTTTCACGGATCCGTTTGCCACTTAACGCAAGTGTGAACCAAGCTTAATGCACGGTACACTTCTGCCAATAGAAAAAACAATAAAATGCACACTGCAATATTACCTTCAGTTACCACTCCGGTATTTCCAAACGCTCTGGGCACGGTCGCTCTCTATTAAAAGGACTGATACTTAAGGTGCGTACACACATGCGACTATAGTTGTTTGAAACGATCGTTCCCCGATCATTTCAATCGTTTAAAAAAAAACATCCATCATTAAGTCAAACAATGGACGAGCTAGATCGTTAAAAATGAAAGATCTGCCGTGGTGGATTTTTTTTTAAACGACGATCGTTTTCAAAAGTAGTACATCGTTAGAAAACAGTCGTTCGTACTAGGCTTGACATGCACATTTCGTTATATTTCCATAGAACCTTTCATTTTTATGCGCAAGCGCAACAGTTGCTTTTCGTGATGTAACGTTCGTTCTATGAATGGGTCTTGTGACACGTTAATTGCTAAATGATTATACCATAATTGCCATTTTAACAGGACAGAATGTATTTTTGTATGTCTTGTCAACGCTATATTATGTAAATGCTCTACCTACATACCTACAGTATGAAATCTTGTATTGTAATATACGTAACGTTAGTTTTACAGTGTAACGTACGTTTTGAACCATTCGTTACGTACGGCCGGGCGGAACTTGCTATGATGTAATTTCCAGGAACAGTATGTGCCGTTGTTCCGGATCGTTATACACCTTTAAAAGCTAACTTTACTTGGGTCATTCTTTCGTCAATTAAAAGATCGTTCGTCATTCACAACGAACGATCGTTGTCGTATGTGTGTACGTGGCTTAACTGTGGTAAACCACTGGTGACAAGTCCTTCCAGGCAGGGAGGGTGATTGCTCAATATGGTAAGAGGTGCCCAAGGAGGTGTAAAAGTTAAAGGACAACTGAAGTGAGAGAGATATGGAGGCTGCCATATTTATTTACTTTTAATCAATACCAGTTGCCTGGCCATCCTGCTGATCTATTTGGCTGCAGTAGTATAGGAATCGCACAACAGAAACAAGCATGCAGCTAATTTTGTCAGATCAGACAATAGGAGGCAGAGGATCAGCAGGACTGCCAGGCAACTGGTATTGCTTAAAGGGGAACTGAAGAGAGAGGTATATGGAGGCTGCCATGTTTATTTCCTTTTAAGCAATACCAGTTGCCTGGCAGCCCTGCTGATCCTCTGCCTCTAATACTACTAGCCATAGCCCCTGAACAAGCATGCAGCAGATCAGGTGTTTCAGACTTTAAAGTCAGATCTGACAAGACTAGCTGCATGCTTGTTTCTGGTGTAATTCAGATGCTACTTCAGAGAAATAGACCAGCAGGAAAGCCAGTCAACTGGTATTGATTAAAAGGAAATAAATATGGCAGGCTCCGTATACCTCTTACTTCAGTTCCCATTTAAACGGAAATAAATATGGCAGCCTCCACATCCCGGTCGCTGCAGCTGTCCTTTAAAAATAACTAAAAACAAAATAAGGAGGCTTACCTCTGGATGACACTGGATTATGCAAAAATATTTTTTTATTATGCATCCAATGTTATCCAGAGGTAAGCCACCTCTTTATTTTAATTTTAGTTGCTTTTACAGCAGATCATAGTTGGAAAAACTAACTATAACAAGTAACTTGTCTGTATATCTTATGTAAAGTTTAGACAGTTTGCATAGCAAATCTAACTGCAAACAGCTTCAACACCAATAGATGATTATTTCTTCCTGTGATACAATGAGAGCAGCCATATTCTGCTTGTCATCATTACAGACAGGCAAGCTGATCTGCATCTCCACCCCTCAGCCTGTGATAACTCCCCTCCCCTCTCCTCCTCCCTCCTCCCCTCTGCCTCTGAAATCTCTGGCTAGTAACACCTCCTCCTCCTGCCCAGACTGAGCTCCCATAAGCCCTTGCTACATGGCTCTCAGAGTGCTAAGGCGCTGGAGGTGCTGTGGGTGAGGCTTGTTTAGTTTATAGGAAATTAGAGTATTAAAATAAAAAATGAAAAAAGTATTTGGATTCAGGACATCCCTATAAACTAAATGAAAGGAACACAACTATGCAACGAGTAAAAGTTTATCTCGGATCCACTCTAAGTATGGTAGGTTTTACACCTCCATGGCACACACCTACCCTGTGGTCAACAAGATCATTTCAAGTTGATACAATTGATCTAATAGTTATAGGCAAACGTATATAGCTTAGAAATGGACCAGTCAAATACAGTAGTGTAATGAATAGCGGAGATGCCGCCGCGCGGGCAAGCGGCATGGCGGCTATCTCCGCGTCCAAGCCGGCGGCTTCTGCCGCGCAGCAACATGCTGCTAGTTCGCCTGGTCCTTCTAGTGCACACAGATTGAGAGCTACGCGCACACGCGCGCGACAGGACCTTTATGCTAGCAGAAGAGGAGTCAGCTGATCATGCCGATCAGCTGACTCCAGCTAGGTTCCAGATTGGCTGAGTGACTGGGGCGGCGCTGTGGAGCGCTCTGGGTATATATAGGACTTGCCTGTCAGTTGCAAGTTGTCTGCTGCTGTGAAAACTTACGTGTGAGCACTCAGACCCCAGTCAGATCTTACAGTGTGTTAGAACCAGCCGGAGCTGGGAATTCACACTTAGTCAGATTCCAGTGTTACCTTTAAAGTATTATTATCTGTTAAGACTAGTTCCCAGGTGTTGAGACCAAGGACCTCACACCTAAGACTAGGATTGTTATTTATATTCTGTTACCTGTTATGATCTCTGGATTTCCTGACCACTCTCCTGCTCACTGATTCGGTACCTCCGCCTATCTGATTACCTGTTGCCGACATTGCCTGTACCCGGATACCGAATCAGTCTTCCGTCTCTGTACTTTATCTGTCCGTGTGTTGCCAACTCTGCTTGTCTGACCTTTCTGGCTGTCACCCAACCCTTGGGTAGTCCGCCTTATTGCACTATCTGTGACACTTGCTCTTCAGGTGTTCACCAGCTGCAAGCACAGGTTTAGGGTCACCTGCTCCTCAGGAGACCATCTTGCAGCTCAGCCAGTGGTCTCTATCACTAAGGAGTCCACTGGCTGCAGTACAGTCTGATTCCCTGCCATCAGGGAATCCTTGGCTGCAGTACAGTCTGATTCCTCACTCCTCGGGAAGTCCCTGGCTGCAGTCAAATCCTATCTCTCATTCAACCAGTTATAACTCCCGCAGTCCTGTCAGTGGTTCCTGCTTCTCAGGTGTCCACTGGCTGCAATACCATCCGATGCCCTGCTCCCCAGGGAATCCTCGGCTGCAGTTCCATCATAATCACTCATTCCACCAACTGTCCCCTTTGCAGCCCAGTCAGTGGGACCCTGCAGTAGTGTCTGTATCTCCCGCCCCAAGGGAGATAACTTCTCTGATTATTGTTGCACCCAACACTATATCACATTGGGTGTCCTGTGTCTAGCTATACTAGTATTATTGGTGATTCTGCAGATCACACATAATCAGGTATAGCATCTGTATTATTGGTGATACTGCAGATCACCAATAATCAGAAAAAATCTGTGTTGCTGACCAGAGCTGGGACAAGGTCCTCCAGCACCCAAGGCTCAGACACCAAAGTGCGCCCCTCCATCCCTCCCCTCCAGCCGTCACACACTGATTGCTATTAGACTAAGAGGCACCCCATGGCCCACAACCTCCCCAACACCTTAATATCTAGTTATCTGGCTAGCAGTCACTGCTATGTATCCCCTTTTCTTATTTCTTTCTGCTTCAAACACAATTAGGAATGACAGCTGAATGAATTGTGCGCCCCTTCCTACACTGCGCCCTGAGGCTGGAGCCTCTCCAGCCTATGCCTCGGCCCGGCCCTGTTGCTGACACCAATCGTTACAAGTAGCTAATGCATTTTCAAATTCCTAGTTGGATATGTTTGCATAAAATTAACATCAACTAAAAGTGATTAAGCATTCCCTTGCCGGCCTAAGCTCTTAAAGAGACTCTGAAGCGAGAATAAATCTCGCTTCAGAGCTCATAGCTAGCAGGGGCATGTGTGCCCCTGCTAAACCGCCGCTATCGCGCCGCTAAACGGGGGTCCCTTCACCCCCAAACCCCCCACTGCAACACTTGGTCGAAGACTTGGTCGCTCCTGGAGGCAGGGCTAACGGCTGCAGCCCTGCCTCCAGTCACGTCTATCAGAGGCGCATCGCCGCCTCTCCCCCGCCCCTCTCAGTGAAGGAAGACTGAGAGGGGCGGGGGAGAGGCGGAGATACGTGCTGACAGACGCGCGTGGGGCAGGGCTGCGGCGGTTAGCCCTGCCCCAACCCGGAAGCGCTGCACCGAGGGGATTTGGGGGTGAAGGGACCCCCGTTTAGCGGCGCGATAGCGGCGGTTTAGCAGGGGCACACATGCCCCTGCTATCTATGAGCTCTGAAGCAAGATTTATTCTCGCTTCAGACTCTCTTTAAGAATAACTGTGTCTCTGTTATTGGCACGTTCAGAGTGGAGAAGTTCATTAACCACTTCACCACTGAGGGGTTTTACCCCCTGACCACCAGAGCAATTTTCACCTTTCAGCGCTCCTTCCATTCATTCGTCTATAACTTTATCATTACTTATCGCAATGAAATGAACTATATCTTGTTTTTTCCGCCACCAATTAGGCTTTCTTTAGGTGGGACATTATGCCAAGAATTATTTTTTTCTAAATGTGTTTTAATGGGAAAATAGGAAAAATGTGGGGAAAAAAAAATTATTTTTCAGTTTTCGGCCATTATAGTTTTTAAATAATGCATGCTACTGTAATTAAAACCCATGAAATTTATGTGCCCTTTTGTCCCGGTTATAAAACCGTTTAAATTATGTCCCTATCACAATGTTTGGCGCCAATATTTCATTTGGAAATAAAGGTGCATTTTTTTCAGTTTTGCGTCCATCCCTAATTACAAGCCCATAGTTTATAAAGTAACAGTGTTATACCCTCTTGACTTAAATATTTAAAAAGTTCAGTCCCTAAGGTAACTAATTATGTATTTTTTTTAATTGTAAATTTTTGATTTTTTTTTTAATTACAAAAAAAAAAAAAATGGGGAGTGTGGGAGGTAATGAGTTAATTTTGTGTGTAAAAGTCATTTATTTGTATGTGAAAAATGTGTAGGGTGTAGTTTACTATTTGGCCACAAGATGGCCACAGTAACTTTTTGCTTTATTGCGACCTCCAAGCCTCCTTCCGGAAGCTTGGAGGAAGAATAAGGAGGCTGGACACGTGAGTTTCTTCTCACAATGATCGCGCTGCCCATAGGAGAGCAGCGGGTCATTGTGGGGCTTAGATCAACGAACGGGAATGGATTTTCCCGTTCATTGATCTCCGGGCGAGCGGGCGGCGGCGGTTTTACTAGCGGCGGGCGGCGTGTTTACGAGCGGGAGCGCGGACAGCGTCGGGAACGCGGAAAGTACGTGTTTCTCCGTCCCTGGTTTTTAAAGGATGGAAAAAGGGGCGGAGAAATACGTACGCGCGGGGGTAAAGTGGTTAATTTAACTTTTTTTTTTTTTTTTTTTTTATTTTTTTTTTGCGGATCTAAGCATTTCTTTGGTTCATAATAATAATTCCAACATTTCTATAACTTTGTTCTCCTGTCAGACTCAAAATGATTATGAGGCAGCCACTAGTGCACACTCAGTATGCAGTAGCATGTGTTAGGGAGTCTTGCCCAAGGGCTCCTTACTGAATAGGCAATGGTTTACTGAATAGAAAGAGCTGAGATTTGAACCCAGGTTTTCTATGTCAGAGGCGGTGCTCTTAACCATTACACTAGCCACTTACAGTAAGATTCCAGGATGCCAGTTATTTGGTTGTTGCTGCATTAGGGCCACATTGTTTAATGTTGCACTTCTGGTGAATGTTTTGTTGTGATTACTTAGATTTTAGATGATAGCAAGCCTTTTTGCTTGTTACCGTGTTTGTATAGGTTCTTTGGTGGCGTAGTGGTTAGCTCTCTCGCCTTGCAGCGCTGGGTCCCTGGTTCAAATCCCAGCCAGGGCACTATCTGCAAATAGTTTGTATGTTCTCTCTGTGTCTGCGTGGGTTTCCTCCGGGCACTCTGGTTTCCTCCCACATTCCAAAAACACACAGATAAGTTAATTGGCTCCCTCTAAAATTGGCCCTAGACTACAGTACTTACACTAGACTACAGTACTTACACTACATAATATAGACATATGGCAATGGTAGGGATTGTGAGCTTCTTTGAGGGACAGTTAGTGACTAGATATAGATATAGATATAGATATAGATATAGATAGATAGATAGATAGATAGATAGATAGATAGATAGATATATATATATATATATATATATATACACACACTGTACAGCACTGCGTAATATGTCGGCGCTATATAAATAATAATAATAATAATAATTTGCCATGTTGTGATTAAAACTCTTTGGCGTGTTATGTTAGACTGTATTAGTACATGGTTTATAGGGCTTTTCTTTCTTTCTTTTTTTTACTTTTTTTTTTTTTTTTTATTATCACCATGTTAATTATAAAAATGTGAAAGGCTCATGGTTGGTCAATTGCCTGCCATCATGTCACTATTAACAGAGGAGTTTACAATTTCTTCCCTGCCATGTCACTAGCTGTACTCAGGGGAGTTTACAAGCACCTCCCTGCCATCGTGTCACTATGGGCTGGTTCACACGGATGCTTGGCGGCGTTTACCGCCAAGTGTTTGGGACTCGTCGGCTAAACGCTCCCATTCCAGTGAATGGGACTGTTTAGCATTGCGCGATTGTGCAAACGCGGCATTCCCATCCCCGATTTACTGTGTCGTTTCAGCCGGCCCTAGAAGCCTGCAGCGTCCAGGGTCGCCTAGCCACCGCGGCGATGGGAAGCCGACGACCGCCGCACCACTGTCCCCGAACAAGACATCACAGGACGAAGCAGCTTCCTGACGCCGCCAAGCGTGCGTGTGAACCAGAGCTAAGGATTGGTTCACACATAAAAAGATTGGCATCACTTTTTTTCTATGGTTGTGTTAATACATAAAAGGTGTACATTTCTGGTCCAGTCAGGTAAAACTGATAGAAAACTGTTGCAAAACTGCAAACTGCAAAACTGACTGAACAGGTCAGTACCGGACCAGAAATGTGCAGAGCGTTTAGACTCTAATTTGTGCCATCATGTCTCTAACTATCCACAGAGGAGCTAACAATCTAATCCCGGATGGCGATCATGTCACTGGGGGGGAAAGTGTATCAGGGGGCGGCTGTTGATAGTTGACCCTGGGCGGTAAAAAAATACAAATCCGGCCCAGTAAGTAATATCCAACATTAGGAGAATACTCCATAACCACCCTCATGCTCCCCGGTTCTGTGGAACAGCTCATGTAATCTATTCCATAATTACTCTGGAGAGGGTCTCTAAGGGTCCGGCTATTTAAATGTTACTAAAAGTATTCAATAGCCTTTAACTTGGATGTCAGATACAATAAGATCACCTGTCTGGCACAGCGCTAAAGGGCCACGTATGCAATACTATTTACCAACCGTATTTCCCTGCCGTTCCTTACAGTGTCAGACTTTAGAATGGATGAGTTGCAAATTACAAGTGTAATGTGAAATTTCTCCGTTGTGTGCAAAAATCCTTCCAAGCTCAACTGAAGGCATTGCTTTTTATTTATTTTTTTTCCTTCCTAAACCGCATTCCACATTATGGGAATTTTTAATTGTATCTGTACGAATGATAGAAAATTTTAGCCATCGCAAAGAGTTCCTAACAAACCGGAAATGGAAGTGTCAGCCTGCTGGAAGGCCCCATTCACACTAGAGCGTTTTGCCGAAGTCGCGACAATGCTAGCGCTTTTTAAACTTGGGCGATTTGCGCAAATCGCCCCAAAACGGGCAAAAACAACAAACGCAAACAAGTAGCCTGCACCATTTTCAGGCAATTTCCAGGCGATCGCATTTCAGTGCTATAGAAGCGCAAAAACACGATCGCGCCAAAATAGCCGCATGTTCAGTGACTTTTCTGCGTGAAAAATCACTCCTGCAAACCGCAAGTGTGAATAGAGCCTAACGCTTGAGCAGACTCAGGTTTGCAACAAGGAAAATGTTTCCTCCTCTGTATAGCTTAAAGAGAATCTGTACTCTAAAATTATTGCAATAAAAAGCATACCATTCTATTCATTATGTTCTCCTGGGCCCCTCTGTGCTGTTTCTGCCACTCCTGCTGAGATCCTGGCTTGTAATTGCCAGTTTTAGGCAGTGTTTACAAACAAAAAAACATGGCTGCTAACCAGCATGTGACAGTCTCAGAGAAGCTCAGTCTGTGACTCATACAGAGCCTGCAGGGGGTGTGGAGGGGGTGTGCATAGCTTCTCCCTATCACAGTAGAGCAGCACATTCCTGCCTGAGCCAACAAAGCCAGTAAAGGAAGGAGGATTAGATTAGATAACAGAGATAATACAGCCACTGTGCAACTAGGAAAGGCTGCAGTAAGACAGACCACATTGGAACAGGTATAGGAACTTCTAGAACAGAAGAAATAAGGCTGACAATTTTGTTACAGAGTCTCTTTAATATTCATGGACAATGGGAATTTAGGGATGCTTTGTATACAAAAATAATCCAAATAGAAACATAAAAATCAATAACTTTGAAAAAATTGACTTGCATGTAATCCAATATTTTTTTTTTTGTTTGTTTTAGATATATTCCTAAATGTCATTTGACAGCAGACTCTGCTGTGAGGTGCACCAGCTGACTGCTGTGAACCAGTTGATTATAGCTAGTCTTTGAACGGAATGCCAAATTATACTTCTTTGAATATTTGTGGACTGCCTGCTGACATTTTATAAGCAATTACCTAGGTGGCATACTCTTATGTGGAGCACATCTTCCTCTCTGTCTTGGTTAAAAAATTAAGGTATACTTGAACATCTGAGGCGAAAATAAACTGATGAGAAAAACAATTGTATCCATCCTCCTTCTCCTAAACATATTTTTTTTTTTAGATATCTCACAACTTACTTTTATATTTAAATCTAGTTTTTAAATGTTAACTACTGTTTCGTTGTCTCTGCTCAATGACCACTTCATTGAAGTATGCTAGAGCTCAAATCTATGAACTATTGACACTTTTTATTTCTTTCCTGCTCTCAGAAGCCATTTACTGACAGGGAAGTGTTTTATGGCTGTAATGTCTTATCAGTGAGGGTTATGCTACAGCCTGACCCAGCCCTGTCCAGTACCGACCCTGTCACTTGCATACCTGATGTTATAACTCTTTCAGGCAGAGAAAGAAAAAAAGGAACACTGCTTAGTTACTTTTTTTGCTTGGCACTAGACATACATATGTCTATCTCATCATATCACGTCACCTCGGTTGTCCCTTAAAGAGAACCCGAGGTGTGTTTAAAGAATGTTATCTGCATACAGAGGCTGGATCTGCCTATACAGCCCAGCCTCTGTTGCTATCCCAAACCCCACAAACGTCCCCCTGCACTCTGCAATCCCTCATAAATCACAGCCGTGCTGTGAGGCTGTGTTTACATCTGTAGTGTCAGTCTCAGATGCTCCCCCGCCTCCTGCATAGCTCCGGTCCCTGCCCCCGTCCCTTCCCTCCAATCAGCAGGGAGGGAAGGGATGCAGGCGGGGACTGGAGTTCTGCAGGAGGCGGGGAGAGCAGCAGACTGACACTATAGAGATAAACACAGCCAGCTCTGACAAGCTGTTTGTCAGCAGCGTGGCTGTGATTTATGAGGGATTGCAGAGTGCAGGGGGACCTTAGGGAGGTTTGGGATAGCAACAGAGGCTGGGCTGTATAGGCAGATCCAGCCTCTGTATGCAGATAATATTCTTCAAACCCACCTCGGGTTCTCTTTAAGGCTTCCTTATTTGTTTGGAGGCCACCATCAGATCGTGCACAAATTCCTGTGCATTTACAAACCAGGGGCCGTGACTTTTTGTCTCTTCTGCTCAGTGCAAATGTGCAAGTCCAATATGCGCCTAACCTTGCCATGAATTTTACTGCTATGTACCAGAATGTTCCCTCATGCCTGCCTAATAATAAAAAAGCATTAAATAGTGGGACATCTCCTGGCTTGGTCTGCTAGGTGTTCTGGAGCCACAGCTCCTTCTGATCGACTTGGTCTCCTGTAGTGGATACTGACAGAGGATTTGAATGTATTCTGCAGTCAACTTATTTTAAAGTGAGTCTGATGTGATTAGGGAGGAGTATGGAGGCTGCCATCTTCATCCCCTAATAAACCATGTCAGTTGCCTGCCTTCTATGCTAAAGCTCTTCCTTTAAGTAGCCCACAAGTTAAACACAAGTAAATACCTTAGTAGAGGGATAGTTCAGAGGCTTCCCATAACTTCTCCACCATTGTAGAGAAGGGACCGTCTACACGTATACACGCTCCCAGCTCTGGACCTTTCTGGATGAAAGGTTGATGGATGTTTTACAAGGCTGCTTTCTTATGGTTGAGACACACTTTGATGTTGATACAAGAATTGAGATTGACCTTCATGATTTACTGGTGCATATATTCTGCAGTGCTTTACAAAGTATATTTATTTAGTCTTGTCAGTTGTCACTAACTGTCCTACAGAGGAACTCAAAATTGAATCCCTACCTTAGTCCTATATCCATTGTAGTCTAGGGCCAATTTAGGGGAAAGTCAATTAACTTATCTGTATATTTTTGGGATGTGGAAGGAAACCAACCCAGGCAGCAATCGGGAGACACACGCACCAGGGCCGTGCAGAGGAAACACATGCAGGAGGACATACAAACTCTTTGCAGATAATGCCCTACGTGAGAGTGTCATCCTCTACGCCAGCTTGCTGCCCATATGGCTATATGTTCAGGGTTTGTATACCCCAGTTTGTAATTTCTAGTCAAGGGAAGAGTAGAGAGACTGAACTTAATATTATTGATCTGACTGTCAGCAAAGATTTAGGTTCTCATTTTCTCTGGAAAGATGGAGCTACAAATGTCTGACTTAAGCTAGACATCTACGAAGATGGGAGAGACAGAGATTAAGTTATGATTGTGCCACTTGTGTTCTCCATAGAAACTGCTCTAATGTCTGGACTATGGTCCAGAATTCTTTCGTTTACCAGTGTCCATTATTCATGATGGTGATCATTACATGTATCTAAGCATATGTATCTTCTGTTCATGAAATAAATCTATTTACATATAGTCCTGCCTTATGTTATGAACAGAAGATGCATATGCTTTTAGATACATGTAATGGTCACCAACTCGCCATCATGAATGATGGACACTGGTAAGCAAATGAGCTCTGGAACATAGTTTAGGGAAGTAAATGATTGCCCAGAAACTTGCACTCTGCCCTGTTCCTGCGCCACCACAAAGCAAACCTTCAGTCCCCCACAGCGGCCCTCTGTCATTTGGATGCCCTGGTGCATGCAGCTCCTGATTGCGCTCCTATGGACGGGAGTGCTGTGCGCATGCGTAGTACAGAAATGTCTCTACTGCGCAGGATGCTCTTGGCGACTGGAGCTTGATCGAGGGCGTGCATGCGCATTGACCGTGGACTCGCCAGTCGTCTTGCCGGAAGACAGCGGGGGACTGGAGAGACACTTAGTGACAGCACAGGGTGGCTTCAAGGGGTTGGTAGAAGCCCAGCCCCCAGGTAAGTTAAAGTATTTTTTTTTAATCTTACTTTAGTTTAGGTTTCATTTAAGTGGAACTCCAGACAATCCCCATTTTACCTTTGAATAGAGTGGGGAGGGGTTAGAAACCTCATTATGTTTTTCCTTTCTATCTAAGCCTCACAGGGAAGATTTCCCCTCACTTCCTATATCATGGAACATTGTCACTACTAACAGGAGGACAGTGAACGAATGCAAACTTTCCGGTGGAAGGCATAGCCAGAAATAAAGCCTACACCCTGGTACAGCATTGAAGCATTAAATATTGTCATGTATTTATTGCTGCCTGGTCCCCTTTTGAAAGACCCCTTCACTTCTTGAATTGGTGTCCACTGTTTGTAAAGCTCAGTTCCCACTTGTTGTTACAAAAACGTACCGTCCATTCTCACTGGGCTGGGGACCTCATGCGCTTTGATTACTAGCATCACTTAAATACTCACACGTCCCCCAGTTCCACCACTGCTCACTCCTCCGCTTGATCTCAGGAAACAGGTTGGTGCCCGACAGAAGTCTAGGATTCCCATTGTGTTAAAAAAGACCAATTGGAACCCTCAACAGGGAGGGTTCTCATTGGTTCATGGTGGACCAATTTAAAATTCTCTCTGTTGCTAGGGAGAATTGGTCTATTTTAATTATATACAGAGTCCCATGCTCCTGCCACCCTTGACCCTTCGATCTGTTGACATGGGACTATCAGGGATCACCAGGGTTGCTCTCCAAATTCACGAATGTGTTATGTACCTGAAAATTCGGGTCAATTTTTCATGTCTGCCAAATCCGAATTCTGATAATTTGAATCTATTCGAATCTACCCGAATAGTGTCTCTCAAATTCAGCTGAATGATTGCAAATTCGGGCAAAAATTTGTGTTCGGGAATTCGGATGTCTTTTATTTAAAAGAAAGCCTTCTCTCCTCCTCCTCCTTTCCTTCTCCTCTCCTCCTCCCCCTCCTCTTGTCTTGTCTTGTCTTCCAAGGATTTGTAGGATGTCAAAAGCCAGCTAACAGCTCACTGGGCCCATAACCCAGTCCCAGAGGTTAATGGATTGAAATCATCCTGTGCTAGGCATGATTTCATTTTTGCATCTCGCTTTATCGCATGGGCAAAATGGTTTCCATAGCCCTGTAAGAGAAAGGGTGGCAGTGGCTGTGTGCACATTCTCTATGGTGCAGTCGGTTAGTGTGTTTGGCTGTTAACTGAAAGGTTGGTGCTTCAAGCCCACCCAGGGATGGCCTTGCCTTTTTTTGTTCAACAGTTGTCCGAAGAGAACCCCAGATAGCCATGTAGATTCAAGGTATATCACAATGGTACATGCTAGGCTGGCTTCGGCAGGCAGTGTTGGTGGTATAATGGTGAGCATAGCTGCCTTCCAAGCAGTTGACCTGAGTTTGATTCCTGGCCATGGCCAATGTATGTGAGCTGGCTTTTGACATCCTACAAATCCCTGGAAGACGAGATGAGACCTTTTTTTAAATAAAAAAAAGACATCTGAATTGCTGAACACAAATTTTTGCCCGAAATTTGTAACCAACCCCGAACCGAATTTTCCCCGGACCCGAATTCGAATGTACCCGAATCGAATTTTGGTACATTAGAGCATGCCTGGGGATCACGATCGACGAATGGGCAGACAAGTGCAACAGATTAAAAAACGGGCGTTGCGGACAATAGTAAAGGAAAATATCCTAAATGGGGATCCAGGGAATGTATATCTGAAATGCCACTACTACTACCATCCCTCTTTCCCAGATATGAGATTTTACCATACACAAGGCTGGGTCCTTAGGCCAGTTTTACACCAGGCTCTTGCCTTTGCAGGTGCAATGCTATGCCCCCAACCAGCACTGCAAGGCAAGAGTGCTACACACTATGCCACCATGCTGCCCTCCTATACTCACTCCAACCTAAATAATTGCACATACCTTTTTGTTTTAAGAAGACATTTGTTTTGCATAGTGTTTTTGTAAGAGGGCTTTTTGGTCCCTTACACACTCGTGGGAGTTTTGGTTCTTCATTAGTTTGCTGTACAATTTGTAACTCTTCAAGTTCAAGTTTGTAACTGTTTCAAGTCCAACCCCATATTAATCCATGCCATGCACTAATGAGGACCAACCAGTCTGAAACAGAAGGCCCTCAAAACTCACCTTTTCACTCTGGTCTACTACCCCTCACAAGTGCTCTAAACCCGTAGCTGAACTCTGGTCCCCTACCTTCCGTATCCTTACCTCTCCCTCTAGATTGTAAGCAAACTTTGGGGGTTTGCGTTCGCCTGCATCAGGCGAACTTTTGCGGAAGTTCGATTCGCCCCATAAAGCTGTATTGAGCAAAATTTTTCGCCTCCATTTTACTGTCAGCAGACATGTTATTGTGAAACACACTGCTTTCAGTGCTAAAGACCCCACCCACCCTCCCTCCCTTCAAGCTAGGTCCTTTTATACCATTTGACTCAGTTGTCTGCCTACACTAATTAGTTATGGGACAGCTGCTACACACTCTGCTAGGGAGATTTTAATTGGCCTCCCTCCTCCCTCCTCCCTCCTCCCTTTCTACCCTTCTACCTATTCCCTCCTCCCTCCTACCGGAGGGAGGAGGGTCTCTTCTGCCAGGGAATTATACTATTTTAAAAACCAGTATACATCATACCATAGCCGGGAATCGAACCCAGATCTCACTGTGTGGTGGGCACGTCACCCTAAGCACTGTACCACTACAGTAGTAAGTGAAGCTTGCCTAAAATTTAACATTTTATGCTCAACGCAATAGAACCATTAGGTTGCTTAAAGGAGAACTGTAGTGAGAGGTATATGGAGGCTGCCATATTGATTTCCTTTTAAGCTATACCAGTTGCCTGGCAGCCCTGCTGATCTATTTGGCTGCAGTAGTGTGAATCACACCAGAAACAAGCATGCAGCTAATCTTGTCAGATCTTACAAAAATGTCAAACACCAGATCATACCATAGCTGGGAATCGAACCCAGATCTCACTGTGTGGTGGGCACGTCACCCTAAGCACTGTACCACTACAGAAGTAAGTGAAGCTTGCCTAACATTTAACATTTATGCTCAATGCAATAGAACCATTAGGTTGCTTAAAGGAGAACTGTAGTGAGAGGTATATGGAGGCTGCCATATTGATTTCCTTTTAAGCTATACCAGTTGCCTGGCAGCCCTGCTGATCTATTTGGCTGCAGTAGTGTGAATCACACCAGAAACAAGCATGCAGCTAATCTTGTCAGATCTTACAAAAATGTCAAACACCAGATCATACCATAGCTGGGAATCGAACCCAGATCTCACTGTGTGGTGGGCACGTCACCCTAAGCACTGTACCACTACAGAAGTAAGTGAAGCTTGCCTAAAATTTAACATTTATGCTCAATGCAATAGAACCATTAGGTTGCTTAAAGGAGAACTGTAGTGAGAGGTATATGGAGGCTGCCATATTGATTTCCTTTTAAGCTATACCAGTTGCCTGGCAGCCCTGCTGATCTATTTGGCTGCAGTAGTGTGAATCACACCAGAAACAAGCATGCAGCTAATCTTGTCAGATCTTACAAAAATGTCAAACACCAGATCATACCATAGCTGGGAATCGAACCCAGATCTCACTGTGTGGTGGGCACATCACCCTAAGCACTGTACCACTACAGAAGTAAGTGAAGCTTGCCTAAAATTTAACATTTTTGCTCAATGCAATAGAATCATTAGGTTGCTTAAGGGAGGAGGGAGGAGGGAGGAGGGAGGAGGGAGGAGGGGTGAGGGAGGAGGGAGGAGGGAGAAGGGAGGAGGGAGAAGGGAGGATAAAATCTCCCTAGCAGAGTGTGTAGCAGCTGTCCCATAACTAATTAGTGTAGGTAGGCAAATGGTATAAAGGACCTTGCTTGGAGGAGGGAGGGAGAGTGGGTCCTCCAGCAATGATGTGTATTTCACTCAATTAGGTGTGGCTCCAGGTATTAGAGCTTTTGAAACATGTTTTCTATCATTTTTCCAGCTGATAGAATGTTTTAAAACTTTGAAAGTTCGCCTCCCCATTGAAGTCTATTGCGGTTCGCGAACTTTTTCGCGAACCGAACCTTTTGCGGAAGTTCGCGAACCTAAAATCGGAGGTTCGGCCCAACTCTATTGTGGAGCACTCCTCAATACAGAGTAGTTTGATGTGCCACGGTGTACCCAGCTGCACTCCAGGTCATTCAGCAGTAGTAACCAAGATAACCGGCACCATCCATAGGTATATGCTCTTATTTTTTCAGAAAATGCATTACAGCAATCCAGGCAACGTTTCAGGGCAGCCGCCCCTTTATCAAGCTATGCTGTCAATGTGCAAACATATAATAAACTCCCATCTCAATTTGTACACCAGTGTAGGCAGCCTAGAGCCAATTACAAAACACTATTTAGTCATCTGACCCATCTCCAAGGTCCCACCTCATGCGGACCTGATAGAGAACTTGTAGGCTAAGGCTGCTATTGGAGGATTCAAACCTCCATCCCGCCCCCATCTCCCACCTCACCAACGGCCGCGAGCACTGGCACCCCCCCTGGTGCTGGGTATTCTTGGCAGCCACTCCCAGCAGGCCGCCGCAACGGCGGACCTGATGGGGAACTGAAGCGCATGACGCATTGAGCGGAGCTTAGCCCCGCCCTCTGCGTCTCCCCAGCAACTACAGACGCCTGGGGCAAGATACGCCACCAGCGCTGTGTGATGTAAACAGAGGAGGTGTCAGCAGTCGTCGCCAATGGGAGAAGACCTCCCCACACAGCACTATACCTAGCATCAGTATATCGTACATCACAGAGGACATATATAAAACACGTAAGGAAGGGAGACCAACTAAGTTGAAGAAAAATTATTATAGCTGCTAGCGCCTTAAAAATTCAGGAATCCGCCTGGAGTCCTGGACCCTGTTGGTGGTGGCGGAGAAGACCGTCAAGCGGCCTGCAGGCAGAGATGCTGTGTGGGGACTGGAGACTGACTTAGTCTTGGGGCAGGCAGTCACACGGTGTGCAGGCAGAGATGCTGTGTGTGGGGACTGACTTAGTCTTCGGGCAGGCCTGACCGTGCTTTGCAGACCAGGCATCCGTGGTCAGATGGACCCTTGACCCAACGGTGTGTGCCAGAGATGACACCACTTGCCTTTCAACATCATGGTACAGTTTGGGTATCGCCTTTTTTGAGAAATAATTGCATATCTTCCACTGCGGTGTGTGGATTTGCTTTTGTGTGCTGCTTTTCCTCAGGTGGTCATCCCATTGCAGTTTGTGCTTTGTAATCATGTGCCTTCATAAGGTAGTTGTCCCTATATGGTTCTTGGTCTTTCCACGGCTCAATTTTCGGAGACAGAGAGTACAGATGACATTGCTCTCATCTGAGGCAGACACACGAAAAAATGTCCACACCGCTGAGCCCTGGGGTGATGGCACTTTGGTGGTGGCGGCAGAGTGAGTGTTAACACTGTAGGAATTAACAAGGCTGTCTATGCAACACAAGTGTCTGTGGGACACACACAAAAAAAAATAGATCACAAGAACAAGATTAGCTCTCAAAAGAGCTGTTGAGGGGTGCTTTTTTAGCAATAACAATCAGCAAGGAGCAAGCTAAAAAGCCTACAAGAGCCTAAATAAGCTTTCCCTATAGGTCTCTGCACAGCAGCTCTCCCTTCTCTAATTACTGCAGGCACACGAGTGAGTCCAATGCCTGACGCTGCCTGCCTTTTATAAGTGGGGGAAAGGCTCCAGGAGGGAGTGTAGCCTGATTGGCTACAATGTGCCTGCTGACTGTGATGTAGATGCTAATGATGCACTATGGGGGCAAATCGAACTTGAACCACCGAAGTTCACCGGGAACCGTTGCCGGCAAACTGTTCGGGCCATATTTAGCACTCACGTAGGCAGGCTCGGACTGAGCCACCGAACCACCGATGGTCCCATCGGTGGGCCCTGACTGTCCCGCCTCCTGGGGGCCCCAGAGCTAAGAGGGAAGGGGCACAGCTTGGAAGGGGGGAAATTGGGCAAAGAGCGGCGGGGAGGGGGGGAAGCCTCCCCCCCCCCCCCTCCCTCACCTAGGGGCCCCCCCTTCCGCGCACCCCCCTCCTCCAGAAGTGCAGCCAGCAAAGAGCGGAGAATAGCTACAGAGCTTCAGATGATGCTAGCTCCGCTCCGCATGCCGCTGCCCTGCTGGTCTATGTCTCCTACAGTGACGCTGTCCAATCATGCTCTCGCAGTACTTGCAAGAGCGTGATTGGACAGCGTCCCTACAGGAGACGGGAGCAGCGGCATGTGGGCAGCAGCAGTGGCATGTGGAGCGGAGCTAGCATCATCTGAAGCTCGGTAAGCTATTCTCCGCGCTCGCTGCTGGCTGCACTTCTGGAGGGAGGGGGGGTGCGCGGAAGGGGGGGGGCCCTAGGTGGGGGAGGGGGGGAGGCTTCCCCGCTGATCTGTGCCCGCTGACACCCCTTCCAAGCTGGGGGTCACTTGCATTTTGTGGGAGTATCTGCCACCAACCTGAATTGCATTGTATGGGGGTATCTGCAGCCAACCTGTTTGCATTTTTTGGGGGTATCTGCAGCCAACCTGTTTGCATTTTGTGGGGGTATCTGCAGCCAACCTGTTTGCAGCCAACCTGTTTGCATTTTGTGGGGGTATCTGCAGCCAACCTGATTGCATTGTGTGGGGGTATCTGCAGCCAACCTGATTGCATTTTGTGGGGGGTATCTGCCGTCAACCTGATTGCATTTTGTGGGGGTATCTGCCGTCAACCTGATTGCATTTTGTGGGGGTATCTGCCGTCAACCTGATTGCATTTTGTGGGGGTATCTGCAGCCTACCTGATTGCATTTTGTGGGGGTATCTGCTGCCATTTGACTACTTTATGAATTATCATGAGGCATGTAACTACTTGAATCTTTTATCTAAAATGTATCTGGTCAGACCTAATCTCTGTGAATAACACCGCTACTTATTTTGTGTTTTTTTTTTTTTTTTTTAAAGTCTGCCCATGACTCATCATGACCACGCCCGATGTTCCAGTGCATGGTGACACCCATTAGTGTCGCTGCGGCAACCTGATTGCATTTTGTGGGGGCATCTGCCGTCAACCTGATTGCATTTTGTGGCGGTATCTGCCGCCAACCTGATTGCATTTTGTGGCGGTATCTGCCGCCAACCTGATTGCAATTTGTTAGGATGTCTGCCGCCAATCTGATTGCATTTTTGTCGGAAAATCTGCTGCCATTTGACTACTTTATGAATTATCATGAGGCATGTAACTACTTGAATCTTTTATCTAAAATGTATCTGGTCAGACCTAATCTCTGTGAATAACACCGCTACTTATTTTGTGTTTTTGTTTTTTTTAAGTCTGTCCATGACTCATCATGACCACGCCGATGTTCCAGTGCATGGTGACACCCATTTAATGTCGCTGCGCTGTGCGCGCCGCATTTAGACATATCCCTGGAAACTGTCCTCAGAATTGCTCAAAATCTATTCCCTACCATAAAGTCATGCAAAATTACTAGAGTACATGTGTATGTGAGCCCAAAATGGGGGGGGGGGGGGAGGAGAGGAGGAGGAGAGGGGGCGGGCCCCAGGCTGAAACTTCCTTGGTGGGCTCTTGGTGTCCCAGTCCGACCCTGCACATAGGTAGGTAGGTGCAGGGCCTGGCAGTGGCACAGTAGGAATTAAGGTGCCAAAGGCCAGCTGCGACTCACTGACAGGGCTGTATATAATGTAAGTGGGCCACACACAAAAAAAAAAAATAATAATTGGATCACAAGAACAACATTAGCTCTCAAAGAGCTATTGAGGGGCGCTTTTTTAACAATAAGAATCAGCAAGGAGCAAGCTAAGAAGCCTACAAGAGTCTAACTAATCTTTCCCTAATGTCTCTGCAGCAACCTCTCCCTTCTCTAATTACTGCAGGCTCACAAGGGAGTCCACTGCCTGAAGCTGCCTGCCTTTTATAAGGGGGGGGGAGGGGTGGGGGGGGGGCTCCAGGAGGGAGTGTAGCCTGATTGGCTACAATTGTGCCTGCTGACTGTGATGTAGAGGGTCAAAGTTGACCCTAATAATGCACTATGGGGGCGAATCTAACTTCCGCAAAAGTTTGCGGTTCTCCGTGATCGCGAACCATGGAACAGTTCGGGCCATCTCTAGGTATGAACAGGAAAAATATGTAATTTATAATAAGTACGTTAGTACTTAGAATTTGTCTTTGGTTAACATGTTGATAAATGCCTGGGAAAGGAGTCACAGGCAGGGCCGGATTTACCATAAGGCACTGTAGGCACGTGCCTACAGGCGCCTTATATTACACAGGCGGCTCCCTCCCCTCCCCGAAGTTACCCCGCTGTGTGCAGTCAAGAGAGCCAAAGTGCCCCGCCTGGTATCGGAGCCGGAGCACTGCACATGGTATCACTCGCCCGCATGTTATCATACCGATCATGTCTCCTGCTCTCTCCCCTTCCCTCCTGCTACAGTGTACTTCCGCCCAGCTGGTGTCCCAAGTAGCCGCTGTATCTACGTGCAGGGCAGGCGGGGGGAGTGGCACTGCACATGACTTTGTTATGTGTCCACCTGACCCGCTCCCAGCCCTTCATTGATTCGGATTGTGGGCCAAGCTGGAGACTTCCGTGTTGTTGTTCTCTTGACTCTCCCCTCTGTATAACATTTGCTGAAAGCGGCCAGGCACATGCTGCTCGAGGAGGAAGCCAGCTGATTTCACAGATGGACGTAGCAGGGCAGCGTCCGCTGTAGAGGAATGTGGAGACAGGCTGCCTTGAAGAACGATCCTCCCCCCCCCCCCCCCCCCCGCCCCCCTCTCCCTCCGTGTGCAGGCTGAGTTGTCATCACAGGATTCACTGGTGAGAAGGGAGACACAGTGCAGGAGTGCAGCCTTTCTTAGCACTGTGTGGTCAGTGGGAGGGCAATGTGGCAGAGTAATAATATGCATATGGACATTTGGTATAGGTCAGGTAATCTATGCACTGCACTTTCAGTACAGTATACTCAGTAACTCAAGGCGCCCTTTTTCTAACTTTCTCTACACATCTATATCTCTTCTCTCTCTCTCCCCCCTCCCTCACTCTTTCTCCTGTCTCTTTCTCCCTCTCCCCTCTTTCTTCCTCTCCTCTCTCCTCTCCCCCCTCACTTTCTCCTGCCTCTCCCTCTCCCCCTCTCTTCTTCCTCTTCCCCCCCCCCCTCTCCTCTCTCCCTCTCTCCCCTCATTTTCTCCTGCCTCTCCCTCTCCCCCTCTTTCTTCCTCTCTCTCCCCTCTCTCTTCCTCTCTCCTGCCCCCCCCCCCCCCTCCTCTCAGAACACCCTCATCTTTGACCTTCTGTCCACTCTGTACTCTGTCTGCCTATCTCTGCTCACTCTCTGCTTTCTTTCTGCCCAGCTCTTTTTGTGCAAAGCTTCCTCTCTCTCGCCCACAATTCTGTCTTCCCTGCTCTCACTGCCCTCTTGCCTACTGTTTAACCCCTACCTCTAAAAGGGTCAACATAGTTGCACAGGACAGTCTTCAGAGGAGCTCACAATCTAATTCCTGGTATAGTCCTAGTCTAATGTCCTACCATGTTATCATTATGTATTTATATAGCACTGACATCTTCTGCAGCACTTTATAGAGTACATAGTCATGTCACTGACTGTCCTCAGAGGAGCTGACAATCTAATCCTTACCATAGTCATAGTTTTATGTCCTCCCATATTATTATTATGTATTTATATAGCACTTACATCTTCTGCGGCCATTACAGAGTACATAATCATGTCACTGGACTGTCCTCAGAGGAGCTCACAATCTAATCTTACTATAGTTGTTGTCTAATGTCCTTCTTTATTATTTTTATGTATTTATATAGCACCGACATCTTCTGAAGCACATTACAGAGTACATAGTCATGTCACTGACTGTCCTCAGAGGAGCTCACAATCTAATCCCTACCATAGTCTAATGTCCTACCATATTATTATTATGTATTTATATAGCACTGACATCTTCTGCAGCACTTTACAGAGTACATAGTCATGTCACTGACTGTCCTCAGAGGAGCTCACAATCTAAACCTACCACAGTCATAGTCTAATGTTGTCTCATATTATTATTATGTATTTATATAGCACTGACATCTTCTGCAGCACTTTGCAGAGTACATAGTCATGTCACTAACTGTCCTCAGAGGAGCTCACAATCTAATCCTACCATAGTCATAGTATAATGTTGTCTATTATTATTATTATTATTATTATTATTATTATTATTATTATTATTATTATTATGTATTTATATAACGCTGGCATCTTCTGCAGCACATTACATAGTACAGAGTCATGCCACTGACTGTTCTCAGAGGAGCTCACAATCTAATCCCTATCATAAAAATAGTCTGTCACACATTATTATTATTATTAATAATAATAATTTATATAGCACTGACATCTACTGCAGCACTTTACAGAGTACATAGTCATGTCACAGGCAGATAAGAAGTAGAATCAAGCAATAGGTAGATTCTATTGATAGGAAGCTTTTTATTTTTTATTTTTTTATCAATAGAAAAATGATTAAAATTAAGTTAACTAAGGAACACCAGCGGTCAGTGCTGTATAAATACAGAATAATAATAATAATAAAAATAGGGTAAGATTGATACTAATAATAATAATAAAAAAATCCTTGTGATTTGTACAGAGCCATGGATTACCTTGCATTGGTTTATTTCAAGAAAAGGGGTGTGGTTTGTGTTGAGGGGCGGAGTTTAGGGCACCAGAACTTTTGTGCCTATAGGCTCCTGAGCTCTAAATCCGGCCCTGGTCACAGGTATAACTAGAAAAACTGCTTGACTGACAGATCCAAAGATAACAAAGCCACCTTAGAAAGCTATAGACTTTGCTTTGGAGTAGTTGATCTTTGTCAACAAAGTGGCAGCTGTGGAATCACTCCTGATAGGACATTTAAACTGAGGCCACAAGCTTTTTAGGGGTGGAAAAATATTTTTTATATCCAAGAAAAAAAGGTGTTTATCAATAAATCACAAATGTCACACATTGACATTAATAAGCGCCCTTAACCCTGGGGGCACCTATGTATGGCTACTTATACTGGGGGCACCTTGCTACCTATATGGGGAGTGGGACCTATACCTGGCTAGGTATACTGGAGACACCTATACCTGGCTAGCTATACTGGAGGCACCTATATCTGGCTACCATAATGGGGTGGTGGATTTGGTGAGGAAGTGGGGCACATCAAGCTAAAATACTGGGGAGGGGGTAACATCTGGCTACTATACTGGGGAGGGGGTAACATCTGGCTACTATACTGGTGTGGGAGCACATTATTTAATGTAGGAATGGGAGGGGGGCGGTCCAAATTTCGCATCAGGGCCCAGGGGTCAGTAGCTTTGCCACCAGCCATCTGTACCCATGCGGCACAGATAGGAAGGCCTGGAGTAATAGGAGGAGGAGGCTGGAGTTTGTGTGCGCTGGTAGAACTGTTTGCCTGTAGGCTGGAAAATATGCAGCTCAATAGAAATTGCAGGAATCAGGCTATTATGTGTACAAGACCTCTAGGCTGCAGACAAAAAATTAGAAGTGGGTATGCACACAAAAGAGTAATGCAAGAAGAATTGGCACTTCAATCTCCAAGTATAAATACTAACGCTGATCTAGAAAAACTACACGCAAAACAAGATGTTACATGATGCTAATAATATATTTGAAGACCCAGTTGTGCAAAATAGTTAAAATAAACCATATGCAATCACATGGAGTACTCTATGCAGTAAATTAGTACAGATATGGCAAGCCTTATAGCAATATAGGAACATGCATTGACAGAGCAATTAAGATCATCATATATCAAAAATACTGCAGTAAATGAATACACCATTAGACCCGGAAGCTACGGTATGTTGTGCTTGTTAAAAAGCTAGAAGCATATTAGCAGAATGAGATC
Organism: Hyperolius riggenbachi; assembly: GCF_040937935.1. NCBI lineage: Eukaryota > Metazoa > Chordata > Amphibia > Anura > Hyperoliidae > Hyperolius > Hyperolius riggenbachi. Next base: position 70,858,641 of record NC_090655.1, read on the forward strand.
AGGCTGCACATCATTCACAACACACATGCAGCTGCTTGCATAAGTGACATAACCACTAATAGTATGTAGAGAGCATAACACAACCATGGCAGAATAGCAGTTAGACTGCAGAAAAATAGACTGCATAGGGAGGTAAAAAAACAGGCCAGCAAGAAGTTCTTTACTCACAATGTTTCAGTAGTTAACCCTTCCCACTCCTTTGTCACCCTATGACATTAGCCTTTTCCTGCATACTAGATAGAGCTGTTGTCGGATACAATCTGGCACAGTCCTCCTCTTCAGATCAAAGTGTCGGGCTAAGTCTGATGCTTTGATCGCTGACAGCCCCCAACTCCGCCATTGTGCCACATACTATAAATTACGCAGGTGCATTTGGGCTGTCACCACTCACTAGGGGCGCCATTGCCAGATCTAGTCTGTCATATCTTCTTCACTAGGGATGATCAATGAGATGCAGATTCTTCTGAAATTATGCAAATTTCTATGCAAATGTCTGCAGTTTGAAATGGACCAATCAATTTAAACCCAGATTTACATTGATTGGTCCATTTTCAAGCTGCATAGATTTGCATACATTTGCATCAACTCTGAAGAATTTGCATATCTGATTATTTATTTATTGTATTTATAAAGTGCCAACATATTACGCAGCGCTGATCCCTAGTCTTCAACCTATGTGGGATCAATATGTCAGAGGAAGTCTCACACTTTGACCCCATACAGCACCATGCAGCGCCCTGTAACCATGAAATTATCGAAATTACAGTAGTCCATATGCAAGGGGGAGGAGCTACCGCATATGAGCTGGCACCTGCCCCACTCCTTCCCCTTATTTGTGAACTCATTGGAGGAAAAAAAGGGCCTTGTTTAGATCTCTCTCTTTTTCTCTCTCACTCACTTACTCACTCAAACTGAAAGCAGAATTCCTCTATTATTGGTATGATTCCTTAGTGTGAACGAAAAAAATCAACAGGTAGGGGTGGAATGGGATCATGGAGATCGGAATGCTACAAAGCAAATTTTGGAGTCCTTAATTCATTTTTCGGGGTGGAGGGTGAGAAATTTAATGAAGTGGCATTTTCTCAATGTCCGTAAACTTTTTCGATTTTTCCCGAAAATTTTATATCTTATTCACAAGTAGACAAGGGTCCTTCTGGGGGGTGTTATGGCAGGCAAGTGGTGGTAAATTACTAAGAAACTGTGTATTCACTCTATAAAGTGTACCCAAGGCGACATGTGGCATGAGATAAACATATGTATGTACAGAGCAAAACAATAACCAGGCTGTTTTACTTTGTTGCCTGAAAGAGTTAATTTTTAGGCATAGACGTTACAGCTTATCGGGAATATAGTAAACCTCACTGATAAGCAAAGTATAGCCAGAAAAGTTTTTTCCTTGCAGAATACAACTTCTGAGAGCAGGCAGAGATAAAATAAATAGTTCATGTATTTTCTTTTAGGCCCAGTGCACACCGGGCGGATCGGCCGGCCGCATCCGCCTGAAAATCTGCGTGGCTAATGTATCTATCTCTATGGGCTGGTGCACACGTGCCTCTTGCTGCACGTTTGCGGTTTGCTTAAAACCTAAAACCGCCGGTGTGCACCAGCCCATAGAGATACATTAGCCACGCGGATTTTCAGGCGGATGCGGCCGGCTGATCGCATAAAGATCCGCCCGGTGTGCACTGGGACTAAACTCTGTCATCCGCACCCAAAACCGCTAGCATTTTGTGGATCTGCTAGCGGTTTTGGTGTGCCCCAGGCCTTAGGGACACTTAATAGGCTGCCACTGAGCAGAGACAACAAAACATTCAATCTACTTTGTAAATGTTGAAATATAAAATAGAACCATAGGATGTTAAAAAAGAAAAAAAAAGTTTTTGTAGGAGGATAAATACATTTGTTTATCTCATCACTTTTTCACCTTGGGTTCCCTTTAACAGGTGGTGCTGTATGGAAAGGAAAATCAAGCTGAATAACCTCTCAGTGCTGTTATTTTTAGTTTGTGAAACATGAAATACTGTATCTCGAGTTCTCTGGTGGAAAGTTTCTCGTTTATTAATGACCAGTTGGAAAGGTTAGCTACAATCATTTCTAACTGTGTTTTCCCTTCTCATTTAGCATAAAGCCTGGACTGAGTCCCAGGCCTTTTAACCTCCTAATGGGATGATGGCAGAGGGTTTGAAGCTTTTTGATATGTAAAGATGAGAAATTTGAACCTTATTCAATGGGAAATGATTGCACGTGCCCCCCTTCCTATGTCTCTGTAAAGAGAATTACCACCATGGCAGCGGGATAGCGTCTGTGTTATTCTGTCTCCTCACTGATAAACGTGAGGATTTATAATGGTCTCTGACTTTAGGTAATGGTCATTCATGTTTGTGCCTCTTTTAGATGGGAATAAAAGTTTAATTATCGCTTTTAAATCTTGGGATTTTCTAGGTTGTGACTAAGCTTTTCCAAAATGTACAGTGCTCTCAAATCCCAGTAATCAAACACTATTCTTGTCTACGTCTAGAGTGTCTAGTAATGCAGAAAAATAGGAGGAAAGAACTTTTTTTTTCGAGAAGCCAGAAAACAGGCTTTTTTTTTTTTTTTTTTTTTTTTTTTTTATGTATTTATTTTTTTGTGAAATTCCAGTTGGGTCTCCTTTCTACAGATGGCTAAACTGTTTGTTTGTTTGTTGAGTAGTTCAGGCTGCTGGCCACAAGCACTGTATCGCACACCATGCTTCCTGTTTGACACGCGGCGATGTTACCCTGCGACCGTCTCATGTCGCGTCGGAGCTCGGCAATCGCCATCCTCAGCTGCAATTACATAAGGAGGGCACCTGTCCCCCGCCTGTGCTGAGTGCAACTATAGATATCTTAAACTGCCTAAGGGTGGCCATACATGGTACAATTTTTCATTTATTTTCGATTAGATAATTTAGTTCGATTATTCCGTTAGATCGAATATAAAGATTTTTCCAGCATGTCCGATCTGATTTTTCTCGAAAGAACGGGATAATCGTTCGAATTTCTTGTTGGGAAAAAAAAAATACCTTTTCAACTTTCATTCGATCATTTAGATCGAATAAACGGGATAATCAAACGTTTTTATTGTACCATGTATGGCCACCATAAGGACAGCATTTTTCTTCCAACTATTTTATATTCATGCAGTGGTGTACATAGTTACATAGTTATTTTGGTTGAAAAAATACATGCGTCTATCGAGTTTAACCAGTACAAAGTACAATACCAGCCTGCTCCCTCACATATCCCTGTTGATCCAGAGGAAGGCGAAAAAACCCTTACAAGGCATGGTCCAATTAGCCCCAAAAGGGAAAAATTCCTTCCCGACTCCAGATGGCAATCCAGATAAAATCCCTGGATCAACACCATTAGGCATTACCTAGTAATTGTAGCCATGGATGTCTTTCAACGCAAGGAAAGGATCAAGGCCCCTTTAAATGCTGGTATAGAGTTTGCCATAACGACTTCCTGTGGCAATGCATTCCACATCTTAATCACTCTTACTGTAAAGAACCCTTTCCTGAATAAATGGCTAAAACGTTTTTCCTCCATGCGCAAATCATGTCCTCTAGTCCTTTGAGAAGGCCTAGGGACCAAAAGCTCAACCGCCAAGCTATTATATTGCACTCTGATGTATTTATACATGTTAATTAGATCCCCTCTAAGGCGTCTTTTCTCTGGACTAAATAAACCCAGTTTATCTAACCTTTCTTGGTAAGTGAGACCCTCCATTCCACGTATCAATTTTGTTGCTCGTCTCTGCACCTGCTCTAAAACTGCAATATCTTTTTTTTGTAATGTGGTGCCCAGTACTGAATTCCATATTCCAGATGTGGACTTACTAGAGAGTTAACCTTCCTGGCGGTAACCCCGAACGTAGTTCAGGGTAAGCCGCGCAGGAGGTTTTCTCAGGCCCTGCTGGGCCGATTTGAATAATTTTTTTTTTGCTGAACGCAGCTAGCACTTTGCTAGCTGCGTCAGCACTTCGATCGCCGCCGCCCCGCGCTCGATCGCCGCTATCCGCGTCGCAAGACAGCCCCCCCCCTAGACCCCTGCGCTGCCTGGCCTATCAGCGCCAGGCAGCGGCAAGGGATGGATCGGGACTCCCTTAGACGTCACGATGTCCATGACGTCATCCCGCCCCGTCGCCATGGCGACGGGGGAAGCCCTCCAGGAAATCCCGTTCTTTGAACGGGATTTCCTGATCGCCTATCGCCGGAGGCGATCGGCGGGGCTGGGGGGATGCCGCTGAGCAGCATATAAAAAAAAAAAAAATAAAAAAAAAAAGGCTGCGCTGCCCCCTGGCGGTTTTTAATATACCGCCAGGAGGGTTAAACAGGGGCAATATTATGCTAGCATCTCGAGTTTTTATTTCCCTTTTAATGCATCCCAAAATTTTGTTAGCTTTAGCTGCAGCGGCTTGGCATTGAGTACGATTATTTAACTTGTTGTCAATGAGTACTCCTAAGTCCTTCTCCAAGTTTGATGTCCCCAACTGAATCCCATTTATTTTGTATGGTGCTAAACCATTGGTACGACCAAAATGCATGACTTTACATTTTTCAACATTGAATTTCATCTGCCATGTATGTGCCCATATAGCCATCCTATCCAGATCCTGTTTCAATATGACATTATCTTCCTGAGAGTTGATGATTCTGTACAATTTTGTATCATCTGCAAAAATAGCAACATTGCTCACTACTGCATCTACTAGGTCATTAATAAATACATTGAAGAGCACTGGACCCAGTACAGACGCCTGTGGGACCCCACTGCTAACAGTCTCCCATTTTGAGTACGATCCATTGACCACAACTCTTTGTTTTCTGTCCATTAGCCAGTTTCCTATCCATGCACACAGACTCTTCCCCAGTCCTTGCATCCTCAACTTTTGCACCAGACTTTTGTGGGGAACAGTGTCAAAGGCCTTTGCAAAGTCCAAGTATATCACATCTACAGCATTCCCAATATCCATATTAGCGTTCACTACCTCATAAAAGCTGAGCATGTTAGTCAAACAAGACCTGTCTTTAGTAAACTCATGTTGATGCTGAGAAATAAGATTATTTTCTACTATGAAGTCATGTATAGTATCGCTAAGTAACCCCTCAAATACTTTGCATACAACTGATGTTAAGCTTACAGGTTTATAATTTCCTGGATCGGATTTTTTGCCCTTCTTAAATAATGGGAAAATGTGGGCTGTACGCCAATCCACGGGAACTCTGCCAGTTGAAAGAGAGTCACAAAAGATAAGATAAGATAAGATAAAGGGGTTTATCTGAAACTGAACTTAATTCCCTTAGGACCCGAGGATGCATGCCATCCGGGCCAGCTGCCTTGTCTATTTTTAATTTATTTAGTCTTGCCTTCACTTCTTCCTGCGTTAAGTATTTAATATTACAGTTAGATGATTGAGACTCTTCTGCCTCTGTAATTTGCAACAGTGCTGTTTCCTTTGTGAAGACAGAAGCAAAGAAAGCATTTAATAACTCTGCCTTACCTTGGTCATCCACCATTGAGTTCCCACCCTCGTCCTTTAGGAGTCCTATACAGTCAAACTTTCTTTTTTTAGAGTTGATGTACTTGTAAAACTTTTTTGGGTTAGATTTGATATCCCTAGCGATTTGATTTTCAGCTTCAATCTTTGCCAGCCTAATTTATTTTTTACAATTTTTATTGCACTCCTTATAATTGCTTAGTGCAGCCTCAGTCCCCTCCTGTTTTAGGACCTTATAGGCATTCTTTTTCCTCTTTATTTTATCTAACCTTCCTATTCATCCATAGAGGCGTTTTTTTATTCCTAGACATTTTGTTTCCATATGGGATATACATACTACAATATTGATTGAGAATAAGTTTTAAAGCTTGCCATTTCCCTTCAGTGTCCTCCCCTTGTAGTACATTATCCCAGTTCACCAAACTTAGTGTCTGCCTAAGTTGATTGAACTTTGCTTTTCTAAAAGTCATAGTTTTAGTGGTCCCGCTGCCCCGTGACCCATCAGTCACTAGATCAAACGTTATCATGTTGTGATCACTATTTCCCAAATGTTCTTGAACCTGCACATTTGATATATTATCTGGTCTATTAGAAATGATCAGATCCAGTAATGCATTCCCCCTAGTTGGTTCCGTTACCATTTGAGTCAAGTAATTGTCCTGTAGTGCTGCCAACAGTCTGCTGCTTTTGCCAGAATGGGTAGCCTCAATACTCCAATCAATGTCTGGAAAGTTGAAGTCGCCCATAATTATGACCTCATTTTTACTTGCAGCTTTTTCAATCTGCTGTAGTAATCGCAGTTCTGCAGCTTCATTAATATGAGGTGGCCTGTAGCATACCCCAATAAGCAATTTCCACCATGAATATTTACCCAAACGGACTCCACATCTTCGCAATCTCCCTCCATCATATCGTTGAGGTCAGCTGTAAAAGAGTTCTTAACAAAGAGACAAACCCCTCCACCTTTTTTCCCTGTTCTATCCCTCCTAAAACACATTGTATCCTTTTAAATTAGCTATCCAGTCATGGCTTTCATCCATCCATGTCTCGGTTATTCCCACAATGTCATAGCCTTTGTCATTCAGAATGAACTCTAGTTCGTCTATTTTATTTGCAAGGCTCCGAGCATTGGTTACCATGCACTTTATATTTTTACCACCACATTTACCAATTTTGTTTACATGAAATGGGCTACTTGACGTTTTACCAACCTCCTTAATCTTTACACTGTCCCCACCCCCCCTCTCCACCCCCCATAATGTTAAGCTCCCACTGTCTTTTTACCTTATCTTGTCTAGGTATTGAGACTTTATCCTCCTGCCTCGCCCCAGATCCTAGTTTAAAATCTCCTCCAACTGTTTAGCCATCTTCTCCCCCAATGCGGCTGCACCCTCCCCATTAAGGTGCAGCCCATACCTGCTGTAGAACCTGTAGCCGACTGCAAAGTCTGCCCAGTTCTCCAGGAACCCAAACCCCTCCTTCCTACACCAATTTCTCAGCCACTTATTTAACTCCCTAAGCTCCGTCTGTCTCTCAGATGTGGCACTGGCAGTATTTCAGAGAACACCTCCTTGGAGGTCCTTGCTTTAAGTTTATCTCCAAGTACCTGAAATTCATTTTTGAGGACCTTCCATCTCCCACTAACTTTGTCATTGGTGCCAATGTGTACCATGACAGCCGGGTCTTCCCCAGCCCCACCCAATAATCTGTCAATTCTTTCCGCAACATGCCGAACCCGAGCACCCGGGAGGCAACAGACTGTACGGCATTCACGGTTTCTTCGACAGATTACCCTATCTGTGCGCCTAATAATTGAATCCCCTACCACCAGTACCTGTCTAGCCTTAGCTGCACTCCTATTCCCTTTCTTGTTGCAGCAGTCTGCCCCTTGGTTGCTAAGGAGCACCTCCTGCTGCAGCATTGCTACTCCAGAATCATCCTCCCCAATATGACGCAAACAAGCATACTTATTAGTGAGGGACAACTCGGGACTAGCCTCCCTGCCACTTTTTCCCCCACCCCTTCTAACTGTGACCCAACTAGCGGCTACCTCTGCTTCTTTCTCCGACTGTACTCCACCCACCTCATCTTCAACGGTTTCATCCAGTGTCTGGATCGTGAGATCCAAGCTCTTCTCCATGTTGTGTATGTGTCTCAGTGTTTTGCGAGATGCTTATTTAGCTCTGTGACTTCCGCCTCTAAATGAGCAACACGCACACACCCAGAGCAACAGTAAATGCCCTCAATCCGCTGATCAAGGCATGCATACATGTTGCAGGATGTACACTATACTGCATAGTCCAACATGATGACTATTGTGTGGGGAAAAATTATTTAAAGTAAACTGTGGTGGTAAAAGATGAAACGGGAGAGTGAGTGAAGCTGGGGTGGAGGAGGGCGAGGGGAGGAGGGGGAGTGAGTGAAGCTGGGGTGGAGTCCTCAAAATTTAAAGACTACACCACAACGTGCCTAGCACATTCTAACCAATGCAAAAAAAAACGCCATATTGGGTGAAGGTTTTTTTTTTTTTTTTTTTTTTTTTTTTAGTCCTTACCTGCTTCCTCTGGCCTCTCTGTTTGTGCCTGTTTTTAACGCCTATGCCACGTGTCGAAGCCACTTAGTGAGCAAGCCACAGACTGAGCAAACTCAGTACTGAGTCCTGAAGCTGACCAAATAACTCCTGTTACAGCTAATCCATCCCCCTAGCTAATTGCCTGCCTACTGCTAAGCAAACTAGAGGTAAAAGAGAAAAAAAAATTGTACTTTTAAAAACTGACACTTGCTGTTAGATATCAGATGAACTGCAACGCACAAGCCACCAGATATCAGCAGCAAAACACAATTTACAAACCACAGTTATGTAATCTAATCAGTGCTCACAATTCCCAGCAGTGAAGTGAATCAGCCCTCCACCAAGATTAGCTGATGATACATGCCTCATATACCCTAAAAAACATTTTTAAAGCAATTTAAAGTCCACTTCCGTTTTTTCTATCCGGATATCCGAATTATACTATACTATAGCAATAGGGGATGCAGCAGTTGCGGCCAGTGCTGCTCGGATACCCCTTTTCAAAATCCAGATCCGAATTGGATCCAGATACCCAGATATCCGATACGGGTCGGATATCCAATTTCAAAATTTTCCAATCCAAATGGGATATCCGACCCTAGTATAATTCGGATATCCAGATAGAAAAAAACAGAAGTGGCCTTTAAATTGCTTTAAAAATGTTTTTTAGGGTATATGAGGCCTGTATCATCATTATTTTGTAAAGGGCAGGCCCGTTTCTTGGGCCGTGCGGGGCGTGCCGCCATGCGGGGCGTGCCGCCGCCCGGGGCGCTGTTGGAAGGGGGGCGCTGCAATGGAGGGGGGAGCCGGAGCCGCGGGGAGGGCAGCCCCGACCTCTCCCTTCCTCTCCTCTCCCGGGCCGCCCTCCTGCTCCCCCCTCAGATGCAGATTAATAGCCGGAAGCAGCGTGTGTATCATCGTATAGGCAGAGAGGAAGAGACCGGCGGCGAGAGAGCAGCGCTTGGAACGCAGGGAGGTATGTTGTATACAACGCTCCCTGCGCATTACTCTGCATCTGAGGGGGGAGTAGGAGGGCAGCCCGGGAGAGGAGAGAGAGGTCGGTCTGCCCTCCCCGCGGCTCCGGCTCCCCCCTCCATTATAGGGGACAGCTACCTATCTAACCTATCCTGGGGCACCTACCTAATGTAACCTACACTGGGGGGCACCTACCTAATCTAACCTACACTGGGGGGCAGCTACCCATCTAACCTACACTGGGGGGCACCTACCTAATCTAACCTACACTGGGGGGCAGCTACCCATCTAACCTACACTGGGGGGCAGCTACCTACTCTAACCTACACTGGGGGGCAGCTACCTATCTAACCTACACTGGGGGGCAGCTACCTATCTAACCTATACTGGGGGGCACCTACCTAATCTAACCTACGCTGGGGGGCACCTACCTAATCTAACTTACGCTGGAGGGCAGCTACTTATCTAACCTATACTGAGGGGCACCTACCTAATCTAACCTACACTGGGGTTCACCTACCTAATCTAACCTACACTGGGGGGCAGCTACCTATCTAACCTACACTGGGGGGCAGCTACCTATCTAACCTACACTGGGGGGCAGCTACCTACTCTAACCTACACTGGGGGGCAGCTACCTACTCTAACCTACACTGAGGGGCAGCTACCTATCTAACCTACACTGGGGGGCAGCTACCTATCTAACCTACACTGGGAGGCAGCTACCTAATCTAACCTATACTGGGGGGCACCTACCTAATCTAACCTACACTGGGGGGCAGCTACCTACTCTAAGCTACACTGGGGGGCAGCTACCTATCTAACCGACACTGGGGGGCAGCTACCTTTCTAACCTACACTGGGAGGCAGCTACCTAATCTAACCTATACTGGGGGGCACCTACCTAATCTAACCTACACTGGGAGGCAGCTACCTATCTAACCTACACTGGGAGGCAGCTACCTATCTAACCTACACTGGGGGGCAGCTACCTATCTAACCTACACTGGGAGGCAGCTACCTAATCTAACCTACGCTGGGGGGCACCTACCTAATCTAACTTATGCTGGGGGGCAGCTACCTATCTTACCTATACTGAGGGGCACCTACCTAATCTAACCTACACTGGGGGGCACCTACCTATCTAACCTATACTGGGGGGCAGCTACCTATCTAACCTACACTGGGGGGCACCTACCTAATCTAACCTACACTGAGGGGCAGCTACCAACTAACCTATACTGGGGGGCAGCTACCTATCTAACCTACACTGGGGGGCAGCTACCTAATCTAACCTACACTGGGGGGCAGCTACCTATCTAACCTACACTGGGAGGCAGCTACCTAATCTAACCTATACTGGGGGGCACCTACCTAATCTAACCTACACTGGGGGGCAGTTACCTATCTAACCTACACTGGGGGGCAGTTACCTATCTAACCTACACTGGGGGGCACCTACCTAATCTAACTTATGCTGGGGGGCAGCTACCTATCTTACCTACACTGGGGGGCAGCTACCTATCTAACCTACACTGGGGGGCAGCTACCTATCTAACCTACACTGGGGGGCAGCTACCTATCTAACCTACACTGGGGGGCAGCTACCTATCTAACCTACACTGGGGGGCAGCTACCTATCTAATCTATACTGGGGGGCAGCTGCCTAATCTAACCTACACTGGGGGGCACCTACCTAATCTAACCTACACTGGGGGGCACCTACCTATCTAATCTATACTGGGGGGCAGCTACCTAATCTAACCTACGCTGGGGGGCAGCTACCTATCTAACCTACGCTGGGGGGCACCTACCTAATCTAACCTACACTGGGGGGCAGCTACCTATCTAACCTATACTGGAGGCACTTATCTAACCTGTATTGGGGGCACCTACCTAGCTAGCCTATACAGGTGGCAACTATACTGGCTACCTATATTGCAGGCACCTACCTAAATAACCTATACTGGGGGCACCTACCTATCTAACCTATGCTGGGGGCAACTATTCTGGCTACCTATATTAGAGGCACCCACCTAGCTAACCTGTACTGGGGCACCTACCTACTGTGTTTAAACTCCCAGAAACCCTGTAAGTGGCATATCCTGCATTAAATTGTACCTTTCACTAAACGGATAACGGGTTACACAGCGCCGCTATCCCACGTTGTTGCCTCAGGTTTGAAATGACACGGAACACATTCTAGAGGTGCGCCATTCACGTGGGCCATAATATATATGATGTTCGGTAAAAATGTATAATTTTGCTTTCAAGTTGAGGCGATGTACCATTTCACTGATGAAACAGATCGGCACTAACAGGCGGCAATCATCACGTTGCTTGGGGATATTTATAGGCAGCAGGAAGAGCGGGAAAAAAAACACCAGAGTAAAATCTCAAGGAAACAGTTGGGCAGATTCTCTAAAGTAAGATTAAAAGGTTTGCCAGATGTGCACAGCAGAATATTAACATTAACATTACAGAGCGCTGCAGCCTTTCATTTGGTGGAAACTGAAGGAAACCTTTAGATTTATCTCCATCTAAAACAAAGGCTAACATGGAACGTCAAGCAATAAAATCACATGGATTATCGCTGTCACTCATTTTTAAACAAGCCCGATGTGTACTGAAACCACTTGGCACATCACAGGAGAGGAAAATTACAAAGGAACACCAATCAAAGAGTGAAGGAACAAAGCGTTTTATGAGAAAACATAAAAACTGCCTATAGACGTGCGATGATCATAATGTATTCAAGCTGAATAGGGTCGGATCAGGATGCAATCACGAGTACATGGCAATCTGTCACCTCTGTTGATTGCTGACGAGCAGAACATCTTCAGTGCAAAGCTCCACTAATACAGGAAGTGGAAGCAATCTAACAAATGAAAGCCACTGGCTGTCGGTCAATTAGTAAACCGCTAGTTAATTGGTACATATTCTGGCTAAGTACCCACAGCCAGATGGATCGGGGATCTACGCTGATGAACGATCGTTCTCTAAACCAACTTGGTGAATCTGCAAGCGTCGGCACTGTCGTAAATGAACAATGGTGTAATTGACCATTTACATGATTTCAGCAAAACCTGCGAGAGTCAATGTGGATCAGAATGAATTAAATCCAGCATGGTGGTCATTCAAATACAAAGGATCGCTGCAGATGGCGTGCACCACAAAACATTGTTTACAATTTTTTATTAAATATTACACGATATCGTGAAAAAAATTGATTGGCGTTGATAAATTGTCCTAAAAATATCGATCTTGAGGCTTTGATTTGCTAAATTGTTTCTACTTCCTGGGTCAGTGGACCATGTTTTATAAATGTCACAAAAAGGTTTTTCTTTGCCTTTTTGGTGACTTTGAAGGTTTGTGATTTTTTTTTTTTTCTGTTTTTTTTTTTAAAAGCTTCCAACAAATATGCTTTCCGTGGATTTTTCTTTGCATCCCAGAAATCATATAAACTAAACCATAAAACTCCTGGGGGACTTTCTAGGGGGATGATTTTACCACCATTTACCACTAGAGATGGCCCAAATGGTTTGCCGAATCTCAGCGGTTCGTGTTCACAGCAAACCTCGAACACATAGTGAGTTCGACCCGCCCCCTATACCACATCATTGGGCTAAACTTTGACCCTCTACATCAGTCAGCAGACACATGGCAGCCAATCAGGCTGCACTCCCTCCTGGACCCCAGCCCCCCCTTATAAAAGGCAGCAGCATCGGCCATCTTCTCACTCTGCCTGCTGCTAGTGAGAGAAGAGAGAGACGTTGGAGAGATAGGGAAAGCGTTAGTTCTTGTTAGCTTGGTTCTTGCTGATATTTGGTGCTGAAAAGCACCCCAAAAAAGCTCTTTTGAGAGCTAATGTTCTTGTGATGTGTTTTTTTTTCGTGTGTGTGTGTGTGTGTGTGTGTGTGTGTGTGTGTGCCACTGACACTTGCATATATACAGACCTGTCTGTCACAGCTGGCCCTTGCTATACTGTGCCAGGCCCAGCACACTGTATTATACCAGTCCAGTGCATACCTTTCACTGCATCTGTGGCTTCCTCTCCGGACCGGAATCAAACCCTTATTCCCCGGCCGTTACCCGTGGTCACCATGGTACTGAGAAAGTACCATGGAAAATGTATCACACAGTTTAATGAATAGCAGACTTGCCCTCCATAACAGATTCTCGTTAAAGGATTCCAAGTTTATTAGTCTCATCATTATACAGCAGGGCCTTGAAAGAGTCTGTTATGATAACGGACAAATAGCTGTTGACCCTGACACTGATGGTTGGCGTGGGCTCTCCCAGGGTCTAAGTGACCACTTTTGTCTTCACCAGAGCACCCCGCAAGAGACGATTGGCCACTACCTCTAATGGGCAGCGGACTACTTTGCTGCAAGTGGTCACCAGGTCACGGCCCCCTGGATTGCCCCACCAGAGGCAGAGAGAACAACCAAGTCCAGCAGAAGACGTAGTCAACAATAAGCCAGTGGTCAGTAGGCAGGCAGCAGATGAGCAGAACCGGGTATCAGGCCGAAAGGTCAGGGCTGGCGGCAGACAGGCAGGAACGGTAATAACAAGCCAAAAGGTCAGGACAGGCGACAGGCAGAACGGAGGTTAATAGCAAGCAAGGCTGGCAACGGGTAATCAGAATATCAGATAAGGCTATAGCGTAACTAGCACCAAGCTGTATAGAAGTGGCAGCACTGGTCACCAGCCAACAGCCTGCTTAAATACACAATACAAACTTGGCACCTAATTTTCGCGCATGCGCATTCACGCATACGCACAGCCGCATGACAGCACTCGTGCATGCGTAATCGCGTACCTGCACGCGTACTCGCGTTGTGACCGTTAGCACGCGTGCCCTCGGCTACTTCCTGTATATTGCCGGGATTGTGCTCACGCAAGCAAGAAGACCGTGGCCAAGACGCTGTGCGCGGTGGACAGGTATTATAACAGAGTCCTCCTGTAATGTTATTTTTCGTCACTACCTCCCTGAGTCGGGACTTGCGTGCCGTGCCTGCTGCCTTCCTTGGATGTGTGGTGGTAGCCGTTTCTCAGGCTCCCACTCTGGACTGGAATCGAACCCTGATTCCCGTCCCGTTACCCGTGGTCACCATGGTAATGAGAATGTACCATGGAAAGTTTATCACACAGTTGAATGAATGGCAGACTTGCCCTCCATAACAGATTCTTGTTGAAGGAACTGCCCAGACAGCAGAAAAAGTCATTTAAAAAAAAGATGTAAGCTTTAACAATGGTAGAGAAAGAACCAACCAACGAAAGTTGATAAGGCAGTCAGACATCCGAATGCGTCGTCACGGGGACGCATGAATGGCCCAAGGTTATCTAGTCCGCTCTCATTGGCAGGTATTCGCTTTGGAATTACCACAGTTATCAAAGTAACGTATATCATGAAAAAAAATTGTAGAATTTTATAAGTAACTTCAATTTTCAACTAATCAAAAAAAATTTTTTTTTTCAATTTTCAGCATCATGGCCCGCACTCTCGCCAACGTAAGCACGGCCATCACTACACAAACATTGCCACTAAGAGGACTGACAGTTTATGTCCTGGGCTGCAGGGCCGGAGCTACCATATTAAAAAATGGGCAATTGCCCCAGGGCCCCAGAGCCTGTAGGGGCCCCCAAGGTGTCCCTCCCCATGTTAACTGTTGCTCCCCAGGGACTCTGCAGAGTCTGTTAAGTTGGGGGAGGGTCAGTAACCAGCTTAGAGGCCCAGGAGGGAAATTTGGCTGCAAGAAAGGGCCTCTAATGATACTTTTTGGTCGTGGTGTGTCTGTCTGTCGGGTGGGCCCAGGCTAATTTTGCCCTAGGGCCCAATTGTTACTTGAACCGGCCCTGCTGGGCTGGGAGTGTCAACTGACAACCCTTTGCGGCTGTTTACGGCGGTGCTTTTAACAGTGAGTTTGGTCTGTCAGTGTGAAGCAGTACACTAATTACACTACCTGATCCATTTACTGTATACACACACAAGATGTTTTAAAGCACTTTTTACCTCCAATTCAGGAATGCAATGTGATTTCTGCCCTTTAGGGATTATAACCCTGCTGTGCTTCAAATCCGTAATTTTCCCCGGGACTTTTGGTGTGTATCCCACTCCGCCATGCCCCCCTTCAGGTGTTAGACCCATTGAAACATTTTTTCCATCACTTTTGTGGCCAGAAACAGTGTTTGTAGTTTTTCAAGTTCGCCTGCCCATTGAAGTCTATTGCGGTTTGCAGAGTTCGCCTTCGGACTTCTGCGGAAGTTCACAAATCCAAAATCTGAGGTTCGAGCCATCTCTATTTACCACAAGCGTAGTCTAAATGGATACAAAGGCTCATAACAAACTTTACAATATTATGTAAGCAAATCCCAAACTTCATTTTGAAAACCTTACAACACATGAAGAACATAAAAAAAAACAGTAAAGGGACACTCTGGAACATACCTTCCATTTATACAGGAAACCTCAAAATATCAATATATGTAATTGAGAAAGGAAATTTCAATAATGTCAGATCTGACAATGTCAGAAGAAACATCTGACCTGCATGTTTGTTCCGGGGCTATGGCTAATGCTGGGAATACACCACGAGTTTTTTGGCAGGTAAATGGCTCGATGGATCATTTCCAACAGGTCCAATCTGAATTCGATTAATTTTTCTGATTGATTTTCTCACAGAAGTGAATGGAAATTGATAAAAAAAAAAAAACGATCGGAAAATCAATCAGCCAGTAAATCTGCTGAAAAAACTAATTGTGTATTCCCAGCATAAAAGTATTAGAGGCAGAGGATCAGCAGGGCTGCCAGACAACTGGTATTGTTTAAAATTAAATAAATATGTCAGCCTCCATATTCTTCTCACTTCAGTTCCTTTTAAACTCCCTTCAGGGCACACCAATAATACACAGTAAAATTGGAATAACCCTAATAACTAGGGATGATCACAGATCTGCAAATTGTTCCAAGGTTGATGCAAATGTATGCAAATTCTTATGCAAATATATGCAGCTTGAAAATGGACCAATCTATTTAAACCTGGGTTTAAATTGACTGCTTCATTTTCAAACTGCATACATTTGCATAAGAATTTGCATACATTTGCATCAACCTTGGAACAATTTGCAGATCTGTGATCATCCCTAGTTATTAGGGTTATGGCGCCCCCACCCCCCTCGAGGAGGACGTTTCGGCAAAAAATGGGCGTGGTCATGGTCTGCAGTGGGCGTGTCCATAACATACAGTGGGTGTGGCCAATTAAAATTTCCTAGTAAGAGTGCAGCCCAAAGTCGGTGGGGCCATGTTTTCTCCCCGGGTAAAAGTGACCCTCAAAAAAGCAAGTAGGAAATGTCCCCCCCCCCCCCCCCCCCCAAAAAAAAAAAACAAAAAAAACACACATTAGCCAGTGTTCTCTCACACAAAATAGTGGTAGGTATTAGATTGTGAGCTCCCCTGAGAAAAGTCAGTAACAGGACTATGTTCTCTGCAAAGTGCTGCAGAAGATGCCAGTGCTATATAAATACACAATAATATGGTAGGACATTAGACTATGGTAGGATTAGATTGTAAGCTCCTCAGAGGATAGTCAGTGACATGACTATGTACTCTGAAGTACTGCTGAAGATGGCAGTACAATATAGTACAGTAGTATGGCAGCACAGTGGCGTAGTGGGTAACGCTCTCGCCTTGCAGCGCTGGGTTACCGGTTCAGATCCCAGCCAGGACAACATCTGCAAAGAGTTTGCATGTTCTCCCTGTGTCTGTGTGGGTTTCCTTCAGACACTCTGGTTTCCTCCTACATCCCAATACCATACGATACAGATAAGTTAATTGACTTCCCACTAAAAATTGGCCCTAGACTACGATACATACATAGACGTATGCCTATGGTAGGGATCAGATTGTGAGCCCCTCTGAGGGACAGTTAGTGACAAGATAATACATACTCTGTACAGCGCTGCGTTATATGTTGGCGCTATATAAATTAGTATAAGTACAGTATAAAGTAGCCAGGTCTATAGGTGTCCCCAATATAGACATATAGGTGTCCCCAGTATAGATAGCCAGGTCTATAGGTATCTTCAGTTTAGGCAAAAATTTGGATGCCCCCCCCCCCCCCCCCCCCCCTATAGGTGCCAAATAATCGTAATGGGGCAGTGTTTTATTATAAAATAATTGTAATGGGGCAGCATTTCACCATAAAATAATCGTAAAGCAGCAATGTTTCACCAGAGAATAATCGCAATGAGGGCCACATTTCACCAGAGAATAAGCACAATGAGGGCCACATTTCACCAGAGAATAATCGCTATCAGAGCAACATTTCAGCAGAGAATGACCGCAATGAGAGCTACATTTCACCAGAGAATAAGCACAATGAAGGCCACATTTCAGCAGAGAATAATCGCAATCAGAGCAACATTTCACCAGAGAATAATCGCTATCAGAGCAACATTTCACCAGAGAATAATCGCTATCAGAGCAACATTTCAGCAGAGAATGACCGCAATGAGAGCTACATTTCACCAGAGAATAATCGCAATGAGTGCAACATTTCACCAGAGAATAATCGCAATGAGTGCAACATTTCACAAGAAAATAAACGCAATGAGTGCAACATTTCACAAGAAAATAATTGCAATGAGTGCAAATTTCATCAGAAAATAATCGTATAGTGGGCAGCATTTCGGTGAGAGTTGGAAGGAGGGTTAGAGAGGGTGGGCAGAGAGAGAGACATAGGGTAAGCAGATAGACAGGTACAGAAAGTGTTAGGGCTGGTTCAAACGGACGCTTGCGGAACGCTTACCTCAAGCGTTCGGAACGTCTTGTTAAACGTTTGCACCGAGCTTTTACACGCGTTTACACGAACGCAGCGTTCGGGTCTCGATTTTCGCTTGCGTTCGTGGCCGCCCTGGAAGCTACATGTAGCTTCCAGGGGCTGCCAAACGCGACGGGTAATGTCCCCCTTGGGAGATAAAAACGCTGACCGCATCCGGACGCGACGGCTGCTGAAAGCCTGACCGCGCAGCAGCCACCGCACGTCATCAAACGTGACGCCGCGCAGACGTCCGTGTGAACCAGCCTTGACAGTATTCAAGAGAGGAGTATGGGCAAAAGGAACACAACAGAGCATTGTACATTACCTCCTCCCCTTCTGTCATGTGTCTGGCTGGCAGGCTGTCTCTGTGCACTCTGCTGGGCTGGCTATGGCAGCTATGTCCCTCTGGGTGTCTGTAAGGCAAGCTAGAGGCTGTCACTGGCAGGCTCGGGCTGCAGCTCCTCTCTCTGCTGTCATGGCTGGCTGCTCAATCATTTACTCGCTCTGTCTCCTCGTCTCTGTCCAGCTCTGGTATTTCCCGCCGGTGCCACACATGGTGAAGATGCAGAGACGTCAGGCCAGCGTGAGTACGCCTGATGTCTGTCTCAGCATCAGGGAGCTGTAGGGGGAGCGGGGGAGGAGGCCAAAGCCTCACAACTTCGGCTGCTCTTTGAGCCTCAGGGTCTTTCTCAGTTATGTGGTTGGCAGCGAGTGGAGTTCTAGGAGCCTCTGTGACCTGGGCTGGGTAGCTGGTGGCCTGCTGCCTAGGGCCTGCTGCCTGTGACCTGGTGGCCTGCTGCCTGGGCTGGGCGGCTGGGGCCTGCTGCCTGTGACCTGCTGCCTGGGCTGGGGCCTGCTGCCTGTGACCTGGAGGCCTGCTGCCTGGGCTGGGCGGCTGGGGCCTGCTGCCTGTGACCTGCTGCCTGGGCTGGGGCCTGCTGCCTGTGACCTGGAGGCCTGCTGCCTGGGCTGGGCGGCTGGGGCCTGCTGCCTGTGACCTGGCAGCCTGCTGCCTGGGCTGGGCGGCTGGGGCCTGCTGCCTGTGACCTGGCAGCCTGCTGCCTGGGCTGGGCGGCTGGGGCCTGCTGCCTGTGACCTGGCAGCCTGCTGCCTGGGCTGGGCGGCTGGGGCCTGCTGCCTGTGACCTGGCAGCCTGCTGCCTGGGCTGGGCGGCTGGGGCCTGCTGCCTGTGACCTGGCAGCCTGCTGCCTGGGCTGGGCGGCTGGGGCCTGCTGCCTGTGACCTGGAGGCCTGCTGCCTGGGCTGGGCGGCTGGGGCCTGCTGCCTGTGACCTGGAGGCCTGCTGCCTGGGCTGGGCGGCTGGGGCCTGCTGCCTGTGACCTGGAGGCCTGCTGCCTGGGCTGGGCGGCTGGGGCCTGCTGCCTGTGACCTGGAGGCCTGCTGCCTGGGGCCTGCTGCCTGTGACCTGGAGGCCTGCTGCCTGGGCTGGGCGGCTGGGGCCTGCTGCCTGTGACCTGGAGGCCTGCTGCCTGGGCTGGGCGGCTGGGGCCTGCTGCCTGTGACCTGGAGGCCTGCTGCCTGGGCTGGGCGGCTGGGGCCTGCTGCCTGTGACCTGGAGGCCTGCTGCCTGGGCTGGGAGGCTGGGGCCTGCTATCTGTGACCCTGGGGTAGCTGGTGGCCTGCTGCCTGTGACCCTGGGATGGGATAGCTGGTGGTGGCCTGCTGGCTGCTGCCTGGGGCCTGCTGCCTGTGACCCTGGGCTGGGGTAGATAGTAGGTAGCTGGTGGCCTGCTGCCTGGGCGGCTGGGGCCTGCTTCCTGTGACTCTGGGCTGGGGTAGCTGGTGGTGGCCTGCTGCCTGCGACCCTGGGCTGGGGTAGATAGTAGGTAGCTGGTGGCCTGCTGCCTGGGCGGCTGGGGCCTGCTGCCTGTGACGCTGGGCTGGGTAGCTGCTGGTGGTCTGCTGCCTGAGTGGCTGGGGCCTGTGACCCTGGGCTGGGGTAGCTGGTGGCCTGCTGTTCTGCCTGTGACCCTGGGCTGGGGTAGCTGGTGGCCTGCTGTTCTGCCTGTGACCCTGGCCTAGGGTAGCTGGTGGTGGCCTGCTGTCTGGGCCTGCGAGTGACCCTGGGCTGGGGTAGCTGTTGGTGGCCTGCTGGGGTCTGTGACCCTGGGCTGGGGTAGCTGTTGGTGGCCTGCTGGGGTCTGTGACCCTGGGCTGGGGTAGCTGTTGGTGGCCTGCTGTGGTGCCTGGGCGGCTGGGGTCTATGACCCTGGGCTGGGGTAGCTGGTGGTGGCCTGCTGTGGTGCCTGGGCGGCTGGGGTCTATGACCCTGGGCTGGGGTAGCTGGTGGTGGCCTGCTGCCTGCGACCCTGGGCTGGGGTAGCTAGTAGGTAGCTGGTGGCCTGCTGCCTGGGCGGCTGGGGCCTGCTGCCTGTGACGCTGGGCTGGGTAGCTGCTGGTGGTCTGCTGCCTGAGCGGCTGGGGCCTGTGACCCTGGGCTGGGGTAGCTGGTGGCCTGCTGTTCTGCCTGTGACCCTGGGCTGGGGTAGCTGGTGGCCTGCTGTTCTGCCTGTGACCCTGGGCTAGGGTAGCTGGTGGTGGCCTGCTGTCTGGGCCTGCGAGTGACCCTGGGCTGGGGTAGCTGTTGGTGGCCTGCTGGGGTCTGTGACCCTGGGCTGGGGTAGCTGTTGGTGGCCTGCTGGGGTCTGTGACCCTGGGCTGGGGTAGCTGTTGGTGGCCTGCTGTGGTGCCTGGGCGGCTGGGGTCTATGACCCTGGGCTGGGGTAGCTGGTGGTGGCCTGCTGTGCTGCCTGGGCGGCTGGGGCCTGCTGCCTGTGACCCTGTGTTGGGCGAGGGTGCTTGCTGGGTACCTCTGTCTGCCTGGGCGAGTGGGCAGGCTGCCACCGAGCACCGATGACTAGCTGGCTCCTGGCTGCGTAGCTGTGGTGGCTGCTGGGCTGGGTAGCTGTGGCGGCTGGGTAGCTGTGTCTGGGCTGCGGCGGCGGCTGCTTCACGTGGCTCCAGTCCCGACCCGACCACCTCGTTGCTGAGTGTCCTCCAGTCTAAAATGGCGGCGAGGAGGAGGAGGAGTCACTTTTCATGGGCTCGGCTAGTCCAAGTCCATTATGGGGGGGGCGGAGCATAGGACGGAGGCCAATGCTGGCTGCCTGCCTCTCAGAGTCTGAGTCAGACTCAATGTCAAGCCACGCCCCCCTCCCCGTACGTGCAAGTGGCTCCCTCCTCTGCTCTGGGCTGGCTGGCAGAGCGTAGATGCGCACAAACAGCTGAGCACACAGACAAAACCATGGTGGCGGCGGGGGGGGGGGGGAGCGCTTGCAAACTAACTGTAAGTAACTGCTGGCTGATGCAGCGGCGCTCCCCCCCCCCCCCCCCCCCCCCTCCAAAAAAAAATAATAATAGAAAAAAAAATGTCAGAAGGGTAAAAAAATTAAAAAAAAAAAATTTATTTAAACCAGTGGCCACCCGCCCCCCCCGAGGACCCGCCCATGGCACCGGCCCACGGGTGCCTCTTAATAGATACGTCCCTGCACTGTATACTGAAGGGGCACGAACTATATCTGCTAAAGGGCCACTATATAGTGAGGAGGCGTTACCTATATCTACTAAGATGGCACTGCATACTGAAGGGGCATTAACTATCTAAGGGGATACTACAATATATAGATTGGTAATCCAACACAGATGTTCTAACACAGATCAAATAATTTATTGTATAAAAGATTTGAAAGATTCGACTTTCCAGAGGTTCGAGACATTTGAGAACCTTTTAGGATACGGATTTAAGGAAATTTGGGATTTCTAATAATAACCCCTGTAACCATCTCTAGTAATAACCCTTAGTGAGGATCATAGCTCCTTAGTTACAGCATTTTCCTTAGGTGTTAGCCTTCACCACTGCTTGCATTGGTAGGAATAGAATTTTTTTTTCTCCAGGACAGAGCAGTAATGTATTATGCTATTTTGTTGCAGCTAGAACGTCTATGCTAAGGCAGTGGAAATAATCAGCTACTCCATCAGAAAATGAAATGATAGCTTGCCTAAATGAAACTGTAATATGCAAGTGTATATTCACAATTAGGAGTTAGTGCGTTGAAGAGTATAAAAAGAAAATGGAAGGGCTGGTTAAAAGCTAAGAGATGCTTATGTACACTTACAATCTAGAGACTAGAGAGAAGGTAATCTCAGCGGGACATAAATATGCAGACTTGATGGCACTTCAGTAATGTTCTGGACCGCACCAGTAGTTAGTTGTTACTATGAAAGTTATACATTCCAGTTTATTTTTTAATGCATGTTCTGTGGTTATATTACCTTGGCAGTTAGATTTATAACCCGTCACTTAAAAATACACTGAAGTGAAAAAAAAATGATGAAATAATGAATTTGATGTGTAGTACGGATAATTACTAGAACATTAGTAGCAAAGAAAATATTCTCCATTTTAATTTTCAGTTATATAGGTTTTTTTTTTGTTTTTTTGTTTTTAAACTTTGCATCATTCTCTAATATTTGCAGTTTACACACTGCTCAGCATTCTAAATGATTTTACAGAGCAGGCCAGTGAACTTTTGAAACCTTCTCTGTAGAGAAAAAGAAAATACAGTCAGAGACAATTGAGATAACAAGCTTCAGAAGACAGAGCTCTCTGCGACTTTGAAAGTCGTGGAGCTCAATGGCTCTTTTGCAACTGGAGTTTCTTAACTCTTCCTGTACTGGAAACCATATTAGACTTATGTCTCTGCTCCTAATGTTTTATTTCTTAGCTGTACTACACATACAAATCATTATATCCTTTTTTTTTTTTCGTTTCAGCGTCTCTTTAAAAATGATATTTTATCACACATATGATACAGTATATAGGATTTAATGTTCCAATTTACCATATTTTCTTTTTTTTTTTAAGGAAAGAAATCAGGAGAGTTTACTTTTATCTAGTAGCCTAGTAATTTGGTGCTCAGATGCCACCTATTTGTATGAAATTAGATGGGTGGAAAGAGTTGGTTTCAGGCTTTGTGGATAGGGCTACTGCAACCTCTTCGATTTCACCCTCCTACATTTCAAACTGCAAGGAGTTGTCCCACAATCCTTTTTGAAAAGATTGCACCCTATACCAGTGATTGGCCACAATTAGCTATGATCATACTAGTGATAATAAGGCAGGTGAAAACTTATCACCACACATCAATCAGTATTTTAAGTGTTAATTCACTAAAGAAGCTTGCCTTATTAGCATGTAGTGATCAGTGATGTGGCGAACGGTTCGCCGTGCGAACATCTGTGGGGGGTTTACTACTTCCGGGTCGCTCTGACCCGGAGTAGTACGCCTGCGCTGCCCGGCGGAGCGGGTCCAAGATTGTGCTCCTGTTGCCGGGCACTCTCTGCACATGAGCGTGACGTCGTTCATGACGGCACGCACATGCGCAGAAAGTGCCCGGCAACAGGAGCGCGATCTAGGACGCGCTCCGCCGGGCAGCGCAGGTGTACTACTCCGGGTCAGAGCGACCCGGAAGTAGTAAACCCCCCAGGGATTTAGAACCGTTCGCCACGTCTCTAGTAGTGATTAGAGTCCACAGCGAGAGTGTTATCTTATCACTTCAGTCCTTCCATTATCACCTCTGTAGTTATTCTCACATGTAGTAGATAGGGAGGAAAGGAGAACATGCAGAAAGGATGTAGCTCCACCCCTCCTGATGCCAGGATGATTACAGCTAGCCTGTGTAGGACAGCCAGGGAAGGTGAGAGAGGCTGTGTGTGTGGCTGTGTGTGTGGCTGGGTCTGTGTGTTTCTGTGTCTGTGTGTGAATTTGGGTGAGTGTATGCTTGGTGTCTCTTTCCCTCCCTCTGTGTGTGCCTGCTGTGAATATTTCTCTCTATACAGAGTCCCCTTCTGCATAAACTTGTTATACATAAAGCTGACCGCTCAGAATGCATCACTTTACATTGCAATCTGTAGTGACACTCCACTTAACGACAGCTCAGGCTTGATGATAATTCCTCACACACTTTACACTTGCATCCTGTCTGTGAATTAACATACTGGGCCATATGCAACTTTTTTACCTTCGTTTTCTCCTAGGAGATAATTTTTCATCTTCTATTTAAATTAACTTTCCAGTACTTCACAACTAAAAAAGTACCAAAAAGTAAATGAAAAAGTATTATCAAAATTATGAATATTTTCTTGCTTGCTGGTGGCTTAGCCACTTCACAACTGAGGGGTTTTACCCCTTGAGCACCAGAACAACTTTCACCTTTCAACCTTCCTTCCATTCATTTGTCTATAACTTTATCACTACTTATCACAATGAAATGAACTATATCTTGTTTTTTTTCGCCACCAATTAGGCTTTCTTTGGGTGGTACATTATGCCAAGAATTATTTTATTCTAAATGTTTATTAATGGGAAAATAAGAAAAAAAAATTGTAAAAATTATAATTTTTCAGTTTACGGCCATTATAGTTTTTAAATTAATGCTACCGCAATTTAAAATCCAAATCATTTGCCCATTTTTCCCGGTTATTACACCATTGAAATTTTGTCCTTATCAAGATGTATGGCGTCAATATTTTATTTGGAAACAAAGGTGCATTTTTTTTGCATTGTGCGTCTATCACTATTTACAAGCCCATGAGTTTAAAAATAACAGTTATGTACCCTCTTGACATACATTTTTAAAAAGTTTAGTCACTAAGATAACTATTTATTTATTAAATTTTTTTAAAAATTTGATTACTTTGGGGAGTGTGTGTGTGTGTGTGTGTGTGTGTGTGTGTGTGTGTGTGTGTTGGGGGGGGGGGGTGGCAATAGTTGATTTTAAATAAAAAAGAAATTCTTGGATTTATTTTTTTTAAAAAAGTGTATTCATGTAAATTTACTATTTGGCCACAAGATGGCCTCAAGTCTTTTTTTTTTTTTTTATGCATCCTGTAAGCAGGAAGTGCACTGTGAATGGGAAACATTTTTTTTTTCACAATGATCCCTCTCGGCTTCTCATAAATAGAAGCCGCAGATCATTGCTTCATGGACATAGATCAATAAATTCACATTCATTGATCTCCGGGCGAGCGAGTGGCAACGTGAACAAGCGCGGGAGGGATCGGGGGTCCGGAAAGCAGCGGTAGCGACGTTGTACGTGTACCTGCGCTCTGGCAAGGAAAGTGAAGTTAAAAGGGGCGTTGACATACTGTACCCGGGCAGGGAACTGGCTGATTTTGCATAAATTCCGATTTCCGCCAATGCCGATACCTGATTCCATGGATTTCCGATCAGTTTCCGTTTTACGAGTCGGATTTCCGACTAGTGTTATTTTTGGTCATTTTTGCATTCTCTGATTGGCCAAATACTTCCGAGTTGACTCTGCATTCTCTGATTGGTCCATTGCTTCCAAGTTCTGGGATTGGGCTAAAATTACTGAAATGCAGTAATGCAGTATTTCCACAGAAATCCGATTTCTGAGTTCAGATTTCCGAGTAGTGTTTTTTTTTGTTTGTTTGTTTATTTTTTGTTTTGTTTTTGTTGGTCATTTTTTGCATTCTCTGATTGGCCAAATACTTCCGAGTTGTTTCTGCATTCTGTGATTGGTCCATTGATTTTGAGTTCCATGATCGAGCTAAAATTACCAAATTGCAGAAATGCAGTATTTCCGCAGAAATCCGATTTCCGAGTTCCGTTTTCCAATTTCCAAGTTCCAATTGGAAATTTCAATTCCGCGATACCCGAATGAGCATCCCTACTCCTTAACTTAAAGAAAACCTGTAACAAAAAAAAACCTCCCCTGGGGGGTACTCACCTCGGGTGGGGAAAACCTCCCGATCCTATTGAGGCTTCCCCCGTCCTCCTCGGCCCCACGGCGGTGGTGTTAAAGCTCCCCGAAAAGCGGGGATATAAATGTTTACCTTCCCGGCTCCAGCACAGGTGCAGTATCGGCTCTCCGCTCTGAGATAGGTGGAAATAGCCGATCGCTGTCAGGCCGCTCTACTGCGCAGGTGCAAGTCTCCTGCGCAGTAGAGCGGACCCGACAGAGATCAGCTATTTTTGCCTATCTCCATGCTGAGAGCCACAACAACGCCCCCGCTGGAACCAGGCAAGGTAAATAAATCGGCGCTTATCAGTGCTTGTCAGGCTTGTCGAGGAAGGATCATTCCGGGACACTTCGGGGGAGCCAGCGCTGGACTGTCTGCATCTACAGGGGAAGGGGAAGCCTCATTGGGACCCTGAGGCTTCCCCCCTCCCGAGATGAGTACCCCCCAGGGGGACCTTTTTTTTGTTACAGGTTCTCTTTAAGGAGAGAATCCTTATTTTAAAGTTGTCTGAAAGTCAGCATTTCTACTATGCTCTAAAAGATTCCTCACAGCTTGAAAGCTACTATCCCAGAATTTATTTTTAGCAGAACATCACTGAAATGGTTAAACAAAGCACTTTGTCCTGCTGAAAAGGGTGAAGTGGCACCCAATGTAGTATAAAAGAGTTAAAAATGCTAAAAGCTGAAAAGTTGAGGTGGCTTACCTCATAGACGACAACTCACTTTTCAGCTTTTAGTGTTTTTTACTCTTTTATACTACATTGAGCGCCTCTTCACCCCTTTCTGTGTCATACCGCCCAGTGTCACCAGTGCTGGGCCGAAATTACGCATTAGCGTAATTACGCATCGTAATTCACTACAAATGCACCGTAAGCGTTACGTGTAAGGTTACGGTATTACGCGTAATTAATTACGCGTAGACCGTAGGTTACGTTATTACGCGTAACAAATTACGCGTAAGACAGTAAACTCCCATTGAAATTACACAGTCTGCCGTAATCGCGTAATATTACGCTCCCGTATAATATAAAAAAGCCGCCGACTTTAAGGGTTAATAGCAAAGCCCCCTTAAGTGCTAAGAGCCTCAAATTTGGAGAATATATTAAGGAGATCAGAAGGAATAAGAGGAAAATTTTTTTTTTCAAAAAGACATTATAGTTTTTGAGAAAATCGATGTTAAAGTTTCAAAGGAAAAATATATACATTTAAAAACCCGCCGAATTTAACGGTTAATAGCAAAGCCTGCTTAAAATTTAGGAACACCAAATTCACAGGGTATATTAACCACTTGCCGACCGCACGCTTATACCGTGCGTCGGCATAGTGGCAGCTGCAGGACCAGCGACGCAGTACTGCGTCGCCAGCTGCAGGCTGATTAATCAGGAAGCAGCCGCTCGTGCGAGCGGCTGCTTCCTGTCAATTCACGGCGGGGGGCTCCGTGAATAGCCTGCGGGCCGCCGATGGCGGCTCGCAGGCTAAATGTAAACACAAGCGGAAATAATCCGCTTTGTTTACATTTGTACGGCGCTGCTGCGCAGCAGCGCCGTAAGGCAGATCGGCGATCCCCGGCCAATCAGCGGCCGGGGATCGCCGCCATGTGACAGGGGACGTCCTGTCACTGGCTGCACAGGACGGATAGCGTCCTGTGCAGCCCAGATCTCCCGGGGGAGCAGGTAGGAGAGGGAGGGGGGAGAATGTCGCCGCGGAGGGGGGCTTTGAGGTGCCCCCCCCCAACATGCCTGCAGGTAGGAGCGATCAGACCCCCCCTGCACATCATCCCCATAGGGGGAAAAAAAGGGGGGCGATCTGATCGCTCTGTGTGGCCGCGGATCTGTGCTGGGGGCTGCAGAGCCCACCCAGCACAGATCCAAACAAACAGCGCTGGTCCTTAAGGGGGGGTAAAGGGTGGGTCCTCAAGTGGTTAAGGGGATCAGTGGGAATAAGAGGAGAAATTTTTTTTTCAAAAAGACCTTATAGTTTTTGAGAAAATCGATTTTTAAGTTTCAAGGGCAAAAATGTCTTTTAAATGCGGAAAATGTCAGTTTTTTTTTGCACAGGTAACAATAGTGTTTTATTTTCATAGATTCCCCCAAGTGGGAAGAGTTTTACTTACTTCGTTCTGAGTGTGGGAAATATTAAAAAAAGACGTGGGGTCCCCCCTCCCAGACCTCTTTAACCCCTTGTCCCCCATGCAGACTGGGATAGCCAGAATGCGGAGCACCGGCCGCGTGGGGCTCCGCACCCTGACTATACCAGCCCGCATGGTCCATGGATTGGGGGGTCTTGGAAGGGGAGGGGCAGCCAAGGTTTCCCCTCCCCCTCCGAGCCCACCCAAGGGGCTCTTCTCCACCTCCGATGGGCGGTGGAGGTGGAGGCCGCGATTTCCTGGGGGGGGTTCATGGTGGCATCTGGGAGTCCCCTTTAAAAAGGGGTCCCCCAGATGCCCACCCCCCCTCCCAGGAGAAATGAGTATAGAGGTACTTGTACCCCTTACCCATTTCCTTTAAGAGTTAAAAGTAAATAAACACACAAACACATAGAAAAAGTATTTTAATTGAACAAAAAACATAACCACGAAAAAAGTCCTTTAATATTCTTAATTAACCATTAATACTTACCTGTCCCTTTAAAAGCCAGTTCCCACACAATATCCCCGGAAATATACTAATCAGTTACAATGTAACAAAGTTGTTACAATGTAACAACTTTGTTACTTTGTAACTCCACCGCACCCGACGTCACTCGCCGCTCACCCGCCGGCCGCCGCATACACGCTAAGTCCCCGCCGGCTCCCGCCGTCCACTCCGCCCACACCTGTCACCCATATACATGCTGGCACCCATGGGTGCCAGCATGTATATAGGTGACATGTGGGAGAGGCGGGGAGGGCATCGAGAGCCGGCGGGACTTAGCGTCCTTCACCCGACAGAGCTCTGAGCTATATAGCTCAGAGCTCTCTAAAGCATCTTTGTCTTTGGGCTCCAAGGAGCCCCATTGGTCCTTAGCAGACCAATGGGGTTCCTTTAAATCAGAAGGAACCCCATTGGTCTGCTAAGGGTAAATGGGGCTCCTTGGAGCCCAAATACAAAGATGCTTTAGAGAGCTCTGAGCTATATAGCTCAGAGCTCTGTCGGGTGAAGGACGCTAAGTCCCGCCGCCTCTCGCTGCCCTCCCCGCCTCTCCCACATGTCACCTATATACATGCTGGCACCCATGGGTGCCAGCATGTATATGGGTGACAGGTGTGGGCGGAGTGGACGGCGGGAGCCGGCGGGGACTTAGCGTGTATGCGGCGGCCGGCGGGTGAGCGGCGAGTGACGTCGGGTGCGGTGGAGTTACAAAGTAACAAAGTTGTTACATTGTAACAACTTTGTTACATTGTAACTGATTAGTATATTTCCGAGGATATTGCGTGGGAACTGGCTTTTAAAGGGACAGGTAAGTATTAATGGTTAATTAAGAATATTAAAGGACTTTTTTCGTGGTTATGTTTTTTGTTCAATTAAAATACTTTTTCTATGTGTTTGTGTGTTTATTTACTTTTAACTCTTAAAGGAAATGGGTAAGGGGTACAAGTACCTCTATACTCATTTCTCCTGGGAAGGGGGGTGGGCATCTGGGGGACCCCTTTTTAAAGGGGACTCCCAGATGCCACCATGAACCCCCCCAGAAAATCGCGGCCTCCACCGCCCATCGGAGGTGGAGAAGAGCCCCTTGTCCTTGGATTGGACAAGGGCTCGGAGGGGGAGGGGAAAGCTTGGCTGCCCCTCCCCTTCTGAGACCCCCCAATCCATGGACCATGCGGGCTGGTATAGTCAGGGTGCGGAGCCCCACACGGCCGGTGCTTCGCATTCTGGCTATCCCAGTCTGCATGGGAGACAAGGGATTAAAGAGGTCTGGGAGGGGGGACCCCACGTCGTTTTTTTTTTAATATTTCCCACACTTAGAACGAAGTAAGTAAAACTCTTCCCACTTGGGGGAATCTATGAAAATAAAACACTATTGTTACCTGTGCAAAAAAAACTGACATTTTCCGCATTTAAAAGACATTTTTGCCCTTGAAACTTAAAAATCGATTTTCTCAAAAACTATAAGGTCTTTTTGAAAAAAAAATGTTTTCTCTTATTCCCACTGATCCCCTTAATATACCCTGTGAATTTGGTGTTCCTAAATTTTAAGCAGGCTTTGCTATTAACCGTTAAAGTCGGCGGGTTTTTAAATGTATATATTTTTCCTTTGAAACTTTAACATCGATTTTCTCAAAAACTATAAGGTCTTTTTGAAAAATTTTTTTTTCCTCTTATTCCTTCTGATCTCCTTAATATATTCTCCAAATTTGAGGCTCTTAGCACTTAAGGGGGCTTTGCTATTAACCCTTAAAGTCGGCGGCTACCTAACATTGATCCATGTGTCAACTTTTCCGCTTGGCAGCATGACCGCATTAATTGCTAGTAGGAATTTACGCGTAAGCCAATAACGTAACACCCTGAATTACGGTATTCTTACGCGTAATTGCATAAGGGCTATGCGTAATTAGACATGTACCGTAAATAAATGTCTACGCCGTAAGCGTAATTCCGTAATGCGTAATAGCGTAAAATTACGCGTAATGATCCGGAAGCGTAGTTTTTTCCATTACGCCCAGCACTGAGTGTCACTTCTCCCATTTGCATCCAAAAGACTTGAACGCCATATACATGCAGAATTAAGCCATTATTTATCTGCTAACTCCCTACTTGATCAGTTCCAGTCTGGCTTTCGCTCTAACCACTCCACGGAAACAGCCCTTACCAAAGTGGCCAATGACCTTCTTACAGCCAAATCCAAAGGTCAATTTTCCATACTCATCCTTCTTGACCTGTCATCAGCATTTGATACTGTCGACCACACCTTACTCCTACAAATACTTTCAAATGTAGGAATAAAGGGCCTTGCTCTCACATGGTTATCTTTCTAACTTTCTGGAAGGTCCTTCACAAAGGGTCATCCTTTTCATGGCAGGGGCCATCTTGATTCCTCCGGGTATATTCTTCCCCCTCCCCGCACCCCCCTCCTCCCCGCACTTATCCTCCGCACAGCAGGGAGGAAAAGCTGCAGCTGGCAAAGACTCGCCTAACAATAGATCCAAGTGCTGCAGTTCCCCCCTATACTCTCTGCACTACCACCGGCGGCAGTGCAGAGAGTATGGGGGGGAACTGCAGCGCCTGGGAACATTATTCTGGAGTCTGTGCGCTGCCTTTATCCTTCCCCAAAGTTCTGTGCGGGGAAGAAGGATAATGCGGCGGCAGCAGAAGGGGGACATCACACTGGAGGAGGGGGGCAGAGGACAGTGAGAGGAGATAGCCTCTGGCCCCCCTCCGTGCGCTCTTACAGCGGCTACACCGCCGCAGACAAGGGGAGAGCAGGCGGCCAATCGCAGAGCAGAGCGGTGATTGACAGAGGCTTTAGCCAATCAGCCTGCCTGTCATTTCTGTTCTGCGGCTTGCGTCCTGCAGGCATGGGGAGAGACAAACCTCTTAGGGAAAAAAGTAAGAAGGATTTTAACATTTTTGCATTGCCTTATTACAATCCTTTTTGTGTATGTAATAGGCTAAAATAGAAAATAGATTTAACATATTATGCCTAACAGTTACTCTTTAATCAACTCATTCGGGTTTTAATACCACCTCTATGCAGACGATACACAACTGTACCTCTCTGCCCCAGACCTTAACTTCCTCCTTCGGGCTCGTTCCCACTATCGCGAATCTGCATGCGTCCAACGCATGCAGATCCGCACATGTAATGCAAGTGGATGGGCCTGTTTCCACTGTAGCGTTGTTGAGGTGCGTTTTTTTTCAGCGGTAAAAAAACGCACAAAAGAGCCAACGATTTCGCCTGCGTCGGGAATCCGTGCGAATCGCCGCTAATGTATTTAATAGTAAAAACGCATGCGTTTGTTACATGCGTTTTTACCCGCGATTTCGCGTGCGATTTCGCACCTTTTTCAATTTTATTTAGCCCTGGCAGTGTCATGGTTAATTTCGCATGGCACCCTGCCATGCGAAATCGCATGCGAAATCGCGGGTAAAAACGCATGCGGAAACGCATCCGCATGCGTTTTTACAAGCGTCGGAATGCGGCCGAAATCGCGTCGCAACAGTGGGAACGAGCCCTTAAACGTGTTCCTGACTGCTTGTCTGCTATATCCTCCTTCATGTCCACTCGCTTCCTAAAACTTAATATGAGTAAAACTGAACTAATAATTTTTCCACCGTCTCTGTCCACCTCCCTGCCTGAAGTAACAATAAATGTTAATAACACTCCCATAACTTCAGTTCCCAAAGCTCGCTGCTTGGGGGTGATATTCGACTCATCTCTCTCTTTTATTCCTCATGTTCACTCCATAACCAGCTCCTGCCATCTCCAACTCAAAAACATATCTTGCATCCGTCCTTTTCTCACTCAAGACACAACTAAAATGTTAATACATGCTCTTATAATTTCTCGTTTGGACTACTGCAACATACTACTCTGTGGACTACCTTCTAACAGACTGGCTTCGCTCCAGCTGCTCGTCTCATTCATCTTTCTTCTCGATCTTCCTCTGCCGGCCCTCTTTGTCAAGCTCTTCACTGGCTGCAAATAGGCATGGTCGGAAGAGCCCATTTCCGTTTCCCGGACAATTCCACATACCGTCATACCGAAATTCCGCATACCGGCACATTCCGGCGGTATTCCGTGGTATTCCGCGGTATTCCGCATGTATTTTCCGTAATTTTTATCCGGACTTCCGTAATTTTCGAATGATTGTGTCTATGTTGTCTATTGTCAATAAAGTTGTTGTATATTACGGAAACGTGATTGAAAAGTGTACTTTTGTAAATTTCAGCCTTTTTTTTTTACGGAAATGCTGTTTTTTTTTATATGCGCACTGTTTGGGGGGTGGCGCCCAGGCAGAATTTCGTGTCCATGAGCTTGTTGTCATGATTGGTCAACTCATTCCGCATCTCCTGATTGGTCAATTCATTCCGATTTTGTCGGAATTCCGCATTATTCCGCATTCCGGTTTGACGTTTCCGGATTCCGCGGAACAATGCGGAAACCCCAATTCCGGCGGAATTTCGGAATTTTAGCTTCCGCGGAATTCGGAAGCTCATGCCTGGCTGCAAATTAACCAGAGGATTCAGTTCAAACTCCTAACCCTAACCTACAAAGCTCTCTACAATCTCTCTCCCCGGTACATATCCTCACTAATCTCCAGATACAAACCCAATCGCAATCTCAGATCGGCACATGATCTTCTGTTGTCCTCCTCTAGAATCAAATCCTCACATTCACGTTTACAAGACTTCGCACGCGCTTCACCCCTCCTCTGGAATGCCCTCCCACAACACATCCGTCACTCACCAACCTTTGTTGCCTTTAAACGCTTTCTAAAAACACACTTGTTCCGACAAGCATATGCGCTACCTTAGGCCACTTCCCTTTGTCCTAAGACCAAATTGCACTCCTACTAGGTCTCCTAAAACACACAGCCTCTATATATTTTCTGCATACTACCCCTCCTCCTGCCCCCCCCCCCCCCATTCCCTTTAGATTGTAAGCTCACAAGGGCAGGGTTCTCTCCCCCTTTTGTGTCTTGGTAACCATTATACATTTTATTCATCATGTTAATTTTATCACCGTCATTACCAATTCTATAATTTGTTTTTGTATCATTCTTTGTATTTTGTCACTAATTATGTATCTTGTATTTTGGTGTACACCATTGTCTGTATTATTATGTACCCCATGTTTGTTTCTTACTTTGTACAGCGCCACGGAATATGTTGGCGCTTTATAAATCAATAATAATAATACTCCCCTCCACATTCCAGTGAGGGGAGTCCTATACACCCAGCCTGAGGTGGAATCCCACCACCTCATGGTCCTAGAGCGCATGTGGTTTTTCACTTAGAGAGCGACCATCTCCAGGATTGCTGGTATACCTAAGTGGAGTCAGGTTTAAGACACTCCACCTGCTTGAAGTGGTCGGTTGTCCCGTGTGCAACCCACCTTTGTGAGTATTCCCTTTTTAAACATGTTTCTTTTATCCATCCATTTGTGACATACTGCACAATTTGGGCTCCCGTTGTCTGTGTTTCTTTCCCCAGTACCCTATATATAACTTTGTCCTGCTATTCAGCTTCAAATCAAACTGGAGATAACAGTATCTTTGTTTGCATTCCAATGTTGATACATGTTTGTAAAAACATTGTAACAAGTGAAAAGGAGCTCTCTGTGAAGCTCTCTGTGCTTCAAGCACACAAACCGCTCAGAACAGATAATTAGAAGATGTTAATATATAATAAAAAGCAGTTTGAATAAAATGCAATGGCAGGTTTCAGGGCAAGATAAACTATACTTTGGAAACTTGCAATTTGCAAACAGACAATATTACTTATGCAAAAAAGCAAATATGATAACTGTATGAGTAATAAAGGTAGGAAAACACATTTTTATTAAATGTTATGTCGGAGTTTCAGACCACTTTAAAGAGAATCTGTATTGTTAAAATCACACAAAAGTAAACATACCAGTGTGTTAGGGGACATCTCCTATTACCCTCTGTCACAATTTCGCCGCTCCCCGCCACATTAAAAGTAGTCAAAAACCGGTTTAAAAAGTTTGTTTGTAAACAAACAAAATGGCCACCAAAACAGGAAGTAGGTTGATGTACAGTATGTCCACACATAGAAAATACATCCATACACAATCAGGCTGTATACAGCATTCCTTTTGAATCTCAAGAGATCATTTATGTGTTTCTTTCCCCCTGCATCTCACTGAAGAGTTACAAGCTGATTGTTTGTTTACTCTTGCAGATAGCTCTGCCCAGTTGTCTGTAATTCTGCAGTATGTGACTCATCAGTATGTGAACAGAGGATTTATCCAGCTTGTAAAAGATAAGAGAGCAGAGAAAAGCTGGCTAATGTAAATAACACACACACACAGGGGAGTGTGCATAGAGGGGGCATGCATAGCAGATCACACTGAAGAGTTGGCAGCCTTCCAGACACAGGACGACAGGGGAAAGATAAGCTGATTTATTGCAGAGATGGTGATAGTATAAAGTGCTGCAGTAAGCCAGAGCACATTATAATAGGTTTAGGAACCTGTAGGATGGTAGAAAACACAATGACATTTTTGTTACAGAGTCCCTTTAAGGTTTGCGTGAGGTAAATTGCTTAGTACATACTTAACAATTCTGTGCTGTTTTTACTGTTATCACCATGGTGAGAAAGCATTAAGACAGGAGATGAACTTAGTGAATTGTGGCCATTGTCTGTTGTAATTGTACACAGGCAATTATTGTTATATAGCACTGTCATCCTCTGCTGCCCTATTATTACAAACAGTGGCGTAGCAATAGGGGGTGCAAAGGTTGTGACCGCATCGGGGCCCTTGGTCCAGCGGGGCCCTCCCTCAACCACAATATTAGCGCTCTCTTGGTTCTGTGCAGATAATAATCACTTCTATAGATGCTTTAAATAGTAGTAATCATTAACAAACTGTTTCCCATTCCATCCCCTGCTTGCACCTCTGACACTGTAATTGTCCTTGGTGCGCTATATCAATTGTTGTGTATATAGTGCTTGGGGGGGCCCCATGTAAAACTTGCACTGGGGCCCATAGCTCCTTGGCTACGCCACTGATTAAAATCATTATAAACTGTCCCTGAGAGGAGGTAACAATAATGCTCACAGTAATGCCTACCCTCATCATAGTCTAAGGCCACTTTTTGGGGGAACCAAAATCATTGTGTTTTTGGGACATGGAATGGAAACGTAAAGAAAACCTGAACTGAAAATTAAAAGTCAAAATAAGCACACACAAGTCATACTTACCTTCCATGTAGTCTACTCCTCAGTGTCTTTCTACTGTCCCGCGTCCTGTTTGTTCACTGTGATCAAGAGAATTTTCCGTCCTCCATTTTGAAAATGGCCATTACCCATAACAGCTTTCTGGTCAGCACACAGTTAAACTGTAACATCGTCCACTTAAGCCATAGGGAAACATGGACATTACCTGGTACATCAGTTTTCCTCTCAGCTATAACTGACTGCAACTGATATTTTACTGACAGCAACTGATATATTTCAGATCTGACAAAATATTGTCAGAACTGGAAGGGATTATTGTCAGAAGAAAATGGTGAGCGTCTGAGAGGAACTGATGGCAAGGTAACTATGTAATGTTCATTTGAAGTTACCTCATGTGTTTATTTTAAATATTTTTACTCAGTACAGGTTCTCTTTAAGCACCGCAGCGTTAGTGGATGGAGCTGTCCGGGACTCAGTGTCAGACTCAGTCTGACACTTTGATCTGGAGAGGATGACGCTGTGCCGTATATTATCCAGCAACAGCGCCATCTAGCGGGAGCCAGCTATCCCATGTTGGACGAAGTCCGACATTGGACCTATAGAGGAAAAGGCCAACGTCGTACATAGTCCGACATGGGATTGGAAAGGGTTAATGGCTCACTGACCATCTCTAATCTATTTCAGGCCTCTCTGATTTGTGATTTTGACCTGATTTTACATGCGATTCTGATTTTTAATCAATTCTGCATGCTGCGTTTTTTTTCTGTGTTTTTCTTCTTGTGTCAACCATCCTGGGAAAATCGGAATCATTATCTTAATCGCAAATCGGACTTGTGATGTGCAGTGTCTGTGCAAGAGGCCTCATAGATATTTGCATACGAGCTTATTATTATTATTTTTTTTTATCGTTTCTAGTAGTAAGTATATATCCTGCAATACAGACCTTAGTTTATCTTACTGAAGAGTGTAACAGGTTCCCTTTAGCTCCAGTTTCACTTTGCGCTGACAGATCTCCTCTACTTGCCTTGTCACTGAAATCTGACCTCAACTGTAAGGGAGACAGTCCATTATTTTATTGCGTGGTTATTGTAGACCAACCGAACGGTGACCCTGTTTGTTTTTGTCGTTAAACTTTTTGTTTGAGAGAAAACGTATTGAAACAGACTAACAGTGACCACAGCGATGGAACTAATGTGTCACTTCACGCCCCAGCTCATCACGGCTGCACCTTTATTGGATAGGAAGAGGTGTGATCACAGACACTGGTAGCCATGCTATGATAATAACAAAAACCCAGATCTGCATTGATGTGACCTAATATACTGGCTTTCCCACTTTCTGTTGCTTGCTGTCATTCCCTTTTATATAAATTCCTTCCCCAACCCCCCACCCCTTCCTTGATGGTAAAAAATAAAAGGTTTCCAGGACCTTTTCACTGTCAAAGTCATGAGAGGCGGAAAAAAAACTTTAAGGTAGAAATCAGTAACTATGTCTTACATTCAAATTGGAAACTACATCTTCAATCCATGTCAGTGTGACAGCAGAAGGAGTGCTTGGCTGCTTAGGAAGCGAATCTATTTGCCTCCACTGGCTCTGCTGTCTGCTTCTGTTTATTATACTGACATATCCATTTCAGTATCTAAAGCTCCAGAAGTCATTTGGGACCGCAGAAAAAAATATGTTTCACAAATGTTCCCGTACATGTGCTTTCAAAACAGATTGCCCCAGTTTTCCCCCGTGGCTCTGCCCAATCTTGGATTTCAAAGAAGGGGTGGGGGGGAGGGGAGCAAAGAAAATTGATACGTACAGCGTTCACGTTGTTCCGCCATAGACAGTACTTATTAACTTAAACCTAGCACCAGCCGCATACAGTATGGGAATACAGGCGGCCCTTTCAGATTAATTGGCTTTAAAGGGCGAATTCATCATTGTCTCTTTTGGTGTTCTATTATTAATTTTTGTATCACAAGAAACGTTGCCAATTTCCTGTCGGCCTAAGATTTATTGCATCCCCACTGTTTGTCAGTTACAAAAAAAGGGAAAAAAATCAATACGATACTATTTATCAACATGCAATAAACAGTGCGGGTTTTTTTTTTTGCTTACTCGTATTCTGTCAGTGACATGTTCATGTCTGCCCCGGTAATGTTAAATAGCGGAAGACACTGTGTCGCAATATTTAAACACCGATTCATAAAAATAGGAGGTGATTTACAGTCAGCAGCCATGTGTACAAAGGGAGAGTTATCAAATACGTTTGTTTTATAAATTCCTTTTTTGTTAAATAGTAGAGTCGTTACTCATTTCCCGGAGATGATTTAGATTTATATCTTACTGCAAAGACTATTTTAAAACTGTTTTCTTGGAGGGGGGTGGGGGGGAATACCTGTCAGATGAGATGAGTGATTGACATCCTACAGAAGAATTACTGGCAATGTGCAGAAAAAGAATGAATATTAACGGGCGACTGTGTAATTATGTTTCCAAAGAGGTCGAGGGTGCAGTGAGGCTATGTGGACACTAAAGGAAAACTGAAGAGGGAGGTATATGGAGGCTGCCATATTTATTTCCTTTTAAGCAATGCCAGTTGCCTGGCTGTCCTGCTGATCTATGCCTCTAATCCTTTTAGCCATAGGCCCTGAACAAGCATGCAGCAGATCTGGTGTTTTTGACATTGTCAGATCTGACAAGATTAGCTGCTTGCTTGTTTCTGGTGTGATTCGGACGCTACTGCAGCCAAATAGATCAGCAGGGCTGCCAGGCAACTGGTATTGTTTAAAAAGAAATAAATATGACAGCCTCAATAGCTCTCTCGCTACAGTTGTCCTTTAAAGAGGAACTGCAATGAAAATAACATACTGAAGGATAAAATAGCTTCTTCTTTCTATGTAGCTAAACAGCCTAGGTTAAGGATCACTGAGAGGGTGGGGTTACGTACCAATATACAGCACTATGTAGCTATAAGATGTGTTTCTGATGCTGAGATCAAGAAAATTACCGTAAAAGTGG
The DNA here is from genome assembly GCF_040937935.1 of Hyperolius riggenbachi. Taxonomy (NCBI): domain Eukaryota; kingdom Metazoa; phylum Chordata; class Amphibia; order Anura; family Hyperoliidae; genus Hyperolius; species Hyperolius riggenbachi. Next base: position 70,897,168 of record NC_090655.1, read on the forward strand.
GCTTCCTGAATAATTTACAATTGCTAGTGTACTTGGGTATCGTGGTGATTCTCTGCTTCTAAAGCTGTTCATACAAGGTGAAAAAATATAGCCTGCCTGACTATGGTGATTCCTCAATGGTGATGGGGGTTTATATAAGGGGGGGGGGGGGTATATGATGTGTGGTATATATTCTATATATTGGGGGGGGGTATCCTCCAAAGTTTGCTTCAGGCAGCAAAAGGTCTAGAACCGTCCCTGCTTGGCTATTCCATTGATCTAGATCTGGCATGGGCAAACTTGGCCCTCCAGCTGTTAAGGAACTACAAGTCCCACAATGCATTGCAGGAGTCTGACAGCCACAGTCATGACTCATAAAGGCAAATGCATTGTGGGACTTGTAGTTCCGTAACAGCTGGAGGGCCGAGTTTGCCCATGCCTGATCTAGATAGTCCTTTCCTTGGTTTAATTCACCAGTACCTGTCAAAGATACTTGTGATAGTTTATTAATACTGGATGCACTAGATCAATCACCTCAGACCTCATATTACTATCTAGTGAAACATTGTGCCACGCATGCCTCAAACTTCTCAAGCCGCCCTCAGATTGGAGGCTTATCAGATCCAAACCAACTTTATCATATGGTGGAAATATCTCTCATATACAATATTTATGATCAGTGATGCTCCCAGCACCCAATGCCTGTATTCCACAATCTCAATATGAGCTTCCACTTCACATACGTTTAATCTTAAAGGGATATCCAAGTGAAAATAAACTGATGAGACGTGTATGTACAGTGCCAAGCATACACATAACTAGACTGTGTTCCCTTTTTTTTTTTCTCTGCCTGAAGGCTGCTTACACACTAAGACGTTACAGGCGCACGTTAGTGCGCCTGTAATGCTCCCCCAACGCACAGCAATGTAACACAAGTGGGCTGTGCACACAGCCCACGTTGCGTTACATGTATTGCTGCACGTTCTGCTCAGTCATGTTGGGGAGGAGAGGAGAGCGGCCAGGCACATGGCTAATTAATATTCACTGCACGTTGTGACGTGATGTGTTTACTTCCTGGTGCGGCCGCTCTGTGCGACGATTGGCCGGCGGGACCACGTGATGCCGCATGCGTCCAAGAGTGCGCATCACGGACGCCAGAGTGAGCTGCACAATGCGGCTCACTCTGACGTCCACACCGAAGAGCACCAGGCCTTGCGTTAGGTGCACGTTATGCGACCTTAACGTAGCACCTAATGCAACGTCTTGGTGTGCAAGTAGCCGAAAAGGTTATCCAGGTATGCAAGTGACCGTTTCTCTCCGGTTGAGACCTGGCAAAACTATAGCATTTCGCACCAATAAGGAATTACAACCAAAAAACTCTTTCCTTGCAGAGAACAACTTCTGAGAGCAGGGAAGAGATAAAAAGGGTCAATAGTTCATAGATTTCAACTCTAGCGTACTTCAAAAACCTGTCATTAAGCAGAAACAATGAAATATTAAAAACTTAATAAGTAGACCTAAATATAAAATTGAGGGGTTTTTTTTTTATCTCATCCGTTTCATTTTTCCTTGGATTCCTTTAACCAGTTCGGCCTATCTGGACAAGTTTCCTCGTCCAGATAGGCACTGCTGTTTTCCCTGCGTGGTGCGCGCGAGCGCGCACCCGCCTCCCGCCGCTAGCCCCCCGATCAGTGAATGGGAATATAATTCCCATTCACCGATCTAGCTTCCCCGCAGAAATACCGACGCTTTCTCTCCAGAGAGCGCGGTATTTCTGCCCCCAGGAAACTTTTCCCCAGCATTTTAGTTCCTGGATGCGAGATCGTTCGCATCCAGGACTTTTTTCACTGTGGCCATCTTGTGGCCAAATAGTAAACTGCACCCACATACATTTTTGATTAAAAAAATATATAATTTTACATTTAAAATTAGCAGTTTCCCTCCCACACCAAAAATTACCCACATACACTTTTTTTTTATTTAAAAAAAAAAATACAATTAAAAACAAAACAAAAACATAAATAGTTACCCAAGGGTCTGAACTTTTTAATTATGCATGTCAAGAGAATATGTTATTATATTATTTAAAATTATAAGCTTATAAATAGGGATGGACGCAAATTGAAAAAATGCACCTTTATTTCTAAATGAAATATCGGCACCATAAATTGTGATAGGGACATCGTTTAAATGGTGTAGGAACCGGGACATATGGGCAAATAAAATACATGCGTTTTAATTACGGTAGCGTATATTAACCACTTCCACACCATGACATTTTATGCTGATCTGTGCAGCGTGGGCTCTCCAGCCCACAGCACAGATCAGCTAGCAGCCAGGGCGATCAGACTTCCCCCCCTTTTTTCCCCACTAGGGGGATGTCCTGCTGGGGGGGTCTGATCGCCGCCGGCTGCTTGCGCTTGCGGGGTGGCTCTCTTCAAAGCCCCCCTCCGCAGCGCTTCCTGGCCGCCTTCCCCTTCCCTCCCTCTACCTCCCCCTGTGAGCGGCGCAGGACGGAATTCCGTCCTGCGCCGGATAGGATAGGCTTTAGCCTATCAGGTGCCGGCGGTCCCCGGCCAATCAGAGGCCTGGGATCGCCGATCTCCGCCACGGCGCTGCTGCGCAGCAGCGCCGTATACATGTAAACACCGGGGAAGATCTTCCCCGTGTGTTTACATTTACCCTGTGAGCCGCCGATCGGCTCGCAGGGTGTTCACGGAGACACCCTCCGTGAGCTGACATGGAACGGCCGCTCATACGAGCGGCCGTTTCCATGGTATACACTTCTGGATTCAGGGGCGTGTATATACGTACCGAGAATCCGGAAGTGGTTAATTTCAAACTATAATGGCCAAAAACTGAGAAATAATGATTTTTTTCCGTTTTTTTCTTATTCTTCCTGTTAAAATGCATTTACAGTAAAGTGGCTCTTAGCAAAATGTACCCCCCAAAGAAAGCCTAATTGGTGGCGGAAAAAACAAGATATAGATCAATTCATTGTGATAAGTAGCAATAAAGTTATAGGCGAATGAATGGGAGGTGAACGTTGCTCGGATGCATAAGATTTTCGGACCGCGGCGCTGAACCGGTTAAAGTCTATCTCAGATGGTACCAGCATTATTTATACTTACCTGGGGCTTCCTCCAGCTCCATGAGGTGTATGTGGGCTGTCTCACTGTCTTCCCTGGCCACTTTGGTGGCGAGGGAGCCAGGGCCGGATTTCTGGCAAGCCAACCTAGGCCCTGGCCTAGGGCGCCAGAATTTCAGCAGTGTTTGGGGTGGCTGAGGGGCAGGTAAGTGCATGCAGTGCAGACAGAGTTGTCAGGAGTAAACATCATCAAAGCGCCCAGCCGCCATCTGAAGCCTCCACTGCACTTCCCTGCTGTAAGCAGCCAGACCATTGCCCTGCATTGTTTGCAAATGATAAGCAGCGGGCGGCGGGCAGGCTGAGTCGGGTGGCACATGACTCACTTGTTTGGCGGTGGGGGATGAAAGATCCCTGCGGGGCACTGGGAGCAGGCAGCGATCGTGGTGGAGCCTCTGCACTTTCCCCATCTCCAGCCTATTTCTGCAGGGCAGGGTGTGCGTCTAACAAGCTGTACTAGCCGGGAGGTAATGATTTCTAGCCTCCGTACAAGCCGGGGAGGCATTTCTGATCTTGTTTGCAGAGGCTTCTGCATATTTACCTCTCCGTGCACGATCTACTTCCTTCCTCCTCCAACAGGTCTGCTTGTGTCTCCGCCCATCCCCCTTGGCATTGTGGTAGTATGGAGCTGTAAAGAGCCGGGCAGACCTGCTGGAAGAGGGATGGAATAGTACCTGCACGAGAGGTACACATGAAAGAGTCAGCACAGCAAGCATTGCACAGGGGGAGGGAGAATAGAGGCTGGGATGCAAATTGAAACCAGAGTGTAAGCAACTCTGCATGTATCACCAGGAGGATTGTTACACTGAATGTGCAATCTTGCTGCAGCCTTTCCTCCTCAGTTTGTGCAGCACAGACTCTGCAGGCAGCGTCAGGAATGCCAGGCATGTGTGAGGCTGAGAGCACTGACAGGCTGCTGCTCAGCTCTACAGATCTCATGCCTGCTTGTCCTGTATTATTGCAATGTTTGTTTGGGGAGAGAAGTGGAAACACTGGGGGCTCAGGCACTGTTTCTCTGTTGAGTGTGTGTGGTGCAGCACTTTACAGAGTACATAGTCATGTCACTGACTATCCTCAAAGGAGCTCACAATCTAATCCTACCATATTCATAGTGTAATGTCCTACCATATTATTATTATGTATTTATATAGCACTGACATCTTCTGCAGCAGTGTACAGAGTACATAGTCATGTCACTGACTGTCCTCAGAGCAGCTCACAATCTAATCCTGTCATAGTCTAATGTCCTACCATATTATTATTATGTATTTATATGGGGGGGCGCCTGGTGATAGCTGGCCTAGGGTGTTGAAAAATAGAAATCCGGCCCTGGAGGGAGCCCACACACCTCATGGGGTTGGAGGAAGTCCCAGGTAAGTATACAATACAGCCAACTTCCTTTAAATGACAGTAAAACCACCATAGCATAAAACCCTAAAAGCTGCAAGATGACACCTAGAAAGCTGTTCATATAAAAAAGAAAACATTGTATGCATATCGCATAACACGGGAAGCCTAGTTTTTAGTTCCCCCCCTCTGGACTTCACAGCCTGGTTTTTGATTTTCCGCCTCTGGACTTCACAGTCTGGCTTTTGGTTTCCCCTCTCTGGACTTCACAGACTGGTTTTTGCCCCCCCCCCCCCCTCCCTGCAGCCTAGTTTTTTGAGTTCCCCCCTCTGGACATCACAGCCTGGTTTTTGGTTTCCGCTCTCTGGACTTCACAGCCTGGTTTTTAGTATCCCCCTCTGGACTTCAGTAATCAGCTCAGTTTCTTTTGTGTGTGCTTTCACCATGATGTCAGACGTGTGGCTAACCAAACCACGCCATACTACGCGTTTCATATTCTAACATCTGGACTACTTGAATAGTGCAATAGTGCTAGAATAATGATGCCTTGGTACACTGAAAACTTTGTTCTAAGGTAACTATTGCTTTTTATTTATTTATATTTTTAGAAGTTTTTGCGCAAACCTAATCAGAGGAATATGTATGGGAGTTTTCTCTAGGCGCTCAGAAGTCTTCTTTAATCCGATTGCTTCAGATCCGCTCCGGGAATAAGTCGACTGATTCACAAAAAGATTTATGAGCAGTAGGATTTAGATGGCATATAGAGCTAAGATTATGGCGACTTCCTGGTATGTTTCTCTATAACTTACGTATTGCTTCTAAGTAGATATTTCCAGGATCTTCCATTCCTTTCCCTGTGAAAGTATGCCAAGTGTGTCTGCTCCATGGATATATTTAGTAGGTTGCATCCGTTATCCAATCGAGTCACCTGGCCTCAGTGTTTGACACACAGCTGGGGAGCACATCATATGGTCACCGTCATCCTGCGAGAGAAGCTCATCACCTAGCAAGCTCAGCTCGCTGTGAGAAATAATTACACTGACAGGTGCTGAGCCTAATATGAAGCATTTTTAGAGCCATTTCTGCTTCCAGTGCTACGGATGTATATTTTTAACTTTGCAGTTATGGCATTAAAGCCAAGCTTAGTGATTTATATAGCTATTTTACTAGTAAAAATACTAATGCCTTGACACTTTCAAGCTTCCCATAAAGCTAAGGTGACCATTTACTCTACGTGTGAATTTCCCTCAGACAAGATCACTGCTGATGGTTTTAGCGCTGGAGTTGTCAACACAGTAAAACGGGCATTGTATTGTTGGCCAAAAACTCACAGCAGAGGTGTAACTACTGGGGGTGCAGCCTCTCTGCAGCCCCAGGAGGGTCCAGAGCTTGGAGTTTTGACTACTTTCTCTTCTTCACTCTGATAGAGCCCCACCCCCTTCCAGAGCTGGTGTTGCTGTGGTAACACTTGTGGATGGTGAGTCATGGTGGCCATACTGTTATGGGTGATCCTGATGGCCACACGTTTTGTTATGACCACTTGCAAATAGTCTCCCAGACAATGAGTGAAACAGAGGAAGATGGTATGGGGAGGCACCATGGAGATTTGGGCAGGGACCCCATGATTTGTAGTTACAGTCATTGGCTGAGGCTCTGTATCTCCTTCACTCCTTACCATCTCAGCCATATATCCCCTAAAGTAAAATATTATTTTGTCTCTAACCCCTTGAATCCACTAAACATAACACCCAATCATGTGAAAAAAAAAACCTGTCCCCACACCATGCCTTTGTAAAATTTCAATGTTAAACCATCACCTCTCCATTTCCTTGCCACCTGTAATGTAAGCCCCAAAGCCGGAATTTAAAGAGAAACTCCAACCAAGAATTGAACTTTATCCCAATCAGTAGCTGATACCCCCTTTTACATGAGAAAGCTATTCCTTTTCACAAACAGACCATCAGGGGGGCTCTATGACTGATATTGTGGTGAAACCCCTCCCACAAGACACTCTGAGGACCATGGTACTCCTGGCAGTTTCCTGCCTGTGAACCTTGTTGCATTGTGGGAAATAGCTGTTTACAGCTGTTTTCAACTGCCAAAAAAGCATGTAGCAGCTACATCACCTGCCAACAGTAAAAATGTCACCATGTAATAAATGTCATAATGTAAATCAGGGATTTAAAATAATTAAAAATGGGCAAACACTGACTAAATCATTTATACATAATTATTGTAAAAATGAAGCACTCTTTTATTACATTATTTTCACTGGAGTTCCTCTTTAACTCTTTCTAATGTAGAAAAAAAATCTATTCCCGCCCACCAATTCACACTTGCTAATGTTAAAGGACACCCGAGGCGAAAATAAACTAATAAAATAAACGATTGTATCCATCTTCTTTCTCCCAAAAAATGACTTTTTAAGATATTCCACAGTTTTATTTTATGTTTAAGGCTGCTTACACACAGGGACGTTACAGGCGCACGTTAGTGCGCCTGTAACGCTCCCCCAACGCACAGCAATGTAACACAAGTGGGCTGTTCACACAGCCCACGTTGCGTTACATGTAACGCTGCACGTTCTCCCGAAAGTGCAGCATGCTACGGCGTTAGAGCGGCTATAGCCGCGTTAGACTGTTTGCACATGCTCAGTGGGGGGCAGAGAGGAGGCGGGGAGAGCCAGCTACAGTAGCAGCGCACATGGTTACTTAATATTCACTGCACTGGCGGCAGCTGACTGGCCGGCAGGACCACGTGATGCGGAGTGTCTCGCTCCGCATTACGTGGTCCCGCCGGCCAATCAGCGCCACTCCTTATAGGGATAGAGCCGCCTAACGCGGCTGACTTTACCGTCCTATCTTGCAGCACCATATGTTGTGTTAGGTGCACGCTATGCGACCTTAACGTGGCACCTAACGCAACGTCTTGGTGTGCAAGTAGCCTAAATCTACTTTTTAAGTTTTAACTGTTTTATTGTTTTTGCACTATGACACATTCATTGAAGTATGCCAGAGCTAAAATCTATGAAATATTGAACGTTTTTATCTATTTCTTGCTCTCAGAAGCTATTTTCTGCTAGGAAAGTGTTTTATAGTTGGACATTCTGATCAGTTAGGGTCACACTGTAGTCACTTCCTGTCTGAGTCAGCCACTTACATACCTGATATTTAACTCTTTCAATCAGAGAAAGAAAAAAGGAACTGTACAGTTATTTGTGTGCTAGGCACTGTACATACCCCCATGTCTATCTCATCATGTCACATGTCCCCTCCGGTTAGCTTTAAGAACTATTCCCTCTCCTATCCAATCCCAACACACACACACACACACACACACACACGTACACACACACACACGTACACACGTACACACGTACACACGTACACACGTACACACGTACACACACACACACACACACACACACACACACACACACACACACACACACACACACACGTTCCAAATTATAAACCGATATCCCTGAAGGAGACCAATATACCATTCAAACAGTGTTTGTTGTTTTTGGTGATCACTACTATTGCACTCTAGTCTACAGCAAAAACATTCCTAGGTTTTCTCCAGTCCATAATTCTTCTAACCCGAAATGTGGAGTTTCAGGTTATAGCACCACCACTCTTGCTGTTATTTAAAGCTTTTCGGTTAGTCGGTTTGTGTATGAATCAGCAGAACTGGGATGGACAAGGGTCATTAAGGATCCAGGTCAAACGTATGCAATTTTCTCCGGTAGAAATGTAAGAGAATTTAATGCCTTCTAGGTAAAATTGCCATCTGTCTGATTCAGCAAGTTATAAACTCTACTCTTCCATGAATTGTTACTAAAGAATTACTTTGTATGAATGCACGGAGGCATAGACAGATGGTCTTGGCACAGCATTTCAGCTTGAAGCGCTTTAAAAAGGTTTATAGTAATAGAAATCCGTGAATGGAGTTGTGTGAAACTGAGTCTCATGTACACATTCACAAAATAACCTGGCAATTTTCTCTAAAGACTTCTTTGGGAATTTGGAAACATTTCTTGATAAGCATTCCACCATCGGAATCTAAAAGCCCCCTGTGCCTTCCACACATGGCTGTCTTAACCTGTATTTGGAGACTGGCACTTGCGAAACTAGATCTCAGTACAGGTCCCTTCACCTGTAGCTGACAACTGCTAAAACAAAGAAATACAATATTTTATTCATTATGGATTTTGTTTTGCATCAATATCTTTTAGACCTCTAAATTACACATTCTAATTTCTGTTAAAGAGAACCCGAGGTGTGTTTAAAGAATGTTATCTGCCTACAGAGGCTGGATCTGCCTATACAGCCCAGCCTCTGTTGCTATCCCAAACCCCACTAAGGTCCCCCTGCACTCTGCAATCCCTCATAAATCACAGCCGTGCTGTGCGGCTGTGTTTACATCTGTAGTGTCAGTCTCAGCTGCTCCCCCGCCTCCTGCATAGCTCCAGTCCCTGCCCCCGTCCCTTCCCTTCAATCAGCAGGGAGGGAAGGGATGCAGGCGGGGACTGGAGTTCTGCAGGAGGCGGGGAGAGCAGCAGACTGACACTATAGAGATAAACACAGCCAGCTCTGACAAGCTGTTTGTCAGCAGCGTGGCTGTGATTTATGAGGCATTGCAGAGTGCAGGGGGCCCTTAGGGGGGTTTGGGATAGCAACAGAGGCTGGGCTGTATAGGCTGATCCAGCCTCTGTATGCAGATAATATTCTTCAAACCCACCTCGGGTTCTCTTTAAAGTGAAAGTGAGATGAATGAAAATATAGTTATAGATACCCACAGCTGTATTTACTATAATAAGGCACTGTAGAAAAATGATGATGGAAAGGCGGCTCAATACCTTCCCTGAGCTCCTCCCTCCCTTCTTCCCTATGCAGTCCTGATGAGTATAAATGAGAGGTTACTCACCCTGCTCTCTCTGAATTTCTCTGACGAGATCTCCCTTCAGTCAGACATCTCTAGCTAGCTAATACTGAGGTTCCTATAGCTACCTAATACTTATTTCTAGCTATTTAATTTTGAGGGTACTTCTGGCTACCTAATACTAAGAGGTACCTGGTTGTTGTGAGTTGCTATGCTTTGTGTATGCTTTTAAGCCTTTGCATTATGTTTATTTCAATACGCTTGATGGTGGTGTAGTAAGAAGGAGATTAGCATGTAGTTGGACAGCTGGGGATGCGAGTGAACAGTACTATTTAATTCTGCACATGCTGCTTATGCACAATGCAGGATGCATACTGCTTTTCAGCACAGCATGCACACACTAAGTATCTACCTTTTTTTGTTTTTACTAAATGTATTGTCCCTGTTGAATGATGCCATTGAAATGTGCCAAGTTTGTTCCACAGATCACACAGGGAGACTGAATGCGCAAGGTGACAGGCCTTCCAGTGCAGGTGATCTCTGATGAATGAATTACTGCTACCTGTTTACAAGTGTCTATGGCTGGCTTCATTTGTGTATCGTTTTGTGCTAGTGCAGTATAATTGCATTCCATAAGCATGTTAAAATTCAGATCTACTTTATGCTGTACCTTGTACTACGAAATTATATATATATATATATATATATATATATATATATATATATATATATATATATATATATATATATACAAACAGTGGGTTGCAAAAGTATTCGGCCCCCTTAAAGTTTTCCACATTTTGTTACATACATACAACATTCCAAACATTTTTTTACAAATAAATAACTGCAAAGTGGGGTGTGCGTAATTATTCAGCCCCCTGAGTCAATACTTTGTAGAACCACCTTTTGCTGCAATTACAGCTGCCAGTCTTTTAGGGTATGTCTCTACCAGCTTTGCACATCTAGAGACTGAAATCCTTGCCCATTCTTCTTTGCAAAACAGCTCCAGCTCGGTCAGATTAGATGGACAGCGTTTGTGAACAGCAGTTTTCAGATCTTGCCACAGATTCTTGATTGGCTTTAGATCTGGACTTTGACTGCTAACACATAGATATGTTTTGTTTTAAATCATTACATTGTTGCCCTGGCTTTATGTTTAGGGTCGTTGTCCTGCTGGAAGGTGAACCTCCGCCCCAGTCTCAAGTTTTTTGCAGTCTCCAAGAGGTTTTTTCTTCCAAGTTTGCCCTGTATTTGGCTCCATCCATCTTCCCATCAACTCTGACCAGCTTTTCTGTCCCTGCTGAAGAGATGCACCCCGGAGCATGATGCTGCCACCACCATATTTGACAGTGGGGATGGTGTGTTCAGAGTGATGTGCAGTGTTAGTTTTCTGCCACACATAGCGTTTTGCATTTTGGCCAAAAAGTTCCATTTTGGTCTCAACTGACCAGAGCACCTTCTTCCACATGGTTGCTGTGTCCCCACATGGCTTGTGGCAAACTGCAAATGGGACTTCTTATGCTTTCTGTTAACAATGCCTTTCTTCTTGCCACTCTTCCATAAAGGCCAACTTTGTACAGTGCATGACTAATAGTTGTCCTATGGACAGAGTCTCCCACCTGAGCTGTAGATCTCTGCAGCTTGTCCAGAGTCACCAGGGGCCTCTTGACTGCTTTTTCTGATCAGCGCTCTCCTTGTTCGGCCTGTGAGTTTAGGTGGATGGCATTGTCTTGGTAGGTTTACAGTTGTGCCATACTCCTTCCATTTCTGAATGGTCACTTGAACAGTGCTCCTTGGGATGTTCAAGGCTTTGGAAATCTTTTTGTAGCCTAAGCCTGCTTTCAATTTCTCAATGACTTGATCCCTGGCCTGTCTTGGACCTGGCTTGTGTGTTCTTTGGACTTCACGGTGTTGTTGCTCCCAATATTCTCTTAGACAACCTCTGAGGCCCTCACAGAGCAGCTGTATTTGTACTGACATTAGATTACACACAGGTGCACTCTATTTAGTCATTAGCACTCATCAGGCAATGTCTATAGGCAACTGACTGCACTCAGATCAAAGGGGGCCAAATAATTATGCACACACCACTTTGTAGTTATTTATTTGTAAAAAATGTTTGGAATCCTGTATGATTTTCGTTCCACTTCTCATGTGTACACCACTTTGTGTTTTGTGTCTTTCATGTGGAATTTCAATAAAATTGATTCATGTTTGTGGAAGTAATATGACAGAATGTGGAAAACTTCAAGGGGGCCAAATACTTTTGCAACCCACTCTGTGTGTGTGTGTGTGTATGTATGTATGTATGTATGTGTATATATATATATATATATATATATATATATATATATATATATATATATATATATATATATATATATAGTTCATTTAAAACTCACTTTAAAATATTGTAGGATAGCAAAAAAAAAAAAAAAAAAAAAAGACTTAAAGAGAATCTGTACTCTAAAATGCTTACAATAAAAAGCATACCATTCTATTCATTATGTTCTCCTGGGCCCCTATGTGTGGTTTCTGCCTCTCCCTGCTGCAATCCTGGCTTGTAATTGCCAGTTTTATGCAGGGTTTACAAACAAAAGACATAGCAAGTGATAGGCTGATAGTAGCTCAGTGTGTGAGTCATACAGAGCTTGGAGAGGGCCTGGAGAGGGTGTGTATAGCTTCTATCCTATCACAAGCAGACCAGCACATTCCATCCTGAGTGTCTGGGCCCGACAGAGCCAAGAAGATTAGATTATATAACAGAGATAACACAGCCACTGTGCAACTAGGAAAGGCTACAGTAAGACAGACCACATTAGAACAGGTATAGGAACTGATAGGATAGAAGAAATAATGCTGAACATTTTATTACAGAGTATCTTTAAGGTGGCCATACATCGGGTGACTTGGCGGCTGATCGGCCATCTGATTCGATTATGATAATTGAATGGGATGAAAATCTGTGCCGCCAAGAGCATGCCTGATTGATGATGCGGCTGATTTCAGGCTACAATTGGTCACATGTATCAATAGGGCATGCTGTAAGATATAAGGGCTGACATGCTCGACTGGGTGTGCGGCATAACAGTGACGCAACCGCCTGTTGCTATCTCCCCTAGTGTAAATGTGCGATGCTCGCCCACGTACTGTATGTGGATGGAGCACAGAGCAAAGCGGTGGACACTGACAGGTAAAGTATGCACGCACGGGAGGGCACATTTTACACTAGGGGGACAGCAATTAAGTGGCGTCACTAGGCCAATACCCGAAAGATTTCATGCTGAAATTGATCGGGAATCGGCCTGCAGTGTATGGCGCCCCACAGGTCTCTCTGATCAGATTTGATCAGAGAGAGAGCTGTCACTTGGTCAATCTGCCCATACATCGTCTTATGTATGGTCACCTTTAAGGTACACTATGTGTTGCATAATGCCCACGCTATAATGTAGGCAATGGCATTAAAAGAAAACCATGTTATAGTATAGTCAGTTGCAATGGACAGTGTGGTCCTATGCGCAACACCTATAGACTACTGGACTTCCAGCACCTGGAACTAGGAAGAGGTGAGGGTGTGCCTTTCCCCACTGCCTCCATAATGCTGCAGTGGGGAACGTGTGTGGGGGGGGGGGGACCTAGGCCATATCATTTAGTGGGGTATGGATGCCGCAGTCCTAGGATAATTGCTCACTTTGGCCATATGGTAGCACCGGCCCTGGCTCTCACAGTGCATTGAAATGTGGTAAAATTGTCTAAGCGAGATTGCTTGGAGAGGTGACCAGGCTTTAGTCTGCATACCCAGGTGCTTGATTTTTATACACCTGTGGCAATGGAAGTGATTGAAATGAAATCAATCAATGATTTGGAGTGGCTTCACAATACTTTTGGCAATTTAGTGCCAGTGCTGCTCAAATCCGGATCCGGGAGACATCCGGGTAGTTCTATCCGGATATCTCCCAGTTACCTGGGCGGGGGGGGGGTCAATCTTACCTGTCTGACGTCTTCTTCGGTCCGTCCCTCAGCACCTCCCACGATGCTGTCCAAGCAGCGCTCACGTGATTACAAACACTTCCTCCTTCCGGGTTGAAGGAGGAAGTGTTTGTAATCACCTGGAGCGCATCGTGGGAGGCGCCAAGGGACTGACGAAGACGTCAGTCAGGTAAAATTGACCCGCCCACCCCGCACAGGTTTACTGGGAGATATCCAGATAGCAACTATCCGGGTATCTCCCGGATCCGGATTTGAGCACCACTATTTAGTGCATCTTGTATGTGTCCATTTCTAGGGTTACGCCGAAATTTTCGAAATTTCGCGTTACTATAATTACGCATGCGAAATTTGCTATTATGGCGCGAAATTATGGTAGCGTAATTGCCATTAAAATCGTAATTGATAATACCGTAAGCGTCATTTCCAACGCGTAATTTCGTGTTTCGTTCATAACGTAATTTCACATACAACTATACCGTAATTTCACATTAACCTCCTTGGCGGTTAATTTTTTTTGCCTAATTGGCAAAAATCCTTTTTTTTTTTTATTTTTTTTTTTTGTTTGTTTCATGTAAAGCTACCAGAGTGGTAGCTACATGAAACACCACTAGAGGGCGCATGTGTCCCTCTAGTGCGATCGTCGCCGGCATCTATAGCAAACAGGGGAACGCGTATATAACGCGTTCCCCTGTTTGGCTTCTCCTGTCGCCATGGCGACGATCGGGATGACGTCATGGACGTCAGGCGACGTCCTGACGTCAGGCACACCCGATCCAGCCCATAGCGCTGCCCGGAACTCATTGGTCCGGGCAGCGCAGGGCTCTGGCAGGGGGGGGCCCTCTTTCGCCGCTGCGTGCGGCCGATCGCCGCAGAGCGGCGGCGATCAAGCTGTGCGCGCGGCTAGCAAAGTGCTGGCTGCGCGCACAGCAATTTACAGATTAAAAATCGCCCCACCAGGGGCTGAGATCTCCCCCTGCGCGGCATAGCCCGAGCTCAGCTCGGGCTTACCGCCAGGGAGGTTAAACCATAACGTAATTTCGCATTTCTTCGTAATTTCACGAATTTCGTAATTACTTGTTAGCTATAAAAAGAAATACATTTTAATTTTGAAAATGAAAGTAATTTTGTTTATAATAGTAATTACTAGACACAGGAAAGTGTCTGGGTATTGGAGATTGTCCAATCATAGTACAGGCTTCTTTTGAGATACATCCTAAACAACCAATTGTAGTTTGACCCACCTGCCTAGTATATAATCTGGCAGCAATTTTCGCATATGAACGCTTTTTCGCGTTAAATAATGTAAAAACTAAGCATGCGCAGTTCAAGGGTGTATTGACAAGAATGTTTCTACGCATAGAGCAAGCTTTTTCGCAATAATTACACTGTGATCAATGAGAGTAATATGAACGATCGCGAAATTACGTTACGTAACTAAGCTTACAAACGTTTGCATGCAAGGCAAACGTAATTTCGCGATACCCACCGTAACGCGAAAACTACGCGAAAATTAACGCTTACAGTAATATGAACTATCGCAAAATTACGTTATGTAACTACGCTTACAAACGGTTGCATGCAAGGCAAACGTAATTTCGCAATACCCACTGTAATGCGAAAGCTACGCGAAAATTACGTTTACGCGGAATTTCCCGAAATCCTTCTTCATTACGATTATGTACTTACGGCCATAATCGTACTTACACTAATAACGCGAAATTTTGCGAAATCGTAATTAAGTCATTACGCCCACCTCTGTCCATTTCAAGTTGCAGAAGTACATTATTAATGCACGTTTTTGTCTTATGTTCAGTAGATTGTTGTTATTATTATTATTATTATTATTATTATTATTATTATTTATTGTGTTTATAAAGCGCCAACATATTATGCAGCGCTGGATAATGAATACATGATATATACAATGTAAACAAGAGGTGACAGACAGAGCGGTAGCAAACAGTTATACAACATAGCACAAGGTTATACATGTAAACAGGGTATAAGATGCATGATCATGTGAGTTTACCGAGACCGAGCAAATCAAGTCCGAGTTAGTCCATGAGCAGAGTTGCAAGATTAAGGACACATTTAAAGGGGAGGGGGGAGACCCTGCCAAAGGTTTACAATCTAAAGGGTGGGGGAGGGACACATATGGTAGGGCTGTGGAAAAGGTGCTCGCCTGAGAGAGTTAAAGTGTGGTAGATGGGGGTAGGCCATTTTAAAGAAATGTGTTTTGAGGGCTTGCTTGAAGGTGTTGAAGGAAGGAGCGAGTCTGAGGGGGGTGAAAGGGAATTCCATAGGGTGGGGGAAGCTCTTGAGAAGTCTTGTAAGCGTGCATGGGAGTGAGAAATGCATGGGATAGGTCAGGCAGAGATTCTTGGAGGACCAGGTATATATCTGTGGACAAGCTCAGAAATGTAGTTTGGGCAGGTCTTGTGCACAGATTTGTAGGTAAGGCACAAAATCTTAGAATTGATCCTGAAGCATATAGGGAGCCAGTGAAGGGCTTCACAGAGGGGAGAAGTGGAGGCAGAGTAGTGGGAAGAATGGAAGAATCTAGCTGCTGCATTCATGACTGATTGAAGGGGTGCAATGCTTTTCAAGGGGAGGCCAGACAGTAGGGCATTGCAGTAGTCAATGGGGGGGGGGGGGGGGGGGGAAGAGGGCATGGATGAGAAGCTTGGTAGTGTTGGGGTCAGGAAGAGCAGATTTTGGAGATGTAGCGAAGGTTGAATTTGCAGGCTCTGGTAACATTCTGGATAAGGGAGCTGAAGGAGAGAGTCTGGGGTGATGCACAGGCAGCGGGCCTGGGAGGTAGGGCGGATGGTAGTGCTTGTTTTACTCTCATCAGCCAATCTGTTTTCCGTTTAGCGTAGTAAGGTCAATGTAACAGCTTCTACGGGCAAACTATCATGTTTGCATGCATCATCCTTGTGTAATTAGCTGTATTTCTGCCCTTGCACATCTTGTAATAGAAATCTTGGGAACAGTGGGATGTTGGTGTCAGGCATCTGCACAAGGGTTACAATAGTTCAGCAGGAGATGAATATTTTGGGAAATGAAGATGACTCGCTGCAATGCTGCACAGTTCTTACAGGTGACTGCTAAGCAGATGTCTGCGCTCAATCAGTTTAAACAATCCTGATTGTCTTTTGATGTTTTCAGAATCAAACCAGCTGTTCTCTGAACCGTTTATTGCTTTGAAATGAGTGAAAGGAGAATTCTAATGGTTGTGGCTTATCTCTTGTACAGTTATTGCACTTCATTTTTATAGTGAAATTCCCCTTATATGCATCTTAAAGGTTACCTGACTTGTGTTAGATAAATATGGTATGTTCAGTCCCAATCCTGCATACAACTAGCCTGTGCTTGTTTTCGTTTTGTTTTTTTGTTTTGTCTTGTTTTTCTACTGTAAGTGTGCAGAATCTAGGACTTTAAATGACACCTTCTTTGCAGTCAGACTGCATAACTCTCATGATGGCTAATTATGGGCCACGAGACTCTGGCTTGCTTACAGTCTAGCAGTTATTACATGTTATGTTATAGTGTTACTTGGTATCATGCTTACACCCCTGCTGTTTTCTCGTTAGACTGCAGAGTGAGAGAGCTGTGTAGCTGCATTGGAAATTTACCTATGAAAAAAAGACTATGGAAAGGTCTTTGTTTGAGCCCTTTGCTACCTTGGAGCATAAAGAAGCATTGGAAAACACCTCTGGAGTCTTGTATTCCTTGAGTATTGAGTAAGTTGCCTGTTAAAGTGATCATTCAACCTGCTGCAGGCCAGAAACCCACTAGGAGTGATTGCTAATCGCTAGTGATTTTAAATAGCTCTTGCTAATGCAATGCTATGGGGGATTTTTATAAAATCACATCGCTCAAGTGGGATCACCACCCATAGCATTACATTAGCAAGAGTTTTCAAATCGCAAAACTCTCAGAAAATTGCTACTTGTGGCAGCACACATCCATCCATACAGACTGGGTCTAAATGGGCGTACATCAAAAAAGGGCGTCGGGAAAAAAGGGCGCGTGGTGTAAACGATAAACAGTATTATCGTTTATAGAAATATTGTGTAGAATTTCGTTTAGAAATCGTGTTTTAAGAATTTATAAATCACTAAATAATGTGTATGAGATCGGCAATTCTTAAAACGTTAATCTTCCCTGTTTGTAAACTGAAACTTATATTTACGTTTGTTAAAAACCCTCCCTGTACCTATCCCTAACCCCTAGACCCCCTGTTGGTGCCTAAACCTAAGACCCCCCTATTGGTGCCTAAACCTAAGACCCCCCTGTTGGTGCCTAAACCTAAGACCCCCCTGTTGGTGCCTAAACCTAAGACCCCCCTATTGGTGCCTAAACCTAAGACCCCCCTATTGGTGCCTAAACCTAAGACCCCCCCCAGTTGGTGCCTAAACCTAAGACCCCCCCTGTTGGTGCCTAAACCTAAGACCCCCCCTGTTGGTGCCTAAACCTAAGACCCCCCTTTTGGTGCCTAAACCTAAGACCCCCCTGGTGGTGCCTAAACCTAAGACCCCCTATGGATAATAATGTTTTACAGACATTCATAAATAAAAAATGTAAATAAAAAAATGTAAATAATTTTTTTGGGTGGATAATAATGTTTTAGAAATGTTTTAGAACTAGTGATTTAGTATCTTTATAAACGTTATTCGTCACGGGCTCATTTTGTAAAGTTAAATCATCACAAACATAGTTATAAATCCTTAAAAATCTCCGGGCGCCGTTTGTTAAAACGTTAATAATCTCTAGCGCCTTTGTTAAAACGTTAATAATCTCCAGCGCCTTTTTTCCCTGTTCGGCGCCCATTAAACGATATTTATAATGGGAGTGAATGGGGCTCCCTTTTTGTCCACTTGTCTCATGCGCCCAAATCTGCTGCTTCCCTAAATGGAGCTCGTCGCAGGTACAATCGATGCTGAGACAGAACAAAGGCCAGTAGTACCAGATTTACTTGTGTCTGTGTTTGAGACAAGAAGAGACAGAGCGCACTCAGGGGAACAGTACAGCAGTAGATTGGGTGAATTCAGAATAATCTCACCTCTAGAAGTTGCTGGCGAGCCTGTACAGGAGTAGCCAGCGTGTAGGCTTTTATCCCTCTAGCCAGGGATCAGGCACAAAGGCAGCTGGATTCCTCCTTCACTCGGATGGTTGTTGGCAGGCAACGAGCGGCTCTGAAGTTGTACACCCTGTCTGTGTGCGAGTCCGCTATATGCGGTTGCACAAACAGATTGTGGTGGATTTCAAAGCATCAGCTCCAGGATTGAGGGATCTAAAAGCAAAGCTCCACGCTGCTCCATGAGTCTTGCACTGGCAGTTCACGGGCAGTTGGAGTGGTAGTCTGATTGTGATGCAGCAATGCGTGTAGTAAAGAAGAAACGGCGGCTGCCGTATAGTGTTAAGACTTATTAAAATATATTGCAACGCGTTTCAGGAGACCAAGTCCTCCTTTCATCAGGCAAAGCCAGCAACTTCTAGAGGTGAGATTATTCTGAATACACCCAATCTACTGCTGTACTGTTCCCCTGAGTGCGCTCTGTCTCTTCTTGTCTCAAACACAGATACTTTTGCCACCGAGGTGGATACCAAGAGCAGCACCTTTATCCTTCCCCTCTTCTACCCTGCCACACTGATCGCTCCTTCTGTTTGCCGGAAGTAAACCGCCTGCTTCTTTTCCAGATTTACCTGTGTGGGATTCGAAAAGCTTTTTAAACTGTAGTCCTTTACCCGAGACAATGAAAACTTCAAGCATTAGATTTTTAATTTTTAAACATATTGTAAAGGGTTTCTAGAAAACTCCTATTTAGGGTTGGGACAATAGATACAATTGTTTATCTCAGTTTATTTTAATTTTAGGTTTGCTTTAGTATGTTGTACACAGGGCTGGATTTGTATTTTCCAGCGCTTAAGGCCTCTGCCACCATTCGCCCCCACCCAAAATTATTCTGACGAACACCTTGACTAGTGATCACTGGTTTGCAGGCGGAAAAGCCTGTTTCATGCCTGGTACACACAATGCAATTTCCCATCAGATTGGGTCGAATCAACAATTTCCAACAGGTCCAATATGATTTCCTATTGTTTTTCTGATCACATTTCTGATCACTTTTATAAAAAAAATAAAATCGATTGAACCTGCCAATCTGAGGGGAAATTGCATGGTGTGTACCAGGCATGTATATGTGTGGATGTTTCAGCTCAGCTGACAAGTGATTGTATTTCCCATCAAAGCAGTGAGTCCCTCAGTAGTGAAGTAGCAGAGATGAAGGCAGATAGAGCAGTGTTCAGCTTCCTCTCTGTTCTACTGTAATCCAAGACCTGTTGCTCAGCTATCAAAAGGCATCAACTAGCTGATTAGAAAATTGCCTTTGTTAAATTAAATTACTCATGGCTAACATTGTGCAAAGCACTACCTTAATAATGTGTCAGCAAGAGGTTAAGATGGAGGATGATGCCATAAACTCTACTAGCAGAAAAAATCTTCTTTCTTTCTGTTTAAGATTTATGAGTTCTGGGGGGAGAAGGGATAACAGGTGGTTGACCAGCTATGCTATCTGACAGCTGGAGTACTTACAGAAAACCTGTAACATCAAAAAGTTTCCCTGGGGAGTACTCGCCTCGGGAGGGGGGAGCCGCAGGGTCCCAATGAGGCTTCCCACGCCGTCCTCCGTCCCTCGGGGGTCTCGCTGCAGCCCTACGAACAGCGGCGATGTAGATATTCACCTTCCCGACTCCAGCGCAGGCGCTGTGGCGGCTCTCTGGGCCGAAATAGGTGGAAATACCCGATCGCCGTTGGGTCTGCTCTACTGCGCAGGCGCAAGTCTCCGGCGTCTGCACAGTAGAACGGACCCGACTGAGATCGGGTATTTCCATCTACTTCGGAGCCGAAAGCCGCAACAGTGCCCCCGCTGGAGCCTGGAAAGGTAAATATTGAACAAGTTGTCGGATCTGTGGCCCATAGCTGGCCTTTGACCTGAGCGACTAGAGCGGTCGCTCAGGGCACCAACTTTCAAGGGTACACCTATAGCTGGCTACCTATACTGGGGGCACCTACACCTGACTTCCTATACTGGGGGTACCTATAGCTGGCTACCAATACTGAAGGAGGGCACCTACTCTTGGCTACCTATACTGAAGGCACCAACACCTGGCTACCTATATTGGAGGCACCTACGCCTGGCTACCTATGGGGGAGACCGACAACTGACTTCCGAAACTGGGGCATACCTCCCAACTTTTTGAGATGAGAAAGAGGGACACTTAAGCCACACCCCTGATCACGCCCCGTCACACCCCTAGTCACGCATACCATAAAGATTTCATAAGAAAAATTTGTTTTTTTAATTCAAACTACACTGGTCCTTTCTATCCTGGGTCATTTTCCTTCATGTTAACATTTTAAAATTAGTAATATATCAATTTAAAGGATGGGAATAAAGTTTAGAGTCAATCAAACACATTTTTAGTAGAGAAATATATATATTTACATAGAAAGAGGGACAAAGTCCTGAAAGAGGGACAAATGAGGAGGAAAGAGGGACAGGGCTCCCAAAGAGGGACTGTCCCTCCAAAAGAGGGACAGTTGGGAGCTATGACTGGGGGCACCTATACTTGGCTACCTATATTGAGGGCACCTACACATGAGATCCTATACTGAGGGCAGATATACCTGGCTACCTACCTATACTTAAGGTGTTATTTTGGGGGGGGGGGAGCGCACTGCGGCTATAACCCGTGGTGCAAGTTGTCGGTGCTGTGCTACCATTCCAAACTGTCCCGCTGATTGTTTGTTTTTATTAATATTCCTGAAAGGTTCTAGCCTTCATTGCTTCATGTTTAAGTTTATTCAGGATAATGCGCTCTTTCCATTCATTTTGTGGTTATTAATAGTATTTTTGCTATTATACATATGTGATTTATCATGGAGATCTGAACATTTGGTGTGATGTGTCACGAGTCACGACTTCAAAAAGGTTGGGAACCACTGTCCCAGAAAGTAACTCAGGAGAAAAGGTGAATTGTGCGTGCGTGCGTACAAAGAGGATGAAAGTGGGGCACACGAATCCGGTTTCGCTCATGGCGCTGTGAAACCTAAGGCCCGCACTGTATGGGCCCCTTAAAAGTTCTGTTTCTACATCTCTGGCAAAGTGGCACTAATAATCACTGAAGCTTATATGTCCCAAGATGATTGTCCTGTGTCCTAAAGCAGATGCAGCAGAGCAAGCTCTGACTGTCTCATTGCACACCAGGAAGTAAGGAAAATGCACAGAGCTCTGGAATTCAGGCTGTGTACAGCAAAGCAGGGCCACCATGTCTGTACAATGGCAAGTTTTCTAGCTAGTCTACATCAGTGTTGTGCCTAGCTATGCAATTGGTTTTGTGCAGTGTGGAACACATCCCTGCTGTGTGTGTAGTCACTGGTTTAAAGTGAACCGGAGGCCAGGAAATTCAATTCAGATTTGATCCTTTCCTATGTAGAGGGAAGCCTTCCCTGACTCCGTTCCCTGTTTAAGTTTTTCTACTTACTAGGTTGATTCCGCTTTGGGACTCCTTGTGGAGGCTTCGGAAGTACTTGTATCGCCAAGTACTTCCAAAGACCAGCAGATCCGCACTGCGTACGTGACACAATGCAACATACAATTGTGTGGCCATGTTAACCTCTCTTTCTAGGGTTCCCTCCTGGATAGTCTGTGTGATAACAAACACAAAACAATGCATGTTGTAACATGCAGAGTGTGTTATGCACATGTTGCTGCAAGAGTGCTGTGCAATGCATGTAGCATGACAAACGCCTTAGCCTATGGTGTCTCGATTTCCTATTGGTTAATTATCCCCTTACACAGTGTATAAACTCAGTCTCTGGGTAGTAACAGTCAGAGGTGCTTGGCAGCGATACTACTGACCAGTACTAGGTAAGCTTATGTCTCTTTTTAACCCATTGCACTATAAATACTTTGTGTTCACACTCTGCCTTTTTCACATCGAAAATCCTATTTTCAATTCAAACATTTTTTTGAGAGGGGATGGCTTGTGTTTTTCTGCAAAAAATCGATAATGTTACCGCGAAAATGCAAAAATGATATTTTTACCATGAAGAAATGAGAGAATCGCAAAGACGCGGAAAAGCTGTATTTTTAACGCAACTATTTTTCTGTGTGAAAATCAATAATTTTACAGCAAAAATAAGAAATAAATGCAGAAAACAAAACTAATTTTCTATAACATTTTCACTCAAAAATCGAATTTAACATTTATTTTCGTGAAAATTAATGCAAAAAAAATTTGGCATTTTCGCTCTTCACTGGTTTTTAGAACAGGTTTGAAGGGTCAATATACCTTTTACAAAATTGGTATCATATTTATTCATACACATTTCACTTTATGGTATTAAATGCTTTTTAAACTCGATTATCACTATCCTAATATTAAAACTAGCAGTGTATAATATATTGTACAATGTACACACATCGAGCCATGCCTTTTGGAATTATTTTCTATTTTGTATTGTGAAAAATCATAGGACTATCTACAGGGTTTTAGCTATGTCTCTGATTTTTCCCAGTTATTACTCCTGTTATATTGCCTGATGAAGTAGGTTTGATCCTGCGAAACACGTTGCATTGTGGAGCATATACATTTCATTGTTGACTATTAAATCAACCAATTTGGTGTCTACTTACTAGGGAGGTAAGTCCACCACTACCTCCTCTTTTAAATGTTTTTTTATCCATTTTATCCTGTTGTTGGCACCTCTGTTCCATCCTTGCTACATGACAAATCTCTTATTTACTTGAATTAAGCATCACATGCAGATTGCTATAATCCACAGCAACTAATCTGAGAACTGGAACGGATGCGATTTTGCAATTTTATGGAAATCCCAGGAGCACCGCGATTGTGACTGTAATCGATATGCCCCTTTTCCACAAGGCGCTCGTGCACAATTTTTACTTATGCGCCATCATGCTGCTTGTTGCAGTTTACCTGTGATAGGGCTCATGTAGCAGTCTAAGAGAGCATACAAACATCGCATAGTAGTTTGCGATTTTAGTGTGTTTCTATGCGGTATAAAATCCCACCCTTTCATCTCCCAAAAATCGCAATTGCACCCTAGAAAACGTCAATCGTGTTTCAATGTGTACAGGAAATCGCTTCTGCAAAACACGGAAAACTGCGATCAGAATCGCAGCATGTTAGCAAATAGAAATGAGCGGTGGAGCGAAGAAGGGATGTAGTCCCATATTATATATATATAATATGCCTTTTTAGCCTGTAACCACATTTTATTCAATGTATGTACACACGTTCACTAACCTGCTCACGACACACTGACGAATATTTGGCCATAAAAATAATTGGACTTCCTCTATTGTAGTCCAACAAACCGGGATGGCACATAGAACATTTTTCCGACCTGAACCAAGGTGATTTTGTTATGCCATTGTAGAATTCATGAATGTGAGTTTTCAGGACTAATTAGATTTGATTGGATTATCAGCTAATCAGCAGCACAGAGGTACTTATCAAACAGGGTGGAAAACACAAAGCGAACTGCAGGTAGTAATCTTTTTAGCTGTCTTTATTTTCATGGCCAATCTGGCAAAACGTCGTATTTCTTTTTTGGGCTTACTGAAGCATATCAGCACAGCGTAGTCTGGCGTTCTAGTGATTTGATGAAGAATTTAAAATTTTTTACTTATAAAAAAAGATTTCATCTGTCTGTAACTCCTAACTGATTATCTTTTAACTGTAGATATCTGTTGGACAATAAAATATTTCTAGTGTTGTCAGCAACAAGACTCATCACAGATGCTTTCTGCATTATTGTGTTAATTTCTCAACACACAATCAAAATGTTTATTTAATGTCCTTGTACACAGCCTTCTGGATATTTCATTGTTAGTGAAGATTAATAGGAACCTGAAGCAAGAGGAATACGGAGGTGCGTGCATATTAAATAGACGAGCGTTGAGATTTGTGACGGTTATTGTGATAGTTAGAATTTTGGTAATGTTGATATTTTAGTGTTTGCTTTCCTATCTCCGAACACTAAACTGCCCTCCCAAATCAAATGTCCATTAGAGATGGCCCGAACTCTTCGGCGGACAGTTCCCAGCGAATTTCCACTGTTCGTGTTCTCGGGGGAAATGCGAACATTTGGCGTGTTTGGCCCGCCCCCTATACATCATCATGGAGCCCAACTTTGACACCTTAATTCATAGTCATCAGACACATGGCAGCCAATCAGCTAGCACCCCCTCCTGGACCCCTCACCCCCTTTTTAAAAAGCAGTTGTGGTGGCCATATTGGATTCATTTTCTGCTGGCTGCTGTTAGTGAGAGCAGGATCAGACTTGCTGCAGATAGGTAGCTGAAAGCACGCCAAATAGCCCTTTTGAGAACTAGTACATCAGTCTCCTATTTTTTATTTTGTATGTGCAATGGACATAATGGAGACTCTGTATATCAGGGTTCTATGCTTTACGCGGCGACAGTGATTCCACTATCAGCGTGTATGACACATATCCATGCTAGTGTGAACCTAGCTTTATAAATGCCTGCTGCGTCCAATGTTTATAAACCTGTTTTATATTCTTACAACATAACATATAGCCTCACCCCCTAGAGAGCTTCAGAATTTTGGGTCCCTTCTCTGTACGAGATAGATGGACCAACTCTCCCTTTACAATGATGATGCAACAAGTTTTAACCACTTAAGACTAACTGGATGAGTATTCTCATCCAGTGTTTAAGCGGCTATGCGTGCAACCACTGCTCTGAGTGACGGTATTTCCATGTCGGTGGTTGGGAAAGGAAAGCAATAACCAATCGCAGTGCCTATATTGAATGGACATATATATATATGTCAAGAGGGTATATTACTGTTATTTTAGTACATAAGGGCTTAAAATTGATGGGACATTTTTTTTTTAAAGTTTACCTTTATTTCCACATAATATACTGACACCATGCATTGTACTAGGAACATAATTTAAATGCTGTGATAGCCTGGACTTATGGGCAAGTAAAATGGGTGGGTTTTCTTTATAGTAGCATTGCTTATTTTAAAACTATAGGGGATGGAATTGGAGAAATACTGTATTTTTTTTCTTTTTTGTATTTGCTTATAAAATGCATAAAAAATAAAGTAAATGACTGAAAACAAGTATCGCCCACAAAAAGCTTAATTTGTGGCGAAAAAACAAGATATAGCTCACTTATGTGTGATGAGTAGTGATAAAGTTATTGGCAAATGAATGGGAAGAGCGTTGAAGAGCGCTGACAGGGGAAAATTGCTTCCATGCTTAAGGTGAAAACACCTGTGGCCTGAAGGCCTGAAGTGGTTAAAGAGGAACTGCAGTAAAAATAACGTCATGAAAAAAAGTTTAATTTTCACAATAATTATGTATAAATGATTTGGTCAGTGTTTGCCCATTGCAAAAGATTTCCTCTCCCTGATTTACATTCTGACAGTTATCATATGGTGACATCTTTACTGCTGGCAGGTGAAATCTATAGAAGGAGATGCAGTTTTTTGGCAGTTGGTAACAGGTGTTATTTCCCACAATACAACAAGGCTCCCCAGGTGCTGACATCACACCATGGGAGGGGTTTTACCACAATATCGGCCATACAGAGGTCCCTGATGATCTATTTGAGAAAAGGTAAAGATTTCTCATGGGAAAGGGAGTATCGGCAACTGACTGGGATGAAGTTCAATCCTTGGTTACAGTTCCTCTTTAATCACTGAAACTCGCAACTGTTATTGGTTTATCCGTTTGACATTAAATTGCTACTTGCTCTGTTTTCTTACAACATACAAACTTCAATGGAGTAACCGCACTCAATATTACTAATTAGATGGTTAGTACATAGCCTCGTCCCCACTCACAGAGAAGCTGTTGCTAAAACCACCAGAGGTCAGTAAGGCGCCAATCTCCCCAGGCAGACCATTATATTAAACTACACAATAAATTAGACAGCACAATATATGAGACTTATAAATCAACAACTGGGACATTTAAATCAATAATTGCACAAATAAATCAAAATGTTGCATTAGCCAACTGCATTGGGGCCCATGGAGCTTTGAACATCTCCTCCTCCTCCTAGATTAACTAAAAGATGTGTGAAATGAAATTAATTTAATGGTTTGTGATCGAAAGATTAAAATGATTCCCTGCATGGATACTACACAAACCTTTACCGTCATGGCATACAGTCATTTAAGTCTTATGTCTTGTCTTAGCCAGTTGTGAGTAATTGCCCATTGACAAGGAATGGGAGCTGGAGAGTGGTAGAATGGGGAATACTGTGTATTAATGCTTACCTGAGGAAAATGTATGCGTGCTCTAACACCACGTTTTAACCCTAGCAAGTCTGGCTCTGCAAATCTGGCTCAATTGGCTATTCATGAGGCAATGCTCATGCACATATGCATTTGCTTTCGCACGCCAAACTATGCAGGGTCAAAAAACATATACCGCAAAGCGGTCGCCCTGCGGGAATTAGTTCATGCCACATTAGCACTATCCAGGAGCGCCACGGGGAGGCTTCCCAATGCCCCCATACAACCGGGGGACCACGGGGTCCCAGGCACTCTCACAGCCTGGGAACCATAGCAGCACCCCGGAGGGGGAGGCTGGGTAACGCAGGCGACCCCCCCCCAAGCGTGGCCAGCGCCGGGGGGGAGCCGTCCGCTCCAACCTCCCAATATTAAAAACAGGCACTTACCTTAACGTCCATTGCGTTCTGCTACATGCGCATGCGGAAGCCTCCCCGTGGCGGTCCTGGATAGTGCTATGCAGCATGAACTAATTCCCGCAGGGCAACCGCTTTGCGGTATTAGTTTTTGACCCTGCAAAGTTTGGCATGCGAAAGCAAATGCATTTTTGCATGAGCAATGCCTCATGATAAGCCAATTTAGCCAGATTTGCACAGCCAGACTTGTAAGGGTTATGCTACGCACACACATGCGACAAGCCGACAACGATCGTTCGTTGTGAATGACGAACAAACTTTTAATTGATGAAAGAACGACCTAAGTAAAGTTAGCTTTTAAATGTGTGTAACGATCTGATCGTTAGAACAAACGTTACATCACGTAAAGCAACTATTGCGCTTGCGCATAAAAATGAGAAGTTTCATGGAGAAATAGCGAAATGCGCATGTCAAGCCTAGTACGAACGACCGTTTCCAACGATGTACTACTTTTGCAAACGATCGTCGTTGGAAAAAATCCGCCAAGCTAGATCGTTCGTTTTTAACGATCTAGCTCGTCCGTCGTTAGACTTAATGATCGTTGGTTGCTTTTTTTTTTAACGATCGTCGTTTGAAACGATCGGGGAACGATCGTTTCAAACTACTATAGTCGCATGTGTGTACGCACCTTTAAGCTTGGTGTTCAGCATGCATACATTTTCTTGTGGTTAGCATTTTGCAGTTTATATCCTTTGGAGGCAGGTGGTGGATGGCTTGCTCTAGGTGGTGTGAGCCCTGGAGTGGGCTGTCTGTGCCTGTTCTCCCCCCCCCCCCCCCCCTTCTGGAGTGTTGTGTGTGAGCCAGCCCTGAGCCCCAAGCTTGGAGTGACCCATACTTCTTTCCCATGCTGTGCCCCCAAGTTAATGCGCAGTAGCAGAACGCAATGGACGTTAAGGTAAGTGCCTGTTTCTAATTTTGGGAGGTGGGTGCGGATGGCCCTCCCCGGCGCTGGCCACACTTGGGGGGGTCGTCTGCCCCACCCAGCCTCCCCCTCCGGGGTTGTCGCTGTGGTCCCTAGGCAGTGAGAGAGCCTGGGGCCCCGCAGTCCCCCCGGTTGTAAAAAGGGGGGGCATTGGGAAGCCTCCCCGTGGCGCTCCTGGATAGTGCTATGTAGCATGAACTAATTCCCACAGGACAACCGCTTCGCGGTATTAGTTTTTGACCCTGCAAAGTTTGGCATGCGAAAGCAAATGCATTTTTGCATGAGCAATGCCTTATGATAAGCCAATTTAGCCAGATTTGCACAGTCAGACTTGTAAGGGTTAAGCTTGGTGTTGAGCACGCATACATTTTCTTGTGGTTAGCATACTGTGTATTAACTTATTCAAGTTAAAATGTCTCAATCTTCTGAGCAGAACGCAACCTTAAGGCTAGAAACCCACTAGGAGAGCTTTTCTGAGCGCTTTGTGATTTGAAAAGCTCTTGCTGATGTAATGCTATGGGTGTGATCCCACTTGAGTGATGTGCTTTTATAAAAATCCCCCATAGCATTGCATTACCAAGAGCCTTTTCAAATCACTCATGCTTACAAAGCGCTTCCAGTAAGTTTCTGACCTCAAGGAATCATCAGCCAAAAGTAATGTAAATCTGATTTACTTACCTGGGGCTTTCTCCAGCCCCTCGCAGCTGTCTGTCCGTCGCTGACCACTCTGCTCTCCGCCGCCATCCTGTGCTCTCTGCACAATGCAGAGGACGACCTTCGAGGTCATCCTTGCTGCGTCTGCATGAAGCACCTCTGTCAATCAAGCCCATGTTGTCCGTGGCGTACCACGCAGGTGCAGAAATACTGCACTGTGCGAGGACCTCGAGCCAGCTGCTGTGAACGGAGTTCTCAGCATGGGACAGACAGCTGCGAGGGGCTGGAGAAAGTCCCAGGTAAGTAAATCGGATTTACATTACTTTTGGCTGATGATTCCTTTAAAGGATATCCGAGGTGAATAAGATTGTAAGAAGGGGGCAGCAAGCATGTGCAGAGAACAGTCCTCATGCCCACCGGCGCTGCCCCCATTTACCTCTGTCCCTCTCTGCTTTTTGCATCTGTTTTCCCATCTAAAATGCTTCTTTCTATTTCCTTTGTAGTCACAGGGATGTCACATTGTTATGAATATTAAAAATTGAACGCGAAAATTCACATTCAAAATGTGCATAAAAACGCGTGTTTTCACAAACCCGCATTAAAAACAAATGTCGCACAACCATACTCAAATTGCATGCCCAGGCGGTGGAAACACTTCAGTGCTGCCTACAGCACAGAGAGCCATTGCAACACATAGTTTTGCGTTGCCATGCGGTTCTCTCTGCTCTGAAGACCAATTGGACAATGTGGTACATGTTTGTATCCACATAAGTGCTATCCAGCTCTTTAGCTGTGTCTCTACAATGTGGTCTAGTTAGTATGAGTATAAATTTACCCCGACTGTATCCATCCCAGTTAGAGAGATCTTATATTGCTTACATCTGCAAATCTCTCTTCATGGAGACAGAGCACAGCTGACCTTATCGATCGGTTTGTGCGCACACCTAAAGACTGGCCTGTCCCCTGGGACTCAGGATGCTGACGTGCAAATGGTTTACATCTCTGTTTTATTTATAGGCTACACAAACGCCTGAGTTTGTCTGTAGAGCTCCACAATGAAGTTGGAAAAGCACGTCATGAAAGAACGTGTGTGCTGATTTATAATTGTATATATTGTACTTACTTTTGCCTTGCTAGTGGCTGCAGGCTAATAGTTTTTGGAGTGGATTCCACAAGCAGAGCAGTCTTTATGTAAGTGCACTTCAAATATCCAATCAGGTGCACAAATATTTGTCCAAGTATTCCTAAACGGAAGTGTTTGCAGCAAACATGGGCAAGACTTTCTGTTTTTAGTATGTAAGTGTGTGGCACTTAGTAGCCAGTAGGCATCTAATGTTATATGCTTTTTTTCTGAATGTACTGCAGAGCTTACTATGACAAGTTTAGATCTGTTTTCATCATGCCCAATGAAGAGGTTTGAGCTCACATAAAACCTTGAGGCTAGGTGCACACATAGCAGAAACGCTAGTGTTGCGTAAAACTCTGCGTTTTTGCCTCTAATGAAAGTCTATGGGCAGCAGGAAAAAAAGCATATAAAAACGCATATGCATTTTCAAAGCTGGTTTTGTTGCATATTATGCAGGAAACCTGTGGAAATAAACTTTAATATACTTACCAGGTCTCCCGATGTCTGGCTTCTAGCATGTAGCCCCATCCTCTTCAATGAGAGGTTAAAGGTAGTGATGATCAATGAGATGCAAATTTTTATCCAATCAATTGAAACCTGGGTTTAAATTGATTGGTCCATTTTCAAGCTGCATACATTTGCATAAAAAAGTGCATAAATTTGCATCACCTCGGGAACAATTTGCATCCCTAGTCATAGGTGCCTCTCTATCTCCAATTAGAAAAGCGCATGGGGGCGGGGCTACAAGCTAGAAGTATGACGTTGGGAGATATTAAACTTTATTTTACAAAAAAATACACTATTGCCCCAAAAATTGTTTAAACCGCAATTCAAAAGCTAATTTGCAGCACTCCTATGTTAAGTATTGGAGCGCAATTCCTCCAAAGATGCTGCAGGCAAAGCAATTGGGATTTATCCCAATCACATTCGCTCTAGTGGGTTTCCCTT
The DNA here is from genome assembly GCF_040937935.1 of Hyperolius riggenbachi. Classification (NCBI taxonomy): domain Eukaryota; kingdom Metazoa; phylum Chordata; class Amphibia; order Anura; family Hyperoliidae; genus Hyperolius; species Hyperolius riggenbachi. The sequence continues at coordinate 70,927,950 of NC_090655.1, forward strand.
CTTCCACTTTTATTGGCAAAAGGCTTTTTTCGAAATCACTGGTGATTGTTTGCGATCAAAAATGCTACCTAAATTGCTCAAGTGGGTCCCAGGCCTTACTCCTCCTTCTGCTTATTGTAGTGATTCTTCCTAAGGCCAGTTTCACACTGTAATCCAGTGGCAGCATTGCAGTGCATCGCTTCCGCTTCATTGCATCACTCCGCCAGAAACAGGCCTTCGGGGAATACAGTGTTGGCATTGGGCCAAGCAGGAAGCGATGCACGCTTGCAGTCACTTCCCGTTTCGAAGTGCACAGAAGCGTATTGTAAAAATATGCTTCCGCGCATGCATGCAACGATGTGCGCGCATCGCCATAGACTAACATGACTTCCTGGCTGACACAGATTGCCACAAAAGATGCATGGTAACGTAATTCTGGACCTGCGTAAGGGATGCGGCAAAAACGTCACTTCCGTCGCGCTGTTACAAGCCAGTATGAAAGTCTCCATAGACTTTCATTGCCCCGCGGTGGGGTGCTGTAAAAATACCGCACCGCCCTGGTGTGAAAGGGCCCTAAGGCTAGTTTCACATATGGTGCGGTGTGATTGTCCTGCGGCAGGGTAGCCCAGGGCAAGACAATTGCACTGCACCATTCCCCTGTGCATATTAACTTGCAGCTGAGTGTGCTGAAAGGGGAACATGCATAACTCCGTCCTCTGAAAGTGATGTGCTCCCTGCTTAACTGGAAGTGCGCATGTGTGCCGCATTGCCACTGCAACAATCTAAATAGACTGATGCAGTGCCATAGACTCCAATGCAAATGCCTACTGTGCAGTACCACTCAGTAAAGCACTGCAGAGTCTGCATTGCCTCTGCGTCATCATGTCTACTTCCGTTGAATTGTGTCGTACTATAGGTAGTGTATCATGTGTCATGTCTCATTGAGACTAATGGCTACTGCAACCAGGGTTGCTCATCACGACCTCGTGATCATGGCATAGCCGTGATTCACAAGCATTTATTCACTATCTGACATCGTGATCAGAATTCGTGATTGCCTCTCAATCACAAATTCAGATCCGAATGCACTCGTGATCGTGGTCCAAATCCGGGTCGTGATCATGGATTTAGTTATAAAACCGCCAAAACCTGCCGACTTTAACAGTCAATAGCAAAGCCACCTTAAACGCCAGAACCACCAAATTTGCAGGTTATGTTAACCTCCTTGGTGGTTATCCCGAGCTAGGGTCGGGGTGGAAAACCGCAGCTAAGGGCTCGTTTCCACTAGTGTGGTGCGGAATCGCCTGCATTCCACCGCGGACGAAATCGCATGCGGGTGCAATTCTGCATGCGTTTTTGCCGCGATTCCGCATAGGTAAGGTATATGCAAATTTAACCATGTCACTGCCTGTGTAAATTAACATTAATACCTATGCGAAATCGCATGCGATTTCGCAGCAAAAAACGCATGGTCACCCCGCATGCGATTTCCCTATTAGATACATTAGCGGCGATTCGCGCACATTCCTTCTGCACGCGAAATCTGACGGCTCTGCCGTGCAGATTTCTGCCGCACCAAAAAACGCTCCCGCAGCCGCACAAGTGGAAACGGCCCCATCCACTTACATTGCCTATGCGAATCCGCGTGCAGTGCCCGCATGCGGATTCGCTATAGTGGAAACGAGCCCTAAGCGGTGATCCCGACCTCTGCTCGGGGTGGCCGCCGGAGGCTGAATGCAGAGCAATGCGTGCAGCAGGAGCGTTTCTACATACCTCCCGGGGATCCTGACATCGGCTGGCATTCTTCTTCCTCTTCTCCGGGGCTCTGCTTCCTGCTGGTGAGATCACTTTAGAGTTGCAGCGCCACCCGGAGGATGGAGGCTTAACTGCAGCACTGGGGCCAGGGAGGTAAGTGATTGCTGGGCTGCTGCAGATCTCCCTGGCAGCATGATTTTTTCCAGGTTTTAGGGTCTGAAAGGGTGCAAAAAATTGCAGCGCTTTTAGATCCTAAAATCCGGAAAGAATCAGAACGCCAAGGGGGTTAAGAAGAAAAGTGGGAGCAATGGGACATTTTTAAAAAAAAAAAAAATCTTATACTTTTTGAGAAAATCGATTTTAAAATTTCAAAGGAAAAAAGTACATTTAAATGCGGTAAATGACAGTTCTTAGGGAAACTATTCTCGCCGACTTCAGCAGTTAATAGCAAAGACCCCTTACCAGGGATGCTCACAAATTCGAATTCGGATGGAACGCAGCGTGGGAGGCGCCGAGGGATGAGCGAAGCAGACGTCTGATGGGCAAGATTAACCTCCCCTCGCCCACCCGCACAGGTGCTGCAATTAGCAGGATGAAATTCGAATAACCCTATTCGAATTTCACCTGAATTTGAATTTGTGAGCATCCCTGCCCCTTACATCCTACCAACACCAAATCTGCAGGATTTGTTAAAAAGATAGTGGGAAACATTATTTTTAAAAAAAAATAAACATTTTAATTTTTTTTGTGCTGATAGTGGGAATTTTTTTTTAAAATGAAGTGGCGTCCCCCCTCCCTTGTCTCCCATGCAGGCTGAAATAGCCAGAATGCGGAGCCCCGGCCAACTGGGCATTCGCACCCTGAGCTATATAAGCTCGCATGGTCCATGGTATGGGTGGGATCTGGGGGAGAGGGGCGGCTAAGCCTTCCCCTCCTCCCCGAGCCCTTGTCCAATCAATGGACAAGGGGCTCTTCCCCACCTCCGGTGCCCCAGGAGGAGGTGGGGCAATGACTCCCTGGTGGGGGGGTTCATGGTGGCATCTGGGAGACCCCTTTAGGAAGGGGACCCCCAGATGCCCACCTCCCTTCCAGGAGAAATGAGTATAGGGGTTCAAAGTACCCCTTACCCATTTCCACAAAGGGTTAAATGAAATAAAAATGCAACAACGAGTAAAGTATTTTATTATTCTTAATTAACCAGAAATTCTTACTTCTTAACAACTTGATTGAAGATCTCCCACCGGCCACCACCACACACATCGCTCCCCGACACAGCTCTCGGCTATACGAAGTATAGCTGAGAGTGCATACACCTATGCGAATGCATGGCTGCCGGCTCCCGGTGTCCTCCCTGCCTTCCACACCCAGTGCACCCTCAGAAGAGCAGCAGGAAGATGACACAAGCTGGATTATTAGATATATATGAATGATCCTTCTCTGATAGGCCTATACATCTCAGAGCAGATTGTTAGGCCAATATGTCAGTATTTGTCTTTAGTCCTAACAACAACTGCATTGCATAAGACACTGGGAGGCCTGATTATGTGAAAGTCACAGTCCACAGAAAATCACTTACTGAAAGCTGGCCTTGTGAATCTGCGGGCAGATGATAAAACATACCAACAAACTGGATTCAGTACCAGCCGAACACTGTGGTAATAAAACAGGTGGCTTACAGTTCATTCTGTTTCTTCCTGCCTCGTTTGAAGGAAGTAGTGATCTGCTACAATCCTCTTCAGCTAGGATGCAGTCACTGTGGAGAAAGGATTCCACTTCACAAACAGATCAGCTCTGTGTATGGAACACTCCTCTTCAGCTAGGATGCAGTAAATGTAGAGAAAGGATTACACCTCACCAACAGCTCCCCTGCTCTTTCAGGCCTCCACAGAATTCTTTGCTCCAAGCTCACTAAACCCAGTATTTAGTACATTCCTTCCTATCAGACTAAAGATGGCCACACACGATACAATAAAATGATCTGATTTTACGGCAATTCTATAAATATGACTGGATCCCCCGAAAAAATGTAAAGCTTTTTTTTCATTTGACTGAAAAATCCAATCGGATATACCATTTTTTTTTTTCGATTTTTATCGATCCAGAATGCCGGAAATTTTTCTTCAATTTCTCTAAAGATTGTATGGTGTGTGTTAGATTGTCAGTTTATTAATATACACACCTTAGCAATTTTCGCTGAGTTTCGAATCATTTTTATCATAATTGTGGAAAAATTGAACATAGGTGTGTGGTACATTGGTCATATATTCTTCAGCAAAAAATATAAATATGGGTGACTTTGTTTTTTCAACAGTTATCGGTAACTATTTTGAAAAACACCACAATTAGTTTAATACTGAGTATTCTTATAAATCATTATCCACAATAATTGTATTCTTCAAATCTGCCTCTGTGTCCTAAATCAACCTATCTTTTTTTTTTTTTTTTTTTTTTTGCCGACTTAGAGGAAAAAAGTGACAATAATTACACAGTGTGTTTCATGCTGAATGCAAAAAGTATTGCTCGCATAATGCTAATTACTCACATTTGTTTTCTAATTTTCAGTTATTCATTTTATATAGCTGTAGCAGCTTTAAAGGGAACCTGAAGTGAGAGATATATGCAGGCTGCCATTATCATTCCCTTATGAACAGTGACAGTTGCCTGCCTGACTTCTGTGCAGACAAGTGACGAACACGGATTTTGCTTAATCGTAATTTCGTATCGTAATTAATAATTACCATGCAAAATTGTAATGCAAAATTTCAGGAAAAATCTTAATTAATTTTGTTTGTAATAGTAATTAGTAACCGTAATCTCGTTTAAAATAGTTTTTTTAAACTCAGAAAAATTACAGTTTAAAAACCCTTATTTCTTTGCGTTTTTAAAAAACAATTTTCTCAAAAACTGTAAGGTCTTTTTGAAAAGTTTTTTTTTTTGATGTCTTCTCACTTTTTACCTAAACATAACTTGCAATTATGACAATGCTATTAACCACTAAAAGTTTGCACAAACTTACGTGAACATTATGCAAAATTACACAAAATTATGAATGGATTGCATTAAAATTAAATTTTCAAATTGTAATTACGTATGTCTGTATTTGCAAAAAATGTGTGTAGCTTTGCATAATCATAATTAGAAGATTACAATCATTACTGCTGCTGATGCTCTGCTTCTAATACTTTAAAGAGCAACCATCAAAGAAACTGTTCTTCTATAAACCCCACATACCTATAGAGCTTTTAGTTAGCAACATTAGAAAGCTTTTCAGAGGTCTTTCTAATCACAGCTTGTGTGAAAAAAAATACCTTGTTTACCAGCTGTTTGTAACAATTTTTGTGTTGGCATTGATGCTAGAGCTATACCATGTAGCTAGGTTACACTTCTCTGTCACTATTCGCAGAGATGTGCTGTCTTTTTCTGCCCTGCCTACTTCCTCACAGATCATATGAGAACACCTGAGGGATTTTTAGGTACAGATAAGGATATGAAAAGGAAGACCTGTAGTTTTTCCTTACTTGGTTGCCCCCCCCCCCCCCCCCCCTCATTCAGAATGAGATCTCCCTGTCTGTAAACTATTTATTCTGTAAGGTAGAGAGAGAGAGACACACACAGGATTGGGCACACACAGCTGCAGCTGATGATTATTTACACACATTTGAAGCTGTATTTCTGTTTTCTATAATTCTGAACAGATTCCAGTCACTGTATTAGAGCCAGTGAAGATTGTTTCTATATGCTAGATTTGCTGGACACAGTCCTCCATAGTAATGCCCACATTGAAAACTGTTCTCTGTAAATGTCATAACTTCTTGACATAAAATATGAAAAGATGAAAAAAAGCGTTCATACTGCTATTCAGTGGCGTACCTAGGGCATTTGACACCCGGTGCTGGGTATTATACGACACCCCCCCCCCCACCCACCCAAGAAAACAAGTAAAGGGGCAAAAAAATGGGCGTGGCCATGACCAGATGAGGGCGGAGCTAACTGTAATTTACTGTGAACCCGGGTGAGAGTGATATCTGCCATATTTATTTCCTTTTAAACAATACTAGTTGCCCTGCTGATCTATTTGGCTGCAGTAGCGAACTGAATCACACCAGAAACAAGCATGCTTGTTCAGGGTCTATGGTTGAAAGAATTAGAGGCAGAGGACCAGCACGGCAGCCAGGCAACTGATATTGCTTAAAAGGAGATAAATATGGCAGCCTCAATATTATTCTCACCTCGGGTTCCCTTTAAAAGTGCAACGCAAAGACAGTGGACCCATGTTTTGGTGACCCTTTCCCCAGAAAATTCATACTTGTGCAGGTTTTCTCAAGAAAATAAACGTAATGTGTGCAGATTTGCCCAGAGAATACGTTCAATCATGTCGGCAGATTTGCCCAGAGAATAAGTTCAATCATGTCGGCAGATTTGCCCAGAAAATACATGGAATCATGTCGGCAGATTTGCCCAGAAAATACATGGAATCATGTCGGCAGATTTGCCCAGAAAATACATGCAATCATGTCGGCAGATTTGCCCAGAAAATACATGCAATCATGTTGGCAGATTTGCCCAGAAAATACATGCAATCATGTAGCAGATTTGACCAGAAATTACATGCAAACGTGTGGCAGACCAGTCCAGAAAACACTTCAATCGTGTAGCAGACCTGTCCAGAACATAAACGCTACACCTGGCTGCTAATATAAATAAATAAAAAAAAACACATTTACTCACCTGCAGCAGAGCTCCTGTTCCGGCCTCCGTCCGGTGCGCAGCTCCCAGGATCCTCTGCAGCCAGCAACTGAAACTCCCAAAGTCTCCCTGCTCTGCCACTGCGGTGAACTGCCACGGCATCTATTAGATGCCGAAAGTCAGTTCACGCTGGGGGGTGCTTGGAGAATTTTAGGGGGTGCTTCAGCACCCAAAGCACCCCCCCCCCCCAGTGCCGCCACTGCCCCCAGTATAGGTAGCTAGCAGTTGCCCCCAGTATAGGTAGCTAGTTGCCCCCAGTGAAGGTAGTATAGTTGCCCCAATATAGCTAGTATAGTTGCCCCCAGGATAGGCAGCATAGCTGCTGCCCCCAATGTAGGTAGTGTTGCTGCCCCCAGTGTAGCTAGTATAGTGGCCCCTGTACAGCTGCCCTCCAGTATAGGTAGTATAGTGGCCCACAGTTTAGATAGTATAGTTGCCCCCAGTGTAGCTTCCATTGTAGCTGGTATGGTGCCCCCCCCCCCCAGTATAGGTAATATCGTGGCCCCCAGTATAGCTAGTATAGTGACCCCCAGGCCCAGTGTAGCTAGTATAGTGGCCCCCCGTTTAGCTGCCCCCAGTATAATGGCCCCAGTATAGCTAGTATAGTGGCCCCAAGTTTAGGTAGTATAGTGTCCCCCAGTTTAGGTAGTATAGTGGCCCCACGTTTAGCTTCCCCCAGTATAGTGGCCCCCAGTTTAGGTAGTATAGTGGCCCCCCGTTTAGCTGCCCCCAGTATAGTGGCCCCAGTTTAGGTAGTATAGTGGCCCCACGTTTAGCTTCCCCCAGTATAGTGGCCCCCAGTTTAGGTAGTATAGTGGCCCCCCGTTTAGCTGCCCCCAGTATAGTGGCCCCAGTTTAGGTAGTATAGTGGCCCCCAGTTTAGGTAGTATAGTGGCCCCCAGTTTAGCTGCCCCCAGTATAGTGGCCCCCAGTTTAGGTAGTATAGTACCCCCCCCCCAATGTAGCTAGAAGGAGGGGTGACAGCAGGGATAGCGGTGGGGAGGGGGGGACATATCTCCCCCCTCCCTCACCTGGGTCCCCTCCTTTTGCTTCTTCCCCCCCCCCCCCTAAAATGTGGGCAGCGGGCAGCAAACAGGGCGAGCAGGCAGGCGCGGAGAATACTCACGTTACTTCCGCGTATCAGCCTGGAACATGCGTCGCCGTCACGTGCCTCTACTGCGCCTCCAAAGATTGGAGGCGCAGAAGAGGCACGTGACGACGACGCACAGTTCCAGGCTGATACGCAGAAGTAACGTGAGTATTCTCCGCGCTCGCCTGCTCGCTGACCACTGCCCCCGGCCCGCATTTTGAGGGGGAGAAGAGAGGCAGAAGGAGGGGATCCAGGTGAGGGAGGGGGGGGGGGTATGTCCCCCCTCCCCACCGCTATCCCTGCTGTCACCCCTCCTCCTAGCGCTGCTCTTCCCCTCCTGAGTCCGGCATCTATGGGGGGTCGTGGCAACACGCCCCTGGCTGTCTGGCACCCGGTGCGCCACGCCCCCCTGCGCCCTGTGGTAGAAACGCCACTGGTCTCATTAGGACCGAGCCTTCCCTCTCCTTAGGTGAGTATCTGACTTTTTTATTTTTAAATCGGTACCCATTGGCTTTAAGGTTCAGGGTTTTACAAACATGTTATTGCAGGGCTGGATTTACAGCTCAGGAGCCAATAAGCACATAAGCTCTGGTGCCCTAAACTCCACCCCTTAACACAGGCTTCATCCCATCATACACCCCCATAAACATTCAGATGTGCTTCCCTCCCCTGATGCCAGCTCGAAGTGCCTCAGTATACATTAGCCAGCTATAGGTGCCCCCAGTATAGGTTAGCAAGCTACAGGTGCCCACAGTATAGGTAGCCAGCTATAGGTGTCCCAGTATTGGTAGACACACATAGGTGCCCCAGAATAGATTAGTAAGCTATTGATTCCCAAGTATAGGTTGGCCAGGTATAGTTGCCTCCAATATAGGTAGCCCGGCATAGGTGCCCCAGTGTAGGTTAGCCAGCTATAGGTGCCCCAGCAGTGCAGTTTCTAAGATAAATTTCTCCCAGGGCGAGTGTCAAAAAATACGCCCCCACCCCCCCCCCCCCCCCCCCTCCCCAACATTCACGGTACTTTGCGTGAGAGTCGCAGGGGATCTTAAAGATCCGATCCTTTGTGGTTGTTATCACCACACACACACAAGATTATATAGCAGATAATGCCTGGTACACACCATGCAATTTCCCATCAGATTGACTGTTGAATCAATAATTTCCAACAGGTCCAATCTGATTTCTGATCATTTTTCTGATCGATTTTGTATAGAAGTGATTGGAAAATCGATCAGAAAAATGATCAGAAATCAGATTGCTGTTGCTGGAAATTACTGATTCAACTGCCAATCTAACGAGAAATTGCATGGTGTGTACCAGGTATTAGAGTACTACTCAGACCAGGGCGGAGAGACGTATCCCCCCCTCTTCCCACTGAGAGTGGCCACAACAGGAGAAAAAAGCGACAGAGGTCAATGAAGCTAGTGGGAGAGGGAGAAAGTCACTAGAGCTAGTGGGGGAGGGAGGTCACTTGGGCTAGTGAGGGGAGGGAGGGAGAAGGTCACTGGAGCTAGTGGGGGAAGGCAGAGGGTCACTGAGGCTATTGGTGAAGGAGAGAGGAGGTCACTGGAGCTCGGGGAGGGGGGTAGGAGCTCACTGGGTCAACTGGGGTAGGCAAAAGGCCACTGGAGCTAGTGGGGGTGGGAGGAGGTCACTGGGGCTACTGTAGTGGAGGGGGCAGTATTCCACTGGAAGAGAGAGGAGGTCACTGGAGCTAGTGGGGGGAGGGAAGAGGTCACTGGGGCTAGCAGGGGCAGGACAAGGGTCACTGGGGCTACTGGGGGGGGGAGGAAGAAGGTCACTGGAGCTAGCGGGGAGAGGGGAAAGGTCACTGAAGACAATGGGGGCCGGTAGATTCATACTTACTAAATTCTGGTTACAGGTGTCCATTCTTCCGCACTCCGCAGTTCTAAGGGGGCAAGGCTTCCTCCAGGCAAGTCTTCCTCCTGCTGGACAAGCACTCCTTAGTGCACAGGAAACTGGGGGTGACCTCTCCCCTGTGCAGGGGGGCTGGGCTTCCTCTAAACAGGAGATGGGGCTTCCTCTAGGCACACTTCCACCTTCCAGACACATGCTCCGACCTAAATGAACTTCCATGGGCTGCAGATGGCCTTTCCTGCATGTGGATGGCAGGGCTCACCTTAGCCAGCCATCCTACCATCTGAGTCCCATGCGGGGGCGGGGCTTCCTTGATTGGGGGCGGGGCTTATCGCGGCCGGGAAACCTCTCCCAAGTGTCTCAGATGGGGGCAGCTGCTTGTAGTCCTGATTGACTGTGACCCCAGCAGCACAGTCAAATCAGCCTCCGCTGCCTGTCAGTTCCTCCTGCCCCAGTCTCCACCACGTGCAGGAACACAGCAGCCAACTCCTTGTGTGGCCTGATGGCTGCTACAGTGCCGCTGCAGGATGTCAGTGTAACCACGTGGTGGTTACTTCAGTCTGCAGCCAAGGCAACAGGACGCCCAGGAGGAGTCAGCCAAGAGAGAGAGGTGATCGCAGCGCTGCTTTTCTTTCCTCTTCAGCGTGCGTCACCCTCTCTCTGTCATTCCTGTCCTTCTGCCTGCACCCCCCCTTCTCCTCAGTGCTGCACTGCGCCCCGTGCGGTGGCACTATCCGCACGCCTGTAGAAACGGGCATGTGCCCCAGTATAGGTTAGCCAGCTATAGGTGCCCCAGTATAGGTTAGCCAGCTATAGGTGCCCCAGTATAGGTTAGCCAGCTATAGGTGCCCCAGTATAGGTTAGCCAGCAGCAGGCACCTCAGACATGATGGCGCCAGGCAGTTGTGTGTCTATCTGTGTCTCCAAGGTCAGGTGCTTTCCTCCTGGTGTGGCCCGCATTTTTGCCCCTCTCTCGCCCCCGCCCAATCTGCCCAATGCCCACCGAGGCGCTCACTCCAGCTGCAGCAGTCAGTCACTCACTGACTGTGTGCGAAGAGGAGCGGGAAATGGCGCATAGCAGAAGCGTGGTACTTGGCGGCAGGCGGCTGGTCACCGGCCAGCGTCATGCAGCAGCAAGCTGTGTGTGCTGCTGCTGTGCAGCGTCCATTGTGTGCCCCCTGACTGTCCACCGTGCTGCTGGATGGCCGCCGAGTACCACGCTCCGTGCCTGGCCATTTCATGCCGCTGCTCCTCCATCCATGCTGCCAGGCCGAGCCACACGCTGCCCAACGCGGACCCGTGCACTCCACTTCCGCTCCGGCAGCCCCAGCATGCAACAGGGGCTGGAACCCGGAATTTAAGCGGAAGTCCCGATGCGGAGGCGGGGCCGAGTCTCCGAGACTCCAGCAAGCAAGCCTATTGCAGGAGAGGAGGGAGGTGTGCCTGCTGCCCTGCCCCCCTGCCTAGACAACATGAAAAGAGGCTGCAATTTACCTCCGGCTCCGCTCCGTGTCATTAGTCAGCCAGCCAGGTGTTTTAAATTATATTTGGCTATTAAGCTGGCTGACGTTTTTGACACCCCCCTATTAAAGGGACGCCACTGCTGCTATTTGCTAGTAATTACTGGAGATATATGTGGCATTTAGAACTTTGATAGTTGTCCTTTAAGTCACTGGCCCAGAATGAGCATGCAGGTCAAAGGCTTTGATTCTTGTGTGACTCCATTGGCTGCATGCTTGTTGCAGGTGTGTGACTCAAATACAACTAAAGCCAAAACCCCTGCATGACAGCCAGGCAACTGGCATTGTATACAAGGGAATGATGAGCATTACTTTGACCTGCTGATATATTTGCAAAGCTCTCACTTGATATGATCACTAGAGATGTCGCGAACCTCCGATTTTCGGTTTGCGAACCCTGTTCGCGAACCTCCGCGAAAGGTTCGGTTCGTGACAAAGTTCGCGAACCGCAATAGACTTCAATGGGGAGGCGAACTTTGAAAATTTAAAAAAATTCTCCTGGCTAGAAAGAGCTCTAATACCTGGAGTCACACCTGATTGAGTGAAATACACATCACTGCTGGAGGACCCACCCTCCCTCCCTCCCTCCCTCCCTCCCTCCCTCCTCCTCCAAGCAAGGTCCTTATATCATTTGACTCAGTTGTCTGCCTACACTAATTAGTTATGGGACAGCTGCTACACACTCTGCTAGGGAGATTTTAATTAGCCTCTTGTGGGTCTCCTCCCTCCTCCCTCCTCCCACCTCCCTTCTACCCTTCTACCTATTCCCTCCTCCCTCCTACCGGAGGGAAGAGGGTCTCTTCTGCCAGGGAATTATACTATTTTAAAAACCAGTATACATCATACCATGGCTGGGAATCGAACCCAGCTCTCACTGTGTGGTGGGCAAGTCACCCTAACCACTGTACCACTACAGTAGTAAGTGAAGCTGGCCTAAAAATTACCATTTATGCTCAATGCAATAGAAACAGGTTGCTTACAGGGAACCTTAACTGAGAGTGATATGGATGTTTCCTGTAAACAATACCAGTTGCCTGGAAGTCCAGCTGATCTTTGTGACTGCAATAGTGGCTGAATCACACCCTGAAACAAGCATGCAGCTAATCCAGTCTGACTTCAGTCAGAGCACCTGATCTGCATGCTTGTTCAGGGGCTGTGGCTAAAAGTATTAGAGACACAGGATCAGCAGGCGATTCAGGCAACTGGTATTATTTTAAAAGGAAAAATCCATATCCTTCTCCGTTTAGGTTCCCTTTAAGGATTTGTAGCATAAAAGCCAACTCACATTGGCTGGGATTTGAACCTGGGTCTCACTGTGTGGTGGGCATGCACCCTAACCACTGTACCAACTGAAGCTGGCCTAAAAATTACCATTTATGCTCAATGCAATAGAAACAGGTTGCTTACAGGGAACCTTAACTGAGAGTGATATGGATGTTTCCTGTAAACAATACCAGTTGCCTGGAAGTCCAGCTGATCTTTGTGACTGCAATAGTGGCTGAATCACACCCTGAAACAAGCATGCAGCTAATCCAGTCTGACTTCAGTCAGAGCACCTGATCTGCATGCTTGTTCAGGGGCTGTGGCTAAAAGTATTAGAGACACAGGATCAGCAGGCGATTCAGGCAACTGGTATTATTTCAAAAGGAAAAATCCATATCCTTCTCCGTTTAGGTTCCCTTTAAGGATTTGTAGCATAAAAGCCAACTCGCATTGGCTGCGATTTGAACCTGGGTCTCACTGTGTGGTGGCCATGCACCCTAACCACTGTACCAACTGAAGCTGGCCTAAAAATTACCATTTATGCTTAATACAAGAGAAAAAGTAGACAAGACAAATAACATTTATATCACACTTTTCTCCTGGCGGACTCAAAGCACCAGAGCTGCAGCCACTGGGGCATGCTCTATAGGCAGTAGCAGTGTTAGGAAGACTTGCCTAAGGTCTCCTACTGAATAGGTGCTGGCTTACTGAACAGACAGAGCTGAGATTTGAACTCTGGTCTCCTGTGTCAGAGGCAGAGCCCTTAACCATTACACCATGCAGCCACTGCTTACAGATATGTAGCCAGACATGGCCTTCTCTTTTGTGTTCAACAGTTGTCCAAAGAGAACCCCAGATAGCCAGGTCGATTCATATCTCTCTCTCTTCCTAACACTGCTACTGCCTATAGAGCATGCAATTCCGCGGAAAGTGGTGACCATCCCTACTAGAGAGAGAGAGAGAGAGAGAGAGAGAGAGAGAGAGAGAGAAGGAGAGAGAGATAGAGAGAGAGATAGAGAGAGAGGAGAGAGAGAGAGAGAGAGAGAGAGAGAGAGAGAGAGATTAATCTACCTGGCTATCTGGGGTTCTCTTTGGACTGTTGAACACAAAAGACAAGGCCATGTCTGGCTACATATCTGTAAGCAGTGGCTGCATGGTGTAATGGTTAAGGGCTCTGCTTCTTTGAGTCCGCCAGGAGAAAAGTGTGATATAAATGTTATTTGTCTTGTCTACTTTTTCTCTTGTATTGAGCATAAATAGTAATTTTTAGGCCAGCTTCAGTTGGTACAGTGGTTAGGGTGCATGCCCACCACACAGTGAGACCCAGGTTCAAATCCCAGCCAATGTGAGTTGGCTTTTATGCTACAAATCCTTAAAGGGAACCTAAACGGAGAAGGATTTGGATTTTTCCATTTAAAATACCAGTTGCCTGAATCGCCTGCTGACCCTGTGTCTCTAATACTTTTAGCCACAGCCCCTGAACAAGCATGCAGATCAGGTGCTCTGACTGAAGTCAGACTGGATTAGCTGCATGCTTGTTTCAGGGTGTGACTCAGCCACTATTGCAGTCACAAAGATCAGTTGGACTGCCAGGCAACTGGTATTGTTTACAGGAAACATCCATATCACTCTCAGTTAAGGTTCCCTGTAAGCAACCTGTTTCTATTGCATTGAGCATAAATGGTAATTTTTAGGCCAGCTTCACGTACTACTGTAGTGGTACAGTGGTTAGGATGACTTGCCCACCACACAGTGAGAGCTGGGTTTGATTCACAGCCATGGTATGATGTATACTGTTTTTTAAAATAGTATCATTCCCTGGCAGAAGAGACCCTCCTCCCTCCGGTAGGAGGGAGGAGGGAATAGGTAGAAGGGAGGAGGGAATAGGTAGAAGGGTAGGAGGGAGGTGGGAGACCCACAAGAGGCTAATTAAAATCTCCCTAGCAGAGTGTGTAGCAGCTGTCCCATAACTAATTAGTGTAGGCAGACAACTGAGTCAAATGATATAAGGACCTTGCTAGGAGGGAGGGTCTCCAGCAGTGAGAAAAGTGTGTTTGGCAATAATATGTCTGCTGACAGTGATATAGAGGGTCAAAGTTTTGCTCAATAGAGCATTATGGGGCGAATCGAACTTCCGCAAAAGTTTGCCTGATGCAGGCGAACGCGAACCCCCAAAGTTCGCCTGGAACCGTTCGCAGGCGAACCGTTCGCGACATCTCTAATGATCACTTCCTGCTTTTAACACATGATTGAGACCTGCAAATGAGAACCTTCCAAATCTATCACCAGACCAGATTGACTCCATATTTTTCCATGAGTTCTCATAGACGTGAGCATCGTTGGCAAGCATTACGGGATTGGTATTTGGCAATGTGATGCTAATTATTCTGAGTGTTTTTTTTTCTAGTTTGATACATATTTATGCAGCTTGTAAATAGACCAATTAATTGCAAAGCTGCTGCGTCTGATTTGGTCCTTTTCTAAGTTGTTTACATGTGCATGAAATTCGCATAGTATTTGTATCAACTTGGAATTTACATTGAATTGACCAACTTTAGCCAGCATTACTGTGCCATGTAGAGCACACGCTACACGCCAGCGTCAGCGTAGCATGCGCTCTTCACTTATGCACAATCCTTTTAAGTGCCGCCTGATAGCGGTTGTTCTAGTGATGTGCTGCGGTCACGCTACAAGCACATTGTGTGGCACTTACAAGGACCGCATGTAGCGCGCACGCGCTAGTATTAACCACTTGCCGACCGCGCACTCATAACGCGCGTCGGCAAAGTGGTAGCTGCAGGACCAGCGACGCACATCTGCGTCGCTGGCTGCAGGCTAATTAATCAGGAAACAGCCGCTCCCGCGAGAGGCTGCTTCCTGTCAATTCACGGCAGGGGGCTCCGTGAATAGCCTGCGGGCCACCGATCGCGGCTCGCAGGCTAAATGTAAACACAAGCGGAAATAATCCGCTTTGTTTACATTTTTACAACGCTGTTAACAGTAGCAGCGTTGTACTAGATCAGCGATCCCCGGCCAATCATAGGCCGGGGATCGCTGTCACATGACAGGCAGGAGCCTGTTAGAGGCTGCACAGGACAGATCCGTTCCTGTGCAGCCTCCGATCTCCGGGACAGGGAGGGAGAAGAGGGAGAGGGGGAATACTGCGGTGGAGGGGGCTTTGAGGTGCCCCCGCCACCCACACGCATGCAGGAGCGATCAGACCCCCCCCCAGCACATCATCCCCTAGTGGGGAAAAAAGGGGGCGATCTGGTCGCTCTGCCTGTTATTTGATCTGTGCTGGGGGCTGTAGAGCCCACCCAGCACAGATCTTCTAAATCAGCGCTGGTCCTTAAGGGGGGGGGTAAAGGCTGAGTCCTGAAGTGGTTAACCCGCGATGCTTGTGCATGGTAAGTTTCCATAATTCAGCACCATTGTCTTTTTCACTTTCAGCTCACGGTTTATACTGCAGGTGTGTCAAAGAGAACCAGAGGTGGGTTCCTGCAATCAATATAGGACACAGAGGCACATTCTGCACGCTATCATCAGCCTCTGTGTCCTTCTATAGTGCCCTCAACCGCCCCCCGTGCTCTGCTGCCCCCTTATCAAAACTGCCACACTAGTGACAAAGAGATTGTCGATAGCTGGCTGTTTACATGCAGGCTGCCACTCACCGCTGCTCTTCCACCTCCTGTATACCGCGGCTCCCCACCTGCGGTACCCACCTCCATAAGCCGATTGGTGGAAGCTTACGGAGGTGGGGAGGGAAGGGACGCAGGCGGGGAACCATGTATTACAGGAGGCGGGGGTGACGGTGAGTGGCAGCCTGCATGTAAACAGCCAGCTAGCGACAATCTGTGTGTCGCTAGCAAGGGGGCTTTGATAAGTGGGGGCAGCTGAGGGCACTATAGAAGGACACAGAGGCTGATGATAGTGTGCAGAAAGTGCCTCTGTGTCCTATATTGATTGCAGAAATCCACCTCGAGTTCTTTTTAAAAAGCTCTGCATTGAAACCAATTGGTCCAACATATGGAACCATTCAAACTTGGTACTTCTTATTCCAATATTGGAAATATTGGATATATTTTTATATTAAATATTGGAAATCTTGTTATTAAATAATATTAGAAATCTTCTTATTCAAAACACAATGTTTTACCTCTTGAGGAACACAGGTTTACACCCCCCTAGTGACCAGGCCATTTTTTACAATTCAGCACTGCGCTGCTTTAGCGGTTTATTGCTCGGTCATACAACTCGACACCCAAATTAATTTTACCTCCTTTTCTTCCCCCTAATAGAGCTATCTTCTGGTGGTCTCTGATTGCTGCTGCGATAGTCATTTTTTTGTTTTTAATTAAAAAAAAAATATATTTTTTTTCCATTTTAATTATCCCCCCTCCCCACTCCTTCCCCCTAAATTGTCCCTAGACTGCGATCAATACACTACATTATACATGCATAGGCATGTGATTCGATTGGGAGCCGTTAGGAGGGACAGTTGAGTGGCAGCTCTGTCCCCTGTACAGCGCTGCGCTAGATCGCAGCACTGTACACATAAATAATTGCATTTGTTTAGTTAGATTCAGCCTGCCAGCTCAGATTATGGCACTTGCTTGCGCGCTCTTTCCCAATCTGCGATATGCGGTCCTGTGACTGCCACTCGCCCATCGGCGTTAGGCGGTCAAGAGGTGGTTAATGTATGATGTACTAAAGGTAGCTGTCAGATTCAAATAGCAGTATAGTATGTACCGGAGTCTGAAGAGACCGTGTTGATGAGGGCAGGTTTCTTTTGCAACTCACTGTCAGGGGCGCCTGGAAGTCAGACAGGATACCCAGCAAAGAGTAGGAGGGCTGGTGCTGGAATCCAATAAGAAGTCAAACCAGTAGCAGATGGTGTGACTAGTGTATGGCAGACCAGTTGGCAGGCTGGTGGATCATCTAGGGAAAAGTTGCTGGTAACGGGTCAAGAGCACACACCGGAAAGTAGGCCAGGATTCAGCAACAAAGCAGGTAAGCGTACAAGCAGAGGTCAGAAGCACAGCGGGATAGTCCAAGGGTTGACAATCAATTGGGTTTTCAGAGAGGCATAGGTCTGCCGCAACAGAGAGGGTAGTTGGACATAGCAGAGGTTGGAACAAGACAGGTACTCAGCCAGGCCAGGATCCGCATCAAAAGGAAGAGGGCAGATAATAATCACATCACAGGAAAACATGCACACTAGCTGCAATATTACAACTTGCTAGTGGCATTCTTCGGTTTAAATGGGCCTATTGGCGCATACGCGTGTGTAGGCATGCGTGCGCAAACGTAGAGAACCCGAGCCCTTTGACCTGGATTCATACCATCTTTAGGAGAATGCGCAACGGCGCACACACATGGTCACCAGTTAGTGACAGCGGCCATTACTGAGCATGTAAGTGACCATAACAGTAACAAAGCTGTCTCATACTAATTTTGGTTGATTATTCCTTTAGATCGAATATAAAGATTTTTCCAACATGTCCGACATTTTTATTGAAAAAACGGGATAATTCTTTGTTTTTCTTGATAAAAGAAATATTATTTTCGATTCTATCGTTTTGGTCGAATAAACTGAAAAAATGTAATGTTTTTATTGTACCGTGTGTGGGCACCACAACACTAACAGTGCGCAGAGCTATCTGCCTGTGGCAAGAAGGCCGTTTTATAATTCCATTTAAAATATAGTCATGTGCCTCCCTTTCTCTGTATCCAGGGCTCGCAGCTCTGCATTTAATGGCGAGCTCTCATTTGTTTTAATCTACTGTCACTTGTATTGATAAGAAGTCCCCATGTATGTTCTCAGCTGGTAATCCCATAATTGATATTGATGATGTTTTGTGATTAGGCTTCGGCCTATTTTGCTTTGTTTGTTGTTTAAAGGCTCATCTTTCTCTCTATTGTCACCTCACAATTTTCACTGCAGGCCACTTCATCCTAATAGAACATCTCATAGTCCTGTCATTCAAAGGCAGCATGAGAAGTAATGTCTGCGACACAGCTTGTGTTTGTCAAGTACATTAAATGTTGCCAATTTTCATACAGTGCTACCATGAAACAAAGCAGGGTAAGAATAGACAGTAAAATACTTTTAAAAGGTCTACTCACCAGGGGTAAAGATTATATAAAAAGTCCAAGCAGTCAGGAATCAAATGGATGCGATCTAAATTATACACAAAACGTTGTTCAGTGGCTATTCAGTCGTGAATGACTCTGACACCCCACGGACCACAGCATGCCAGGCCCCTCTATACTCTAACGCCTCTTAAAGCTTGTCCAACCTCATGTTTGTTGCTTCCTTCCATGATACTATCTACCCATCTCATTCTCTACCATCTCCTCCTCCATTTGCCCTTGATCTTTACCACCATCAGGGTTTTCACCAATGAATCCTGTATTCTTATAATGGGCCATATTCAATTCACTTTATAGTTCTATTTTCACACCTTTTCAATAACATGTCTTTTAACCCATCAGCATCAAGAACATACTCAGAATAATTTTGACAGTACTTTTTACCTACTTTTTTTTTCATTTGCACAGTGCTGAACAGTTATTTTAAACAGAAGATGAAAAATTATCTCCTAGGAGAAAACTAGGGAGAAAGTTTTCTCCAAGTTGATATTTTCACACCTTGGCCCATGTGCAATTCACTTTTTCACCTGAGTTTTCTCCTAGGTGATATTTTCACACCTTGTAAATAAGATGCCCTCCAAATCACCAACAACAAAATAAATACTAAAAATAATTTTGCCAGTACTTTTCCACCTACCTTTTAGTACTTTTTCCATTGTAAAGTGCTAAATAGTTATTTTAAATCAAAGATAAAAAATGTTCTCCTAGGAGAAAACTCAGGAGAAAAAGTGAATTGCATATGGGCCCTTGTCAATAAAATGCCTTTTAAGCCACCAGGGGCCATATGCAATTCCCTTTTTCACCTGAGTTTTCTCCTAGGAGATAATTTTTCATCTTCAATTTAAAATAACTTTCCAGCACTTTTCAACTTAAAAAGTACCAAAAAGTAGGTGAGAAAGTACTATTAAAATTAATTTGAGTATTTTCTTGTTTGCTGGTGGTTTAAAATAAATCTTATTGGCAAGTTTAAAATGATCACCTAGGAGAAAACTCAGGTGAAAAAGTGAATTGCATATGTGCCCAGGAAGCAAGACAATACACAGAATAATTTTGACAGTACTTTTTCACCTACTTTGGTATCTTTTAATAACAAAAATTGTGAAAAGTCCTATGAAAAAACTTAGGAGAAAATGTAAATTGAATAAAAGCCAATGGGCATGATTCACAAGGCTTTTTCACCAGTTTTCCTCTGTTTTAACCTTATCTGTTATATTTTTAAGCTACCAAAGAACAAAAATATAATACAGTTAAGGTAAGAAAAGTAATATGGAAATGAAGTTAATCAGGAACAACTTACTTTGAGTGTTTATTTTGCTTGTAAATGTGCTGAAAGGTTATTTTTATCAATTAGGTGATCAGACATTTATGTGAAGCAGTGGCACTGGCATAGCAGTAGGGGGTGCAGAGGTAGCGACCACATCGTGGCCAGGGCCGGATTACCGACCAGGCAACAAAAGCAGCCGCTTGGGGCCCCCATTCAGAGTCAAAGGGGCCCCATCATCACATAAACCAGCCCTCGCCATCCTGTCAGCGGTGGCTGGATGGTATAATGGTTAAAGGGACTCTGAGCAGTGCAGTAACTATGGAAAGATGCATATCATTTTAAAGCTCTCTTTCTCCTCTTTCCAATGATATATAAACTGCCGCCATATGCCTTTCAGTTTTCGCTATTTATCCATCATTGGAAAGAGGAGAAAGAGAGCTTCAAAATGATATGCATCTTTCCATAGTTACATTGTATTACACTGGACGACTTTTCTCCAAAGTCGGCAGCTCGATTCAGCACAATGCAATGAAATATAAGGAACCCAGGGGGATATAATTACAAACATCATGCTGGTAGGTGTGAGGATGTAATTAATTTGTTGTGGGTATGCTTAAAGGCACTGCTCGGAGTCCCTTTAAGGGCTCTGCCTCTGACACAGGAGACCAGGGTTTGAATCTCGGCTCTGCCTGTTCAGTAAGCCCGCACCTATTCAGTAGCAGACCTTAGGCAAGTCTCTCTAAAACTGCTACTGCCTATAGGGCGCGTCCTAGTGGCTGCAGCTCTGGCGCTTTGAGTCCGCCAGGAGAAAAGCGCAATATAAATGTGATTTGTCTTGTCCTGTCTTGTCAAATGACGCCGTGCACTGCTTATTGTCTTCAGAGCCAGCTCCTGCTACTGTGCGCTCTGCCACTGCCCACTCCTCCCTCCCTTCCCACAGAGAACCACAGCTGCAGCAAGAATGATAGCAACAGATGGCAAACGCTCACTCACCTATCCATGATCCAAGCGATAGAGATCCCGTCATCTGAAACCCATCTGTCTCTTCTACAGTGCAGCCGCTCGCTCTGAACTTCCTGATTCTCAGATCAAACAGGAAGTAGGAAGTAGTAATAGTAGTAGTAACAGAGCGGCAGCACTCTAGAGGAGACAGATGGGCTCCGGATGATGGGACCTCTATTGCTTGGATCGCAATAGGTGAATGTGAGTCATCTGGTGCTGTCATTCTCCCCCCTGCGGCTGCCTTCTCTGCTAGACTATCGTATTCACTGGGATGGAGGCTGCATGGTGGCTGTCTAGTTTGGGAGGAAATCCGTTGTTCGGTGGTGGGGGTGGTTATGTAATTCTGTCTGGGGAACGGCTTCCGGTTTGGCAGTGTCCAGAGCTTTCTGCTATTGCCAGGCTGGAGATGCAGGGGGAAAGTGCTGCTGCTGTGATATCTGGTGCCCTCTTCACAGGGGTGCCCCAGCCCCTGAGTGCAAATGTCCCAGCCATTCATCTCTCACTCTGCATTTTGCTGCTGCTATTCCCTGCATTGTGCACCCACAGAGGAAAGTGGGCTGTTGCCCATAGCAACCAGTAGCTCGGCTGCCCCGATGTGTGCGGCATGTTGCTGTGCAGCTGCGTCTTCTGATTCTATTACGACATGATGGGGGCCCAAATCACTTACTAAGCTAAGGGCCCCATTTAGCCTTAATCCGGCCCTTGGGCTAGAGGGGCCCAATGGGGTCCTCCCTCAACCACAGTATTAGCTCTTTTTTGGTCCTGTGCTGATAATACTCACTTCTGTAAATGCTTTGAATAGTAGTGATTATTAAACTAGTGTTTCCCATCCCCTGACACTGTGGTTGTCCTTGATTGGTTTTGGTGTGCCGTATCAATTGTTATGTATAGCATGCTTGGGGGGCACAATGCAAAACTTGTATTGGGGCCTACAGCTTCTTAGCTACGCCAATGTGTATTTATCTTTTTTCATGGTGGCTTCAGTATTGCTTTAAAAGCTCTGCTAACATCTTAGGTGGCAGATACCACAAAACACAAGCACTTCTAGAAGTCTTGTGGAGTCCTTGTCTTAATAAGCCAGTAAGGGGCAGCACAGTCTGCAAGGAATTTGTATGTTCTCCCCGTGCCTGCGTGGGTTTTATCAGTGCACTCCGGTTTTCTCCAACATCCCAAAAACACACTAATAAGTTAATTGGCTTCCCCCTAATATTGGCCCTAGACAATGATACATGCACCACACAATACATACATAGACATAAAACTATGGTAGAGATTAGATTGTGAGCCCCTCTGAGGGACAGTTAGTGACAAGACAATATACTCTGTACAGTGCTGCCTAATATGTCAGCAATATATATATACTTAAAAAAAATAGATAAGCCAGAACTATTTTGGCAGCACAAGGTGAGGATTTTCACATGAGCATTTAAAGCAAACCAGTGATAAAATCGGAAGTAAAAAAAATAGATGCTTATCAAAGTTTGACTTGACCCCACAGCTGCAGCCTAAGACGGAAGTGGGAAAAAAGGGTGCAGGCAGCTAGTGGACAAAAAGGGCGCCGCCATTCATTCTCATAATAAATAACGTTTAATGGGCGCCGAGCAGGAAAAAAGGGCGCCGGAGTTAAATAACGTTTACAAACGGCGCCCGGAGATTTTTAATGATTTATAACTGTGCTTGTGGTGATTTAAGTTTATAAAATGAACCCGTGCCGAATAACGTTTATAAAAATACTAAACATATTTATCTTATTTAACTAATTAAAACATTATTTAAAATTTTATCCCTTACTGTTTGTAAAACATTATTATTCACAAAATAAAGCGATCAGTGCGTAACGTAAATTGCAATATATTTTTTGCAGCCACAATTAGTAAAACATTATTATCCACATAATAAAGCGATCAGTAAGGGGGGTGGTTAGGGTTAGGCACCACCAGGGGGGTCTTAGGTTTAGGCACCACCAGGGGGGTCTTAGGTTTAGGCACCACCAGGGGGGGTCTTAGGTTTAGGCACCACCAGGGGGGGTCTTAGGTTTAGGCACCACCAGGGGGGTCTTAGAGTTAGGCACCACCAGGGGGGTCTTAGGGTTAGGCACCACCAGGGGGGTCTTAGGGTTAGGCACCACCAGGGGGGTCTTAGGGTTAGGCACCACCAGGGGGTCTTAGGGTTAGGCACCACCAGGGGGGTCTAGGGGTTAGGGATAGGTACAGGGAGGGTTCTGTGTGAGAGTAGGCTTAGGTATAGTTTTAGTAAAATTTTAGTAATACTAATGTTTTACAACACTTATTACGAACATAGTTATATTTATATCATCGTTATAAAGAATATTTTCAGATTTTATTATAAGAACAAACCATAAATGAAGGTTATTCACAATAATATACAATTATAATAATTAAACATATATTATTGTTTTTTTAATAAACGTAATTATAAGTTTAACTTTTGAAACAGGGAAGATTAACGTTTTCACAATTGCCGATTTCATAAACATTATTTTATGATTTATAATTTTGTAAAACAATTTGTAAACGAAATATAGCACACTATTTTTATAAACGCTATTAATGATTAATTATTAATTAGCGTTTACACCCCGCGCCCTTTTTGTCCGGGCGCCCTTTTTGTACGTACGCGCCCATGACCCTCTTTTTGTTTGTACTCCTTTCTGTGTAGGAATGTGGCTGTACTGTGCCTGCATGAGTACAGTCTGTGCATGTTGAGTAGCACGGAGGAGAAAGCCATGCACAAGTGGCTCCATGCTACCAGACATGCATGGGCGGTGGACCATACTTGCAGAGGTGCAGCAGTGTATGTACAGAGACACAATAACCCATTCAATGAGTTCTTGTCAAACATGTTCAGAGGGTCCCAGCGCTGGAACAGTGGGTGCCGGGGGATTTGGAAAGCTTCTGGATTGTCCAGAGGCTTCCCTCTATTGAGCGGACTATCTTTTTTTAACTTTTTTTCACTTCAGAATCACTTCAACATTTTAGCGAATACGTACATTTTATTTTTGGTTTCCTGCTCTTTTTGAAACAATTCACCTTTCGGTTTTCCAGATGCAACAATAAATGGTTTATTCATGGCAATTTTTCGAGATACAGGCCCATGCTGTAATTAGGAAAAAGCAGAGAAATTATATTTCCCGCACAAAAAAAAGGGCAAAAATGTTCATTTCAGCCTTTTTGAAATCACTTTCTAGTTTCTAAAGTGAAATGCTATTAACATAAAGTAAACCGCTGTTACATAGTTGAAAATGTCACCTAGCTGTTCCACCCCTCACTGCTGCACAAGTATTTTATGTTGATGAATAATTTTACATATATCATAGGACTTGCAAAGCTCTGATGGTTAAAAAAAAAAAAAAAAAAACACACAGTACGAGATTTTCTGACTCCCTGTTTTCCATTCATCAGGGGCTGAAAATCACACATCTATTGTTCTGGGATGTACAAATGATGGTCTCAAGCAGGCACTACTTAAAGGATATCTTAGTTCTCAGAATATGGCTAAAATTACACCCTGCGTGTGTATGGGGATGGGAATAGTGCAGAAGCTTACTGCACCTCCATTGCCCCAGCGTCCGTTTCTGTTTTGCAGTAAATCAGGCCAAGTCCTAGTCGGTGCATGTGCAGTATGTCCACAGGCGTACCTGCGCACTCCCGTAGGAAGATGACCTCTGACCCGGACATACTATGCTGTGCATGCAAAGTATGCCTGCTTGGGCACCTTGCGACCGTGCTCCCCGCTGACCTCAAGTCCAATGTGCGGGCCGGACTAAGATATCCTTTAAAGGGAACCTGAAGTGAGAGGTATGCGGCTGCCATATTTATTTCCTTTTAAGCAATATCGGTTGCCTGGTGGCTATCTTTCTGGTCCTCTGCCTCTAATACTTTTAGCCATAGACCCTGAACAAGTATGCAGTTGCTCAGGGGTTTCTGACATTGTCAGATCTGACAAGATTAGCTGCATGTTTGTTTCTGGTGTGATTCAGACATGGGGGTCGCTAGCCCTATTTTAGGGGGGCCTGTGCCCCAACATGTCCTAGGGTGCCCCAATCTATTTACTGGGGTGCCCCGATGTCTCCCCTGACAGCCGCTGCCCCCTAATCCCCTCCCCCCCCCGCTGGCTTCCGCTGCCAGAATCAGACCTCGATCAGCCGGTGACCACTAGTGCGGGCGCTAGGACCTAGCGGACACCGCACTGATATGCGGAGGTGACATAACTTCCGCATATACAGCGTGGTGGGTCCGTGCGCCCGCTCTAACTGGTCGCTGGCTGATACTGAGGTCTGATGCTGCTCCTGGCTGTCAGGTGAGGGGGGCGCCTGTCACTCACTACCTAACCTGGGGGGGCGCCTGTCACTCACTACCTAACCTGGGGACCCCTGTCACTCACTACCTAACCTGGGGGTCCCCGTCACTTACCTAACCTGGGGGTCCCTGTCACCCACTACCTAAACTGGGGGCAGGGTTACCCCAGACACAGACAGCAGGACCTAACTGAGTGAATGAAATCAAACAATTACACTAGCTAGCTAAAAAACAACAACAATAGAACAATAGTGTAGTGAAGGTGTTTAGCACTCAAAGCTTTAGGTTTATCACTGTATACAGGCAGCCCTTGCTAAGCCAACAGCACTGGAGCAAGTCTGTCAGTGACCAGCCAGCCACACCAGCAAGGACGATCTGTCTCATCATGCCAGCCCTCTTATTACACAGGGGGGCTGGCCAGAGTTCCCTTCTGTGATTGGGTGCCAGGGCTTAGGCTGGGGGGCCTTTGATTGGCTCAATGAGGTCAGGTGGGGCTGGCCAGAGTTCCCCTCTGTGATTGGTTGCTAGGGCTTCTGCTGGGAGCCCTCTGATTGGCTGGGAGCCCTCTGATTGGCTCAATGACATCATCTCCTTAGTTACACTACCCGGATCCGGATATCCATCGGATATCCGCAGGTATCCGGATTATGCAGCCAGATATCCGCATAGAGCTATCCGGATATTGCCCCAGGTATCCAGAATCCGAATCCGACCCGGATAGCTGAAAATGGTCGGATACCCGGGTCAATCCGGGTACCCGGGATCCGGATGAGCATCCCTGCTGGGGGGCTCCTGTCTCTACCTAAGCTGGGGGCACCTGTCACTACATACACTGGGGGGCTCCTGTCACTAAATGAGCTGGGGGGCTCCTGTCCCTACCTGAACTGGGAGGCTCCTGTCCCTACCTGAACTGGGGGACTCCTGTCCCTACCTGAACTGGGGGGCTCCTGTCACTACCTGAACTTGGGGGCTCCTGTCACTAAATGAGCCGGGGGGCTCCTGGCGCTACCTTAACTAGAGGGCACCTGTCACTACCTAAACTATCCAGGCCAGGCAGCCCAGCATCACCACCAGCCAACCAGCCCAGAATCACTGTCAAAAAGGCCACAGCATCACCACCAGTCAGGCCAGCATTTACTTCAACCAGCCAAGCACAGCCCAGCATCACTGCCAGCCAGGCCACAGCATCACTGCCAGCCAATCCAGCCACAGCATCAGCCACAGCATCACTGCCAGCCCGGCCACAGCATCACTGCCAGACCTTTCAGCCCACACATCATCCCCAGTCCAGCCAAAAACAGTGTTGCCAGGCACAGCAGCCAGCAGAGGAGAATTCAGAAGCCAGGTGAGAGGTGTCTACCATATTAAGGGGGCATATGTAAAATGCTGTCTATTTATGTGCCTCATGACTGCTGAATGTGTCTTGTTGGGGGCCTCATGATTGCTGAATTTGTCTTGTTGGGGGCCTCATGATTGCTGAATTTGTCTTGTTGGGGGCCTCATGATTGCTGAATTTGTCTTGTTGGGTTCACATAATTGCTAACTGCGAGACTATGGAAAAGCTGAATCATCATCATATAAGACAATAGCATTAAACCTACTTTTTTAGCTTTTTAAAACAGAAAATAAAACTGTGAGGTTCTAAAAAAAATAAATACATTTTTCAGGAGTAGGATGGATGAAATTGTTTAGCTTCACAGTTTATTTTCAATTTGGATTTTACATAATGTTCATGTATGAGTTAAAATGTTTGTACAGTATTTAGTTTAAATTGCTGTTGCCACTTTGCTATAGATAAGTGACTTTTGGGTTGCAGTTTGGGCACTCGGCCTCCAAAAGGTTCGCCACCACTGTCCTAATCTAATTTCCCACCATTGCTAAGTTCATGTAAATTAGTCTCCAACTGTGACCACACCTACATTCTGGTCCATGGCCACACCCATTTTTCGGTGCAGCGCTCTACACGCACTGCACATTGTAACCCTCGTATTTTTCGGCGTGCTAGCTGCAGTGTGCTGATCTCTGCTGCCTACAGTATGTACAGTATAAGCTGTTCTCTAGTGCCTGCACTGTGTGCTGATCTACCTCCAGTGTGTACAGTATAAGGTGTTACTCTGTGCCTTTACTGATTGTGAACCAGCTGTATTGTATGCTGATCCCTGCTAGTTTCAGTATGTACAGTATTAGCTGTAAAGCCTGGTACACACATACAATTTTGATTAGCCAATTTTAGCTCTGTTCATCAAATTCATTG
The DNA here is from genome assembly GCF_040937935.1 of Hyperolius riggenbachi. Lineage (NCBI taxonomy): Eukaryota > Metazoa > Chordata > Amphibia > Anura > Hyperoliidae > Hyperolius > Hyperolius riggenbachi. The sequence goes on from NC_090655.1 coordinate 70,955,172, forward strand.
TCTGTTGGCCCACTTACTGCATGGGGGTGGTAAAATTGGTCAGTGATTGACCAATCAAAAATGTGCGTATACATCTTTGATCTATGCCTATACTGATTGTAAATTATCTAAATAAAGGACAGGGGGCTCCATCCATTATTTTGATGGGCAGGCCCGTAATCTGTAGCTTACACCGCTGCTAAGTTCATGTACATTTGGCCCCACCCATGGCCACGCCCACTAACTGCATGGGCATGCCCATTTATAACCCCCACCTAGTGCCCACAGGTGCCCCCGATCTCCAAGGACCATAGGAACGCCCCTGGATTCAGACACTACTGCAGCCAAACAGACCAGCAGGGCTGCCAGGCAACTGTTATTGTTTATAAGGAAATAAAGAAAACCTGAAGTGAGAGGTATATGGAGGCTGCCATATTTATTTCCTTTTAAGCAATATCCGTTGCCTGGCTATCCCGCTGCTCCTCTGCTTCTAATACATATAGCCATAGACACTGAGCAAACATATGCAGATTGCAGATCAGGTGTTTCTGACATTGTTATCAGACGCAACAAGATTAGCTGTATGCTTGTTTCTGGTGTTATTCAGACACTACTGCTACCAAACAGATCAGCAGGAATGCCAGTCAACTGGTATTGTCTAGAAGGAAATAAATAGGGCAGCCTCCATATACCTCTCACTTCAGTTGTCCTTTAGGCTTTAGAGATCCAGAACAATCAATGGGCAACAGTTACTGGCTGCAGGCATATAGGAATTGTATAGCTCAGGTAGAGAGTTAGGAGGGTAGAGGAGACCAGAGTGCTAACACTAGAGTCATTGCCAATTAGGGCTCTTTTCCACTGAATTAGCTGCATTTTACAGCGCAATTCTGATCGTTATTGGACTGCAAAACGCCAGGTGCTCACTAAACTGATGGAAACCGTGTGAGGATGTTTTCAGTAGTGTAACGTGGTTTCGACTTTTTTTTTTTTTTTTCCCTGATCACTATCACAGTGTCTGCTACATTTTTGTGCACTTCAGCTCTTAAACAAAATAAGAGCGTAGAAATATTGCATAGCAATTGCTTATCGCACCACTATGCAATTTTTTTATGCAGCTCAAAGTGTTTTGCAACCCATTTTAAATGCAAATGTACTGCAATCACACGGTACAACCAAAGGATCAAACGAAAATCGCGGTGGAATCACTGTAGTGGAAAATGGGAGAAATGCAATCTAATTGAAGTGTCTTTCAGTGGATACCAGCCCTTAGTCAATCTGAGAGCATTGTTCTCCCATTTACCCTTGTCACCTGCCACCCTACAACCCCCCGCCTCCATAGTAATAGAGTGCATTACTGTGCTAGCCTGCCAGCTAGTGACACAGTACTGCCCAAATGTTTGCACATTTGTCAATTCCCATCAGGGGCGTAACTAGACTTAATAGGCCCCTCCTGCAAAAATGATCGCAAGGGGCCCTTTTGGTCCCTGAACCCCATGAGGGTCACATGATTAGGAGCCGCCAAATGGCGGCAGAGTGTTCTGCTATGAAGCAGCATCTGGAGGCACAAAAAAATTACAGCTACTCGCTACTCTGCATGGTGGAAGGAAGTGGCAGGGACTTTTCCTGAGTGAACGGGGAGGTTTTTTTGTGCTAATTGGCTGCACTTGAGGTTGCGCAGAGGGAGAGGGAGGGGCAATGGCAGGGGTCACAGGGGTGATTGCTACACCAATGATTCCAATGCTTAGACCTTTGGAACTGTAAATACCTACTTTGTGCCCACCCACTTCCAATCCCAATCAGTCAAATTCCATTGATGGCTTCTTATACTCTTACCGAATGTATCTTGTGTTAAATTGTACATTTGTTATTGATTCATAAAGTGCCAACATTGTAACTACAGTTACAATCGTAACATTATGAACAAAACATATAGCAAATTCCAAAACAAAAAAAGGATAATAAAGCCCTGCTCTTGCGAGCTTACAATCTAATGCACAGCATGTCCGTTCTGCTCCCTTGTGACCACGCAGAGTGATGTCACAGGACAGGAACACGCTCTCTACCCCCACATCTCCAATCAGTGCGCAAGCCGGAGGAGAGGGCACGCTCCTGTCCTGTGACATCATTGTGTGGCCCCAGGGGAGCAGAATGGACATACTGCGGCATACTGGAGTCGCAGAGGAGAACTGGATTGAGCGGAGGAGAACTATGAGTGGCGGAGGGGAACAGGAGGCACGGTAAGTATTTGATTATGCCCTCCTACCCACTGCACCTTCACTTTTTAAGGATTCTTTAAAGATTTTAAAGGTTGGAGAGTAATGACAAGACAAAGACAAATAACATTTATATGGTGCTTTTCTCCTGGCGGACTCAAAACGGCAGAGCAGCAGCCACTAGGATGCACTCTATAGGCAGTAGCAGTGTTAGGGAGACTCGCCTAAGGTCTCCTACTGAATAGGTGCTGGCTTACTGAACAGGCAGAGCCAAGATTCGAACCCTGGTCTCCTGTGTCAGAGGCAGAGCTCTTATCCAGTACACCATCCAGCCACTACCACGTGGAATGGAATGAGATTCCAGAAGAGAAGTGAGGCACGTAAGAAGTCTTGTATATGTGAATGTGAGGAGGTGTTTCTGGGGGAGGACAGGAGGAGGTTGTGTCTGGTTAATTGGCAGCCAGTAAAGAGCTTGACAGAGAGGAGGAGCGACACGAAAGATGAATGATTCAAGCAGTCGAGTACAGCACATATTGTAAGACTTTGGAAAATAATTATGTTTGAATTATATTTACAGTGCCTCTTTCATGAAATAAATAAGCAAAGCTCCAAAATGTACCCGCAGGGCAGGCTGAAGTATAGTGGTGGTCTGTGCTTTTGTTGACCACTGATATTGCCTCAATCCTTTCAATGTGGTGACCTTTCTGGATTTCTATAAGTTCTCCTGTGCTTCACAGATGATGTCTGCATTACCACCATACTATTTTCCCAACACAAAACCTCACAGAGCAGAATGTTATGAGTTTTGATTCTCTGTGACTAGAGACGGCCGGCACTAAACCTTTGGTGTCAGCGGCAGCCCAAAACTAAAAGAGAAGACGCATGGGTCAACTAATTTAAAGTGATTTCTGAGTACAGAAAACTCTTTTCACAAAAAAGTGCTAGTCAGACATTTGTCTTCCTTGAAAATGATGAATTACAAGAATTACAAATGTTGGATTACATAAAAAAAAAAATTGAGAAGAAAGTCTCAGCTCAAAGCCAAAAAAAGAATTATTGCTGCCATTACTTAATGTCCTAAAGTGTTTTTTCTAGAACATGGATTAAAACCACAAGCATTCTATAGACCTTTGTGGTCTCTTAAAGGTGAACTCTAAGCAAACATAAAACAAGACCTGATCCAGTTACAGTATGCATTTATTAAATGTATTTTTACATAGTTGAAAAAACATAATGCAGCGACGCACTGCTCCTTTTAAAGACCCGTAAAGTGAACCTCTGGACTAAAAATCGACTCCGCAGCACTGAAAAGGCCTGGTGTTTCTTTAACCATTTCACAGCATCAGAACTTTGCTTCTCTTATACAAGCCTCATTTTTAGCTGCACAGAATAAAACTGCCCGGGCTTTTTTCCCCTGATGCTGTGCAAAACATGATGGGATTTCTGATGTTGTTGTTCTCGTTCTGCTGTTTTGGTGCATTTTTTTTATTTTTTTTTACATGTTGAATTTGACATTTCAAGCCTAGTGTGTGCAGTTGGGAGGGGTTATCAGGACACAGGACAGTTAGAACTGTGTCTCCTGCTCCTCATCACCTCCTTTCAAACAAAAAGATGGCTGCCCCATGACAAAGATGGCAGCCCCATGAATCACAAACATTTGCCTGTTCTTTTAAAACAGGGTGGGTAAGAGATTATATTACCTATCTATTCTAATTAACATAACTAATGTAACTAGATGACAGTATGTTTGTTTAGGCTGAAGTTCCCCTTTAATTCCAGTTGGGTATACACAGAGGTACTGGACAGTGGAGATATCAAGTGCTTGACAGGCTGTTTCACGGACTAAACCTGCTTCTTCAGAGGGAAAAAATTGTATGGTAAAACTTTTTGCCTCTGAAGAAGCAGGTTTAGCCTGCGAATCAGTATGTCAGGCACTTGACACCCCCACTGTCATGTACCTCTGTGTATACACAACTGGAATAAAGGGTTTTTAAAGGGAGCAGTGCATTCTCTAATTTTTCAGCTTTAATTGTCTTCTGGATGAGAACGCTCCTCGGGCCTGCTTCGGTTGATCCGCCCTGCTGCATTTGGTGCAGTTTCTTTTTTCTTTTCGTATCTTCTACGTAGCTAGAATATGGAACTTGAATTGGCCTCCTGTAATTTCATGCACAGCAGCAATAAGCGGGGGAGGGAGGAGCAGTACACCACAACCAATCGTGCATGGTGACTGGAGCTGGCCAATGAAGTGAAAGTAATTTTTTTGCCGCTTGCCATTCACTGTATTCCGATTGGAACTGTCCAATCACAATCCACAGGAAGTTCGTATGATTGGCCCAATCCTAAACTAGTTACAATTTTCATGACGTTTGCAAGCTAACCAACATTCTCTACACAGGCCCGGATTTACATCACAGGAGCCTATAGGCACTGATGTTCTGGCACCCTAGACTTACCCAACCATGAACCTACCAACACCCACCGAACAGCACAACAAGTGTGCTGGCTGTCCCAGCTGTCACTTCTTTACTTCCCCTGCACTTAGTACTTAGCTAGAGGTGCCCCCAAGTATTAGGTAGCCAGAGGTACCCTCAGTATTAAGTAGCTAGAAGTTCCCCCATGGATTAGGTAGTTAGAGGTGCCCCTGGCTGAAGGTAGATCTCGTCAGTGGAATGCCAAGAACTCTCATTTTCCCTTTGCCTGGGACTCTACATAGGGAAGGAGTCACTCGGGGAGGGGAGTAAGCCACCTTTCCATTATCAGGCGCCTGTAGGCACGTGCCTACAGTGCCTTATGGTAAATCCGGCCCTGTCTCTACATCTCATTGACCATCTCTGATGGTGGGCTTTTCTTTTGATTAGAAATGATTAAGAAGCTGCTCATTTTGCAGACTTGGATGCAAATGTAATACATACTGTATTACATGCAAGTCTGAGAAATGTGCATCTTTAATGATGTCTGCTTATGGTGCCCTGCTAATTTGCACAAGTTATACTGCAGATCCTGTCTAATCTAAGCTTTCTGGAGAGCTCAGCAGATGCGTTAGCTCAGATTACTGACACTTGGTTCCCATTAAGCTGGACGCACAAAGGTAAGTTCACAGTGTATCCTGAGCGGATATGCTATGCCCTGTCACATGTTCGTTGACATATTCCCACTACCCACCATTGGGCATGCTTTTCACTGTCACCATTTGAGTCCCTGCTTCTGTTCAGGTCATGCATCACTGCTGCCACTGTCACTTGGCTCCACTTAGAGATGAGCGTAATGACTTAATTACGATTTTGCGAAATTTTGCGTAATTAGTGTAATTATGATTATGGCCGTAAGTACATAATCGTAATGAAGAAGGATTTCGCGAAATTCCGCGTAAGCGTAATTTTCGCGTAATTTTCGCATTACAGTGGGTATCGCGAAATTACGTTTGCCTTGCATGCAACCGTTTGTAAGCGTAGTTACATAACGTAATTTCGCGATAGTTCATATTACTGTAAGCGTTAATTTTAACGTCGTTTTCATGTTACGGAATGCTATTTTGCATATAAAATTCGCCATGTAGTGATATTTCGCATCAAAATTCGCCATGCAGACGAAAATGCCTTTGGCAAAAATTTGCGAGCAACCCTGCTAACAAGTAATTACGAAATTAGCGAAATTACGAAGAAATGCGAAATTACGTTATGGTTTAACGCAAAATTACGTTATGGTTTAACGCGAAATTATGTTATGAACGAAACACGAAATTACGCATTGAAAATTACGCTTACGGTATTTTCAATTACGATTTTAATGGCGATTACGCTACCATAATTTCGCATGGTAATAGCAAATTTCGCATGCGTAATTATAGTAATTTCGGCTCAACACTAGCTCCACTGCATGGGACACTCGCTGGTATATTGATCTGAGAGAAGCGGGCTCCCAGTGGATTGCAAAAGACCAATGAGAATCCTCCCTAGTGACAGGAAATATTCTCATTGGTCCACCACTCATCAGAGAACCAATGAGAATCCTCCCTGGGGAGGGAGAATTCCCATTGGTATTTTGTAATCCAGTGGGAGCCTGATGCTTCTCCACTTACTCTGATCTGTACCGGCCAAGCATCCTGTGCAGTGCGGCAGAGGACCCGAGATGACTGAAACACAAAACCCAGGTGAGTAGAGCATGGTGACAAGCCTAGTGTCCGTTGTCATAGGCTTGCATTGATTCCATCGCCATCTGCTTCGCTGGAGATCCGGGTATTATAGTGCAGGTTCCAATTTTGAATTCTGCTTACTTCAATTCATCAAATGGATATAATGCAAAATTGGCACAAGCAGAGCAGGGACAAGGTCCTCCAGCACCCAAGGCTGAGACACCAAAGTGCGCCCCTCCATCCCTCCTACCCCAGCCGTCACACACTGATTGCTATTAGACTAAGAGGGCCACAGGGCCCACAACCTCCCCAACACCTTAATATCTAGTTATCTGGCTTGCAGTCACTGCTATGTATCCCCTTTTCTTATTTATTTCTGCTTCATACACAATTAGGAATGACAACTGAATGAATTGTGCGCCCTCTCCTACACTGCGCCCTGAGGCTGGAGCCTCTCCAGCCTATGCTTCGGCCCGGCCCTGGGCACAAGGGTTTAAGGGGCATCTCCTTTCATCAAGTGACTCCCTATATACCTTCAAGTGACTCCCTATATACCTACGGCATTAATTTATATGATGTTTGCATCTATTTTGTTGATGTAGGTGTGCACCTTACATAAATTCATGCGTGCAGCTCTTTGGTGTCCAGTCCTGATTTGTGACCATGTATCTTTCAAAACCACTAGCCACGGTGCGCTGCCCCCATCTGTCATCTCAGCTGCCACGCAATAACCCCACACTTCATCCATGAGTAAAGCCGCATACCCACCTGGCGATACTTGGGGCGATGTTACCTCTCAAGCAGGAAGAGGCATCGCTTAACAACCGTCGTAAAGGTTTCATCGATGGACCTGTCTCTTAAAGAGAACCTGAACTGAAAATAAAAAGTCAAAATAACCGTACACAGGTCATACTTACATCCTATGTAGTCTACTTCTCAATCTCTTTCTCCTCTCCTGCTTCCCATTTGTCCACCGTGATCAATTGAATTCTCCGTCCTCCATACTGAATATGGCCATTACCCCATAACAGCTTCCTGGTCAGCATACTGTTAAACTGTAATATCACCCACTTGAGCCTTAGGGAAACATGGACATTACCTTGCACATTCAGTTGTAACTGACAGCTGTTGATATATAACTGACAGCAACTGGTATATTTCAGTTCTGACAAAATATTGTCAGAACTGGAAGGGATCACTGTAAGAAGAAAATGGTGAGCCTCTGGGAGGAACTGAAGCTGAGGTAAGTATGTAATATTCATTTGCAGCTACGTCATGTGTTTATTTTAAATAATTTTATTCGCTTCAGGTTCCCTTTAAGTTTTACCCGTATGTGTGTGTATTTTTTATTTGAAAGTGATGATCACGTCATAGAGGTGCGTTTGTTTGGGGTTTTTTGTCTTGCATATGTGGACGAATGTATGATACAGAATGACCACCGACTGTGAGAAAATAAACTGTAGTTGTGTTTAGTCCTTGCATGATTGGTGTATCAGTAGCATACATCCACAATCACAAAGCAAATAACACAAACTAAACTGTGTGTTCTGTAACTAGATCAGTCTTTGCCGGGTAAATATTGTCAAGAAAACAAAACATCTGACAGCATCAGATGAAATATTCAACAGTGCGCACAGAATTTCACACCTGTTATGCTACTCAATGCAGATTTATTATTTCATTGAGAGAAAACACATTTTGGCATATAAATAATTTAAAGAGCGCTCTGCTCTTGTTAATTGCCATGCCTATGCATAATAATAATGTTCAATAGATTGTGAAATTCTAGGCAGCTGTTTAGCCTCTATTGGAAAAGGTCTTAATAACCTCTCTTCCCCAAAAATATCAAAAAATGCCTTAAACCGGACTTCATTACTTTTCAAAACCTTGTGGAACTAGCCATCTCCAAAGCTGGATTTGAAACTGAAAAGTGCACATTGTCCATTACATATCTATGGGGATAAGTTATAAATTTTACTGCTGGCTAACACGGTACAATACCCTACTGCTATATCTATGGAAATGTCCAAAGAGATGCTAATAACTTCCAACTGATGGAAATGTCCTGTTCATTTTATGCAGATTGCATGCAGCACAGAAATTCTGGCAATTCTAATTGGTACAAAGTCCATTTAATGAATTCAGATCAAAGGTCCATAAATTTGCATAAAATTAATGTAAAGTCTACATCATTTTGAAATTATTAGCATCTGCTTTACTATCCCTTATTATCTAATTGCGCTCTAGTCTTCAAAATGGTATGTGGGTTTGGCATGGAAGGTGGACACATACAAGACCGTCTATAGGCAAAAGACAAACTTTGGTGAAAGGAACACTATCGATTAACATGTGTTTTTTCTTAACCTGGGATTGAGGGCTGGGTCACACCAGAGCGGTTCTGGAGCATTTTTTAAAACGCTTGGAGGGGGAAACCCGCTTGGCTAATGAAAGTGAATGGGATGGTGCACACCAGAGCGGTTCGTTTTTTCCACAAACAAAAACTCGGGGGCTGCAGCATTTTTTAGATTTCTGAAGCGTTTCTGCCTCAATGTTAAAGTATAGGAAAGTGGAAAACCTCTCTGAAAAACGCTAGAGCAGAACGGTTTTTCAGGCGTTTTTGTTACAGAAGCTTTACTGTAACAATATTTGAAATCTGCTACACAGAAATGCTCCAAAAATGCTATGCATTGTTAGGCTTGGTGGTGTATTCTCCACAGTCAGCATGCAACGCATGAGCTGACGTGCAGGAGGTACACACACTAGCACCAGGAATTAGGCTATCCCCAGTTTAGTGGAGGAGAGGACTGACTCTAATAGGAGATTGTGGCGCACAGAGCCGGTGCAGATCCGACAGCCCCAACAATACTTTCGCGATAGCGTCTCAGCGCAAGGTAGACCATAAACCAGAACTGAGACCAGGACAGGTAGAGAGAATGAACGCTTGCTAACTAGCCGCTACTTGGTGACAGCAAGCGTCCACAGCAAGACTGACTGGAGTGAGGCAGCCAATGGGTTTGCAGCGATGGCGTGCCTCACAAGGACAGGACAGAATAGTCAGGAAATAGCAGAATCGAGATAGATGAACGTAACACAGACAAATATACAATAAGTATGTTTTCCTAGCGTATTACAATTACAGCTATCAATGAAACGATTTGTAACGTCTGACTAACATATGTATATATCGGCAATGAACCGATATATGACATAAGCAGGAACACTGACTAGGACTGGAGCAACACAGGGAACAGGACTCAGAAGGATTCGCTATCTCTTCGCAGAGATGAACGCAATCCACAAACGGTAACAGAACAGGATTCAGAAGTATTCGTTATCTCTTCGCAGAGATGAACGCAATCCACAAACAAAACCAGGAGCAGGATAACTAACTCAGCACGGGTGATCACGATACGCGCAAACTACCAAAACGTGCTGGAAAGCAGACTAACTGAACACAGGATATAAACAGTTCGTGTACGTATACATCAGCGACACTGATGTATCAACGTAACACGAATACAAGGAAAATAATAAACGTGCTGGTATGCATATATATTGGCAATGAACCAATATATGATGCAAGACCAGCAAAGTATCTTTAGAACAAGAAACACGATCTGGGGCTGAAGCAACAGCAAGACAGGCTTAAACTGAAGCTATGATAGCCCAAGGAGCCCTGCAGGAAGCAGATCTTTATACTGAGGTCATCCAATGGGAGCAGACATGCAGATTCCCACACAGGTGAATGATAATCAGTCACAAGCTGACAGCAGGAAAAGGCAGGCAAAGCTATGCAGCTTGCATGGAAAGAGATCAGAACTGCCTGAGCTGCAGCACTACTACTGCCAGCAGTACCTGCTGCAGAAGCGATCATAACAGGCATGATTAGAAAACCTCTCTAAACATGCCTAGAATTGCTCTGAAATCTGCTTCAAAAACCTCTAGCGTTTTGCAGATCTGCTAGAGGTTTTTGGTGTGCACCGGCCCGGAGACAGTTCCTGAAGTGCTGGTAAATAATGATGTATACAATTCACTTGCTTATATCTTTTGTTTACTGTATCAAATTCCTTTCACTCTAAACTGATGGCAGTCTGCTCTAATCTGACGGTGGAGGGAGAATTCCCTCACAGTGCATCTGTTAACCCTGTATGTGAAAGAAAGTCCTGTATGTGTTCCTGACTGAAGTGTTTGAAGAGAGCAGAGGAAATGTAACTCGCTATAAACCTTTGTATTTGTCTATGACAGCTTTCATACTTTCTTTGGCTTTCAGAGAAAAATACTCTGTAGTTAGATATGCAACACTGGCTGTGCATTGCAGTAGACACCCCTTTTGAGAATATTTTGTCCCAATAGAGCTAAATCTTAAAGTAAATTAAAGCTTTTGCCTCTGATATTTAACATGAAAAGTAGGAAAATGTTTACACAGCTACTTGGACATTATTTGTAAATTGTCATTTTAGAACACTTGGTTTGATAATGTTCCTTTAAACATTCATGCTGTTTGGTTAAACAGAAGCGCATAAAAGGACACCTGAAGTGAGATGGACATGGAGGCTGCCATATTTATTTTCTTTTAAATAATACCAGTTTGCTGGCATTCTGCTGACCTTTCTGGCTTCAGTGGAGCCTGAATCACACACCTGAAACAAGCACGCAGTTAATCTAGTCTGACTTTAGTCAAAATACCTGATCTGAGTGCTTGTTCAGGGTCTGTGGCTTAAAGTATTTAGAGGCAGAGGATCCTCAGGACAGTCAGGCAATGTGCATTGTTTAACTACTTACTGAACCAGGCAGGTGCAGTATAATCACACCCTGGAAAACTTCACCTTAAGGCCCAGGCACACGATGATCAGTCAATGGGCCCGCGCGCACTACCATTACCGCCGGTTAGCGGGGACATCAATGAATGGGAACGCAGCATTAATCTAAGTACCCAATTTAATTAATGCCGGAGTCTGAGATGCCTGCATTCACTGTATCTTCCTGTTTTTACTGTGCACGCATAACTTCCGATTCACGTCCTTTTGTACGTGAATCGGAAATTATGACTGACATCTTGTGGCCAAATAGTAAAACTACATCAAAAAGCATTTATTTTATCCGATAAAAATACCTACATTTACATCTAAAATTAACAATTTACCCTCATCCACTCCCCTGTAGTACTCCCCCAAAAATAAAAAGTGTGTATATATGTATATGTATATGTATATATATATATATATATATATATATGTACAGAGGGGCTGCAGCACACAACAGGAAAACAGTGACAGGGGCTCTTGGCCACGCTTCAACGCGCCTAAGCTCACCAACTGCGCCAAAGCGTCCCCAATCCGGTGAGTCGCACTCTACCATGCAAAATGCCAGTTTTTATAAGCAGTCTAGTGGGAACTAAACCAAAAACCCTAAAATGTCAACTAGATGGGAAAAAAGGAAATTAAAAACACCTCACCCTTCACCTAGCTACCAAACGAACTCTCTTAACATGTGCAAAGCACTCATTTATATACTGAAAGTGAACCTCCGGACTAAAAATCGACTCAGCAGCACTGAAAAGGTCTGGTGTTTCTTTAACCACCTCGGCGTTCTGATTCCCAAGGATTTCTGTGCAAAAAGCGGTACATTTAATTTTCAGCACCTTTTTTCCTGTAACTTACCAAAATGAGCCAAGCAAGAGTTTAGTATACATTCTGAGTATAATAAAAGTGTCAAACACTAATTCTTGTCAAAAATAAAATAAAATTTATTAATAACTAACTGAAATACCTTGCATTTTTCCTCAATGCAGAAATATAAAGAAAATGCAGAAATAAATAAATCAATGCAGAAATAAATAAATGAAGGCAGAAACAAAATTATACAGGGTACAAGTATACCTTAGAACACTTCTTTAGTGTGGTAGATCTTGAAGCATGGTAATGCGCAAAGTGGCACGTCACAATCTGGGCAGTAAGTGCGGGTCTCTTTCCGCATCTTTTTGCCATCCTTGTCCTTCTTATTGCAGCAAACAACGCACCTTCTTGTAGGGTTTGCTTTCTGTGGGGTCGGTGGCAAGTACTCCACAAAGTGTCTCCCTGAAAGCCGTGCCGGATTCACGACATATGATGCCCTGCGCCCCGGTCTAGATGTTGACTCTGGTGGGGGGTACTTCATGCAGATTGCTTCCGTCAGCTGCCAGACAAAGTCATGGTGGGGTACAGGCCTTACACAGCTTTTCTTGTAGAGCACATAGCCATTCCACAAGCACTGCTCAAGTAAGTGGCGGAATTTTTTTTATAATATTTCCGCTGCTGCTTGCGGACAGCCGGATAGAAAGTCATGGCTCCATCAGCCCTGTCCACACCCCCCATAGTGTTGTTGTAATCCAGTATGGCTTTGGGTTTATCCACCTCCTGTTTACTCCTGTTGGTGGTGCGGACAGTCTCGGCATTATGAATAGTGCTGAGGACACATACATCACGTTTGTCCTTCCACCTTAGAGCCATCATTTTGCCTTTCTGCCAGGCAACGACCTCCCCCTTTTTTAGCTTCCTGGCAGAAAAGGCCGGCGGCAGATTCCGACGGTTAGCCCTCAAGGTACCATAGGCATCGGTTTTATGCTGGACCAGGTAATCAAAAAGTTCAGGGGAGCTGTAGAAATTGTCTGTCGTCAGGCAGTACCCCTGATCCAGCAATGGCTCAATTAGGGTTAGGACAGAGGAGGTGGCACACCCAAACTGGCTGAACTGAGGGGCAAATTTGGTGCCTTTGCCCGTGTAAATTACAGAGTTCCAGATGTACCCGGAGTTGGCCTCACATAACATAAACGACTTCACCCCAAAGCGTGCCCTTTTTGATGCAATAAATTGCACCCAGCTCAGTCTCCCCTTATATGCCATGAGGCTTTCGTCAACCGTGATGTCGCGATCTGGAACATACACAGTCTTGAAGTTCGCAACAATCATCTGGTATATGTCCCAAATTTTTTTCAGCTTGGGTGCGGGATGGGTGGCCTCATCAAACTCCTCGTTGTTTCCGAAGTGCAAATACTTCATGATGAGGGTATACCGTGGCTCGGACATAACAGATCCAAAGAAGGGCGTACTGAGGATCTTATTAGTGGTCCAGTACCACTTCTGCAGCGGCTTACCAACAACTCCCTGGAGGATGACGAGCCCCAGGAACACCCAGATGTCGTTGCTGGTCACAGGTTCCCACTTCCTGCTCCGCGAGAACCTGGGTAGAGAAGATTCCTGCTGATGTTGCGCTGCATAGCGATTCGTCTCCTCAACGATCTTGCGGATGACGTCATCAGTCAGGAAGAGCTCCAGAAAGGACAGCGGACTCTCGTCGCACGCGATCTTCTGCCCGGGTGCCCCTGTGAAGGGGAACCTGGGTGGCGGAGCTTGAGTGGGGCTCCCCAGCTCACACCAGGTGCGTGCGACCGTCACTGGCTCCTCGGCTTCCTCATCACTGGTCTCCGTCTCCGAAGACAGGTTACCGGGAACCTCGCTGTCTGTCGATTCCTCTAGGAGCTCGTCTTCGCTGTCGCTTGCCTCGAGGACATCCAGCAACTCCTCGTCACGCACACGCCTCCGGGAGGACGAGGCCATGACCCCAAGCAGGGTACGGGGTCACGGGCAGCGACAAAAAAAAAACCAAAAAAAAAAAACCAGCAAAAGCAAACGCACAGGGATCACAGCGTCTTGAAAAAGACGGAAAGCAATACGCAATCTGACAGTAATATGAACGAAGCTAAGGCTGGAAAAAAGCAGTAATCGCACAGAAATCGCACAGAAATCACAGATGCTAGCTGACAACAGACTAACACTGGACGCTGGGGACTCTGAGAGGGAGAGCCAGTAACTGTTCAGGGCTTTTATTGAGAGCTGACAGGTGTTTGTGTTTGTGCAAACAACTTTTTGAATTACTGTAGCATGATTGGATTACATAGAGTTTGTTTCCCTATGTAATCCAATGATGCTGTCGCCGCGACGGACACTAGGGGGCGCAGGAGCCGGCGTCAGAGGAAGTGGCTGGGCTACGCCATCTTCCCTGACTGCCGGATCTCCGTAGGCTTGCGGAGAGAAGAGGGGAGCGGGGACCGGAGGATCGGGGGAGCCTGGGGAGCCTGGGACCGGCGATCAGAGCCCAGCAGGAGGGAGAGGGAGCCCCGCAGCAGCCGCAGCAGCACAGAGAAGGCGGCGGAAATCATGCGCTGCACAGCGGTGAGTGGGGACAGCGCTGGACGAGCTGAGCTCGTCCTAAACACTAACAGCAACTTTTTCTTGGACGAGCTCAGCTCGTCCAGAACGCTAGGGTGGTTAACAGTTTAACAGCATCAGAACTTTGTTTCTCTTATCCAAGCCTCATTTTTAGCTGCACAGAAGAAAACTGCCCGGGCTTTTTTCCCCTGATGCTGCGCAAAGCATTATGGGATTTCTGATTTTGTTGTTCTCGTTCTGCTGTTTTGGTGCAAATTTTTTTTTTTGACATTTTGAACTTGACATTTGAAGCCTAGTGTGTGCAGCTGGGAGGGGTTATCAGGACACAGGACAGTTGGAACTGTGTCTCCTGCTCCTTGTCACCTCCTTTCAACCAAAAAGATGGCTGCTCCCATGACAAAAATGGCAGCCCCCATGAATCACAAACATTTGCCTGTTCTTTTAAAACAGGGTGGGTAAAAAATTATATTACCTATCTATTCTAATTAACATAACTAATGTAACTTAATGACAGTATGTTTGTTTAGGCTGAAGTTCCCCTTTAACTGTGCGAGAGCTGGGCGTGGTCATGCAGGCTCACCGGGGAAAATTATAAATAAATTACCAAGGGGTGAGTGTGAGAAAGCGCGGAGGAGCCGCCGCCATGAGCCGGCGGCGGGCGGCTCCTTCCGCACTCAGCCTTGTCTCGCACGGAGAGGCAGCCGCCTCCTCGCATCATGAGGCGGCTGCCTCCGTGCATGAGGCCGCAGAACGCGGCGAAACCGCCGCGTTGGGTGCGGCGAGTAGCCCGCAGGTCCCCGCTGCGGAGTCACCGCTGAGCGGGGCTGCGCTGGCTGGGACTCGTAGTCCCTCTAGTTTTAGAGTGACGCGCGCGCGCGCACTCAGGCAGGGGATATATGGCAGCAAGGAAGGGGTCAGCTGACCAGGCTGGTCAGCTGATCCTGGCTCCACACCTCATTGGTCCAGCACTTAGGGAGGTGCTGGAGAGAGGATATGTATATATACTGCTAGCTGTTCATTTGTTCCTTGTCTGGCGTTGCGTTCACATACGTGGGAGCACCCAGATCCGTTAGTCAGATCCGTTAGTGTGCCGGGACCAGCTGGAGCTGTAATTCTACACTAAGCTAGATTTGTTGATAGCTTAAAGTACTAGTTTGATTGTGATTATTTGTTATGACCTTTGCCTGCCTCGACTATCCTTCTGAACCTTGACCTTGTACCTCGTTATCTCTGATACTCCGTTGCTGAACCCAGCCTGTACCTTGACTCCGCCTCTGCCTCCTGATTTTGTACTCCGATATTTCTGATACCCCGTTGCCGAACCCTGCCTGTACTTTGACTCCGCCTCTGCCTCTCGATCTTGTACTTTATCTGTCTGTGTGTGTACGACCTGGCTTGTCCGACCTCGAGAACCGACCTCACCATTGGAGGAGGTTCCTCGTTCTGTTAGTAACCCTTCCGCCTGAGGGTGACTTTTAGAAGATACTTCCTGCTAGCAGTCTGACTCCTCCCGTCTTGGAGAGCTCAGGGTTGCGGAAGTAATCTGTACAGTACGTCTTACTGTACTGAGGCCTAGTCCTCTAAGTGTTACTGTTACACCTAAACACTACACTCTACTCCGGTGAACAGAGGTTAGCTAGTATATTGGATTATCGGTGATACTGCAGATCACATATAATCTAGTATACGTCTGTATTCCCCGTGACGCTGCAGGTCACCGGTAATCAGACCTCTCTGCGCCCACCGATCGTTACAGAACGCCAGACCCAAAAAATGCAAATGGACGCACATACTGACCGTCTGGGCGCACTTGCCACTTCGGTGGAAAACATCAACCAAGTGCTGGGTAGCCACAAGACTATGATTGATGTCCTGTCAGGCTCTGTGCAAACCCTCCAGACGTCAGTTGATTCAGTGCGATCCTCTCCTAGTACTGACATACGTATGCCTGTACCTGAAAAATTTTCCGGCCACAAGTCTGACTTCCGGAATTTCAGGAGTAGAGTGCTATCATATTTTGAATTGAGACCCCGATCCTCGGGGACTGAGACCCAACGGGTCATTTTTATTAAAACGTTGCTGACTGGCGACTCCCAGTCCTGGGCATATAACCTACCCTCTACTGATATAGCTCTGACCGCAGTAGAAGAATTCTTTAAGGCCATGGCCGTAATTTACGACGACCCTGACCTTGCTGCGTCCTCTGAGCGGAAGCTCAAACTCCTGCGGCAAGGCAGAGGTTCGGTAGAGGATTATGCGGCAGAGTTCCGTAGGTGGTCAGTCACGGCTCGATTTGACAACTTTGCTTTAATGGATTACTTCTTGTCTGGGTTGTCGGAGGAGGTCTCCGACTTAATGTTAACAGTACCCGAGCCCAAGACAGTTGACGAGGCCATATCATCGGCCATCCGAGTGGATCGCAGGTTGCGCCATCAGAGGCAGGCTAGGGGCAGTCACCGTGTCAGGGTGACATCATATGTGGCACCGTCCGCTACACCCCTAGTAACACCTTCTCCGCCTGTCTCTCCCTCCCCAGCCTTGCCGGCGCCCGAACCAATGCAGATTGGTCGGTCGAGACTGACCCAGGTAGAGCGAAGGCGAAGAATGACAGAACAGCTGTGCCTGTACTGTGCAGCAGCAGGGCATAGGGTGCGAAACTGTCCTAACAGGTCGGGAAACGAGTTTGCCTAGGAATAGTGGGGGGTGACACCCTGGGCACACAAACTGCACCCCTTAAGGAAAAGAAGTTACTGCTCCCTTGTACGGTTACATGGGAGAATAAGTCTATGGCCACTAAGGCATTTATTAATTCGGGCTCAGCGGCCAATTTTATGAATTTTGAGTTTGCGCAGGAATTGGGTATCCCCCTTTCTCCTGTGAGACCCCCCATTTAGGTCACAGCAGTGGACGATTCCCCTCTGCAACGGAATCGTGCACTGTCTCAGACTCCGGAGGTGAAGGTCACCATAGGGGTACTTCATGGGGAACAATTATCGTTTTTTGTATTGCACATGTCAACCTCCACTATCATCTTAGGCATGCCCTGGTTGCAACTCCACTCACCTCAAATAGACCAAATAGACTGGGCCACAGGGCAGTTAACCACTTGGTCACCTCGTTGTTTTCAGCAGTGTTTGGGGAAGTTGACCCTGGGGCAAACCAGAATTCAGGTGGAGGGGGTACCCGACCAATATTCCGAGTATTCCGATGTGTTCTGTCCCAAGGCAGCAGACAAGTTGCCCCCACATCGCCCTTTCGATTGTCCCATTGACCTCCGTTCAGGATGTGTACCTCCCCGGGGTCATTTGTACAACCTGTCGGGACCCGAAAAAGTAGCCATGCAGGATTATATACGTGAAAACTTGGCCAAAGGTTTCATTCGGCCGTCTCGGTCACCTGCTGGAGCTGGTTTCTTTTTTGTTAAAAAGAAAGACGGAGGCCTGCGACCCTGCATTGATTATCGCGGCCTTAACAAAATTACAGTCAAGAACCGCTATCCCCTGCCACTGATAGACGATTTGTTCACACAAATTACAGACGCTAAAATCTTCTCTAAACTAGATTTGCGGGGCGCGTATAACTTGATACGCATAAGAAAGGGCGATGAGTGGAAGACGGCCTTTAATACACCAGACAGGCATTACGAGTACCTGGTGATGCCCTTTGGGCTCTGTAATGCCCCGGCCGTCTTCCAGGAACTCATTAACGAGGTATTTAGAGAGGTGTTGGGGAAATTTGTTTTAGTCTATCTTGATGATATTCTTATCTTCTCCAACAACCTCTCTGAACATAGAGACCATGTGAGGTTTGTTTTGAATCTGTTAAGGCAGAACTCCTTATATGCAAAACTTGAAAAATGTATCTTTGAAGTAACGTCTGTCGCCTTCTTGGGGTATATAATTTCCACCACAGGCCTGTCAATGGATCCTGCCAAGGTTTCGGCTGTGCTGGAGTGGCCACAGCCGGTGGGGTTGAAATCTCTGCAGCGCTTTCTTGGCTTTGCCAATTACTATAGACGGTTTATAAAGGGGTACTCCACAGTCATTTCTCCCCTTACAAGTCTCACCAAGAAAGGGGCAGATACAACTCACTGGTCTCCTGAGGCTTTACATGCTTTTTCCACTCTGAAGGGCCTATTCTGTTCAGCACCCATCCTCAGACATGTGGATACGTCCTTCCCGTTCATTGTGGAGGTGGATGCTTCAGAGGTAGGAGTGGGGGCTGTGCTGTCTCAGCGATCAGGCTTGCAGGGTAGAATGCACCCTTGCGCTTATTTCTCTCGCAGGTTTTCCCCTGCAGAGAAGAATTATGATATTGGTAATAGGGAGCTCCTGGCTATCAAATTAGCTTTCGAGGAATGGCGACATTGGTTAGAAGGAGCTGAGCATACCATTACGGTTTACACCGATCATAAGAACTTAGAATACATCGAGGGGGCTAAGAGGTTGAGCCCTCGTCAGGCTCGATGGTCGCTATTTTTCTCCAGGTTCACCTTCATCATTACATATACCCCGGGGAGCAAGAATGTTAAGGCAGATGCCTTGTCCAGATGCTTTGAGGCAGAGACAGCACAGCCCTCCGTTCCTGAGACCATTATTCCTCAGAGACTGATACTGGCAGCCACTGGTACTTGGGAGGATTGGAGGGAGACGCTGAGTCCCTTTCAGCAGGACATCCCGGAAGGGAAGCCCGCAGGGGTTCTGTTCGTTCCTCTGCCATTTCGCCTTCAGGTTCTGGAGATGTTCCACGCACATAAGAATGCAGGGCATCCGGGGGCATCCAGAACACAAGATTTAGTAGCCAGATGCGCCTGGTGGCCTTCTCTGGCGGCGGATTGCAAGGAATATGTGAAGGAGTGTGTGACATGTGCCAAGAGTAAACCCTCCCGGCTGGCACCTGTCGGTACCTTGCAGTCATTGCCCACCCCGACTGAACCGTGGACCCACCTGTCCATGGATTTTGTAGGCGAACTTCCCAGGTCTGAGGGAATGGCGGTCATTTGGGTCGTGGTCGACCGGTTTAGCAAAATGGCCCATTTTGTACCTTTGAAAGGACTCCCCTCCGCTCAAGAACTGGCCGAGTTGTTCATTACGCATGTTTTTCGTTTGCACGGTATTCCCGAAAACATAGTTTCAGACAGGGGAGTTCAATTCGTCTCACGTTTTTGGAAAGCTTTTTGCCAGCTCATGGACATAAAACTGTCTTTCTCGTCTGGATATCACCCTCAGACCAACGGCCAGACTGAGAGAATAAATCAATCGTTAGAGCAGTTCTTAAGGTGTTATGTAGCTGAAGCACAGGACGATTGGGTCAGATTTCTGCCGTTTGCAGAATTTGCCCAAAATAATTTAAAAAACTCGTCCTCCGGTTTTTCGCCTTTTCAAGTAGTGACGGGAAGATCACCCAAATTTTCCCCATTGCCTATAGCCTCCACTCCGTTTCCAGCCCTGGAGGTCTGGCAAAGGTCATTCAAGGACCTGTGGGGGACAGTAAGAAATAACCTGGAGAAGGCCTTCTTGAGTCAGAAGGGTCAAGCCGACAAGAGACGGTCGGTGGAGTGGAGATTCCAACCAGGAGACCCGGTTTGGGTATCCACACGTCACTTGGCCCTAAAACAACCTTCTAATAAGCTTGGTCCCAGGTTTGTGGGTCCATTTCCGATAACCAAAAAGATCAACAATGTTACTTATACTGTCGAACTTCCCACTAGCATGCGGGGGGTAAGGTCTTTTCATGTTTCCCTTCTTAAGCCAGCGGTCCAGGTGGGTCCCACTCCTCCCCCTCCTGTGTTGGTGGATGCCCAACCTGAATACGAGGTGGAAAAGATAATTGATTCACGTACTGTACAGAATTCGGTGCAATATCTCGTACATTGGAAGGGGTACGGCATTGAGGAGAGGCAATGGGTGCCTGGGAACCGCATGCATGCGGACGAGTTGGTGAGAGAGTTTCATGCGGCACATCCAGGGAAACCTGGAAGGAGCTGTCCGGAGTCCACTCCTCGGGGGGGGGGTACTGTGAGAAAGCGCGGAGGAGCCGCCGCCATGAGCCGGCGGCGGGCGGCTCCTTCCGCACTCAGCCTTGTCTCGCACGGAGAGGCAGCCGCCTCCTCGCATCATGAGGCGGCTGCCTCCGTGCATGAGGCCGCAGAACGCGGCGAAACCGCCGCGTTGGGTGCGGCGAGTAGCCCGCAGGTCCCCGCTGCGGAGTCACCGCTGAGCGGGGCTGCGCTGGCTGGGACTCGTAGTCCCTCTAGTTTTAGAGTGACGCGCGCGCGCGCGCACTCAGGCAGGGGATATATGGCAGCAAGGAAGGGGTCAGCTGACCAGGCTGGTCAGCTGATCCTGGCTCCACACCTCATTGGTCCAGCACTTAGGGAGGTGCTGGAGAGAGGATATGTATATATACTGCTAGCTGTTCATTTGTTCCTTGTCTGGCGTTGCGTTCACATACGTGGGAGCACCCAGATCCGTTAGTCAGATCCGTTAGTGTGCCGGGACCAGCTGGAGCTGTAATCCTACACTAAGCTAGATTTGTTGATAGCTTAAAGTACTAGTTTGATTGTGATTATTTGTTATGACCTTTGCCTGCCTCGACTATCCTTCTGAACCTTGACCTTGTACCTCGTTATCTCTGATACTCCGTTGCTGAACCCAGCCTGTACCTTGACTCCGCCTCTGCCTCCTGATTTTGTACTCCGATATTTCTGATACCCCGTTGCCGAACCCTGCCTGTACTTTGACTCCGCCTCTGCCTCTCGATCTTGTACTTTATCTGTCTGTGTGTGTACGACCTGGCTTGTCCGACCTCGAGAACCGACCTCACCATTGGAGGAGGTTCCTCGTTCTGTTAGTAACCCTTCCGCCTGAGGGTGACTTTCAGAAGATACTTCCTGCTAGCAGTCTGACTCCTCCCGTCTTGGAGAGCTCAGGGTTGCGGAAGTAATCTGTACAGTACGTCTTACTGTACTGAGGCCTAGTCCTCTAAGTGTTACTGTTACACCTAAACACTACACTCTACTCCGGTGAACAGAGGTTAGCTAGTATATTGGATTATCGGTAATACTGCAGATCACATATAATCTAGTATACGTCTGTATTCCCCGTGACGCTGCAGGTCACCGGTAATCAGACCTCTCTGCGCCCACCGATCGTTACAGTGAGCAGCACAAACCAAATTTTTTTATGCAATTCTATGCAAAGCATGCACGCAGCGCTGGAGGTCCCCAGACTCCATAAGAAATATATAAGTACAGAGGGGCTGCAGCACACAACAGGAAAACAGTGACAGGGGCTCTTGGCCACGCTTCAACGCGCCTAAGCTCACCAACTGCGCCAAAGCGTCCCCAATCAGGTGAGTCCCACTCTACCATGCAAAATGCCAGTTTTTATAAGCAGTCTAGTGGGAACTAAACCAAAAACCCTAAAATGTCAACTAGATGGAAAAAAAGGAAATTAAAAACACCTCACCCTTCACCTAGCTACCAAACGAACTCTCTTAACATGTGCAAAGCACTCATTTATATACTTAACTGTGCTAGAGGTGGGCGTGGTCATGCAGGCTATATATATATATATATATATATATATATATATATATATATATATATATATATATATATATATATATGTATGTGTATATATATATATATATGTATGTGTATATATATATATATGTATGTGTATATATATATATATATGTATGTGTATATATATATATATATATGTATGTGTATATATATATATATATATGTATGTGTATATATATATATATATATGTATGTGTATATATATATATATATATGTATGTGTATATATATATATATATATATATGTATGTGTATATGTATATGTATATATATATATATATATATATATATATATATATATATATATATATATATATATATATATATATATATATATATATATACATATACACATATATATACATATACATATACACATATACATATACACGTGTATATATACATATACATATACACATATATATACATATACATATACATATACACATATATATACATATACATATACACATATATATACATATACATATACATAATTACAGAGGGGCTGCAGCACACAACAGGAAAACAGTGACAGGGGCTCTTGGTTACGCTTTAACGCGCTTAAGCTCACCAACTGCGCCAAAGTGTCCCCGATCTGGTGAGTCCTACTCTACCATGCAAAATGCCAGTTTTTAAAAGCAGTCTAGTGGGAACTAAACCAAAAACCCAAGATTCAACTAAATGGCAAAAAAAAGGAAATTAAAAACACCTTACCTTTCACTAGCTACCAAATGAACTCTCTGAACATGTGCAATGCACTAATTTATATGCTTAACTGTGCTAGAGGTGGGTGTGGTTATGCAGGCTTACAGGGGAAAATTATAAATAAATACCAAGGGGTAAGGAACTGGGATTGCCCCTATGTTCAAGGTGTACATGTCTGGAGATAGGGGATTTAAAGTTGCAAGTTGTGATGTCACCAACATGGTCCTTAATTTTCTCCTTAAAGGCCCTTGCCGTCTTGCCAATGTAGAAACATCCACATTTGCAATATAGGAGATAAATGACTCCAACTGTATTGCAATTCACAAAGTGTTGCAACCACCATTCACGGCCATTTGGCAGCATCACTGTCTTGCCAACTTGGAGGTAACGACAATACACACATCCTCCACATGTGTAAGTCCCTGTCACCACACAGTGTCTATTTGGTCCGCCACTGCCCCAGAAATGGCTAGAGGTGAGTTTATCCCTTAGGGTTTGGCCACGTCTGTAGGTGACCTGTGGGATGGGGGATATAAATTCTCTGAGATTTCTGTCAGATGTCAGAATATGCCAGTGCCGACGGAGGATTCCCTCCACCTCACTCTTCTGGTCATTAAATCGAGTGATCAGACGTGTTGTATTGTTGTTATCAATTTCTTTGGGCTTTTTCACTAGCAAATCGGTACGGTCGGTTGCCTTAGCACGTTTGTAGGCTTTTTTGAGCAATCTATCTTTATAACCCCGTTCCCTAAAACGGGAACGTAATAATTTGGCTTCTTTTTCAAAAACAACATCATCTGTGCAATTCCGACGTAACCGAAGATATTAGCCCGTAGGTATTCCATGTATCGTGTGCTCAGGGTGGGCACTACTGGCATGTAGTGAGGCGTTAGACGCCGTAGGTTTACGAAATAATTGGGTGGATAAAAGTCCCTCCGCACTGACATCAATTCTGACATCCAAAAAAGGAATGGAGTGTAAATTACACTCCATAGTAAATTTAAGATTCCAGTCATTTCGATTCAAAATCAAAATGAATTCATCCAGAAGGGTCTTACCACCCGTCCAGAACATGACCATGTCGTCGATATACCTGTGCCACGACACAATGTGACACAGGTACCCGGCGAGCGCGTCATCCCCGAAAAGGTGTCATTCCCAGTCCCCCAGGTACAGGTTGGCAAGCGACGGGGCACACGTAGTTCCCATCACCGCCCCCTGCACCTGGAGGTAATAGGTGCCATCAAACATGAAGACATTGTTCTGCAAGATGAAAGACAGCAGATCCAAAATGAACTGGTTATGCGGGAACTCATCAATTTCCATCTCCGAGAGGAATTTACTAACTGATCTGACTCCTCTATCTTGTGGGATACTGGAATAGAGGGCCTCCACATCCAGGGTCACCAGAAGTGTATTCGTTGGAAGCTGCAAACCTTCCAAGATACCTAACAAGTGCAGCGTATCGCGTACAAAAGATGGTAGGCGGTGCACGTGTGGTTGCAGATGTTTATCTACATACACACTGATTTTTTCAGTTAAAGAGCCGTTACCCGAAACAATGGGTCTTCCAGGAGGTCTAGACGGATTTTTGTGTATTTTTGGTAGGGCATAAAAAGTTGGTACCACCGGTTGTTCCACCTTTAAGGTTGAACCCACTTCAGCTGTGATAATTCCTTTACCCACAGCATCATCAATAAAATCAAAGAGTGCCCGTTGATTCCTAATGACCCTGGATGCGGGGACCCTCCGATACCATTCCCCATTACTCAAAATCCTCTGACACATGTAGATGTATTGTTCCGTATTCATGACCACCACGTTCCCTCCCTTGTCAGATGGTTTAATGACAAGATCCCTTTTTTCTCGAAGCTCAGATAAAGCTGACGCTTCGCTTTCAGAAAGGTTAGTCATTTTGTTCTTATGGATCCATAAACTCTGGATGTCTTTTTCCACTAGAGAAATAAAAGTGTGTACATTAGGGCACAAAGTAGAGGGGTGGAACTTGGTAGATCTAAGACGGAATTGTTTGTTAATCTGCTCACTCGCCATAACAGATGCACTATATCCAAAAAGATCTTCCTCCTCCCCATAATCACTTTCTTCGCTTAATTTGACCAGGTCCATCAAGGCCCGATAATCACGATTGGACCAATCCTTCCAATCGGTAATTGCTCCCCCTAGAGGGGCTTCATTTTTCTTTTTACATAGAGTTTTGAGGGTAAGATTTCGTCCGAACAAATGTAGATACTTCACAAAATCGAAACAGTCTAGATTCATGGTGGGACAAAACCCAAGGCCCTTTGCCAGAAGGTCATTAGCCCCCTGTGATAGTGTATGGCCTGATATATTCACAACTTGCATGTTTTTGTGATTACTGGATTGGTTCGTATGGGAAGGAACTATTGATTTTACATGTTCGGTTCCCCGTCCTCCCCTAAAAAAATAGAGGAGGACTGAGAATCCGAGCCACCACATGCTCCCAAAATATGCTCACCCTCCTCCTCCAATGAATCGCTGGCACTAGTAGTGAGATATTTATTGATAGGACCGGTTCTAGGTTTATTTTTCTTTTCGATTGTTACTTTCTCTTTCTTTTTCTTACTATCCCTATTTTTAACTGACTTCGGGAGATTGCTACCAGTGACAGACCTAGTAATAGGTCGACCAGGAATTTGTGGATGCTGCCCACTGGATGACACTGAGGCCTCGCTTCCCCCACCTAGGGACTTTTACTGTTACAGGCAATTTTTTGGAGTCTCCACTGGGCCCTTTTGGTTTTTTTGAGGACTGCAGCCTCATTAAGTTCCTGGGAGCAATTTCGGGGTCATTTGAGCCACCTTCTTTTATATATTCTTATTATTATGTCATGTATGTTTCTATGGATGTTTTTTTAATAAATCCCCACATCCAGGGTCATTAGGAATCAACGGGCACTCTTTGATATTATTGATGATGCTGTGGGTAAAGGAATTATCACAGCTGAAGTGGGTTCAACCTTAAAGGTGGAACACCCGGTGGTACCAACTTTTTATGCCCTACCAAAAATACACAAAAATCCGTCTAGACCTCCTGGCCGACCCATTGTTTCGGGTAACGGCTCTTTAACTGAAAAAATCAGTGTGTATGTAGATAAACATCTGCAACCACACGTGCACCGCCTACCATCTTTTGTACGCGATACGCTGAACTTGTTAGGTATCTTGGAAGGTTTGCAGCTTCCAACGAATACACTTCTGGTGACCCTGGATGTGGAGGCCCTCTATTCCAGTATCCCACAAGATAGAGGAGTCAGATCAGTTAGTAAATTCCTCTCGGAGATGGAAATTGATGAGTTCCCGCATAACCAGTTCATTTTGGATCTGCTGTCTTTCATCTTGCAGAACAATGTCTTCATGTTTGATGGCGCCCATTACCTCCAGGTGCAGGGGGCGGTGATGGGAACTACGTGTGCCCCGTCGCTTGCCAACCTGTACCTGGGGGACTGGGAACGACACCTTTTCGGGGATGACGCGCTCGCCGGGTACCTGTGTCACATTGTGTCGTGGCACAGGTATATCGACGACATGGTCATGTTCTGGACGGGTGGTAAGACCCTTCTGGATGAATTCATTTTGATTTTGAATCGAAATGACTGGAATCTTAAATTTACTATGGAGTGTAATTTACACTCCATTCCTTTTTTGGATGTCAGAATTGATGTCAGTGCGGAGGGACTTCTATCCACCCAATTATTTCGTAAACCTACGGCGTCTAACGCCTTACTACATGCCAGTAGTGCCCACCCTGAGCACACGATACGTGGAATACCTACGGGCCAATATCTTCGGTTACGTCGGAATTGCACAGATGATGTTGTTTTTGAAAAAGAAGCCAAATTATTACGTTCCCGTTTTAGGGAACGGGGTTATAAAGATAGATGGCTCAAAAAAGCCTACAAACGTGCTAAGGCAACCGACCGTACCGATTTGCTAGTGAAAAAGCCCAAAGAAATTGATAACAACAATACAACACGTCTGATCACTCGATTTAATGACCAGAAGAGTGAGGTGGAGGGAATCCTCCGTCGGCACTGGCATATTCTGACATCTGACAGAAATCTCAGAGAATTTATATCCCCCATCCCACAGGTCACCTACAGACGTGGCCAAACCCTAAGGGATAAACTCACCTCTAGCCATTTCTGGGGCAGTGGCGGACCAAATAGACACTGTGTGGTGACAGGGACTTACACATGTGGAGGATGTGTGTATTGCCGTTACCTCCAAGTTGGCAAGACAGTGATGCTGCCAAATGGCCGTGAATGGTGGTTGCAACACTTTGTGAATTGCAATACAGTTGGAGTCATTTATCTCCTATATTGCAAATGTGGATGTTTCTACATTGGCAAGACGGCAAGGGCCTTTAAGGAGAGAATTAAGGACCATGTTGGTGACATCACAACTTGCAACTTTAAATCCCCTATCTCCAGACATGTACACCTTGAACATAGGGGCAATCCCAGTTTTATTAAATTTGTGGGGTTGGATAGAATCCATTCACATCCCAGGGGTGGGGATATAGATAGAAAATTATTACAATTGGAATCCAGATGGATTTTCAAGTTGAGGGCGACGGAACCCAAGGGCCTAAACGATAGCATCAACTATCGGGTCTTTTTACCTAATTAGGCTGGACCCGGTTTTTCTGATTTGCTGCATTCCTCTCTCCCCCCCCCCTCTCCCCCCCCCCCTTTTTCTTTTTCCCCCCTAACCATAAACCCCCCCTTTTTTCTCCCCCCCCCCCCCTCCTCACCATGTGTATGGGCTCTACTTGTCCCTGCCGGGCCGGTCCTGATTCTCCCTCCTCTGAGATATTGATCAATGGATCATGACCATTTATTAACTGGACACTTTTAATTACTGGCCCAGTGTTCTGTATATACATTTTCCGTGGACCGCCCTCCTCACCCTGGTCTCAAGGCTTTAAGCTATTAGATTATACTGATATATGTTTTTTGATTTGTCTTCTGTTTTGATCTGGTTTGCTTGAGTATTTGATCCGGCCCATATGGGGATCGTATGTCTGCTGCACTTCTTTATCTTTTCTCTTTTTCCCTTTTGTAGTTTCTCTTTCCCCTTCTTTTTTCCTTTTTTCCATCCTTTTATTCTCCCTCTTCTCTCTTCATTCAAAACCTTTCCCTTCTCCTTTCCTACCATGTTCTTCTTCCCTTCTCTTTTTTGCAGCTGATCCACGGAGTCCCCACTGGTGTCAAATGATCAATATCAAAGAAGATCTGTAGCATAAGGATCAATTGTATTTATTTAATTATATATATTTCCTTATTCTGTTTAGTTTGTTTAATGTTTATTTTGCATATACATTGCCCCATCATGTTCAACTGGACATGTGGGGCTTTGCTTTGGGGATTATGTCATGCAGTATGTCCTTGTTTTCGGCCTGTTTGTCCGCTCCGGGTTCCCCTGTCCCGCCCTGTTCCTGCCTCCTGACGCCGTAGGTGGGCCCGAGTGGAACGCATTTGCGCTCCGGCGGCCTGCTGCGTGCGCTTCCATCCTGGGCGGGGGGCGGGTCCTGCGACGTTTGGTCGCGTGGCGCGCCTTCCCCGCGCAGGCGCTAGGGGTGGCGGTGACGTGGGCGGGGATGGGTGTGCCCGGGGCGGATACAGCCCGGATATATACGCCATTACGGCGTGATGGATGTACTTGCCGCTGTCTGCCTTCGAAAAAGCCGCGAGAGGCGGCGAAACATGTCAGGCATCTGACAGCACATTGCTCGCCTCAACATTGCTCCAGGACCCATCATTCCCATTCTGGTGTCTCCTGCTCTGCAACAGGATGGTAACTATGGACAGTACACTTGCCTGCCTCTGAGCTCTTCAGCAGTGATTTATCTTTGTGCATTTGCTTCATGCTGCTTCGACCTGCTACTACCTCATAACTAGTGCATATGGCATTTGTCCCTGCAATTGAGGGACACTGAGGACTGCATGCATGTTTGCTTTGCCATACTAACTGCTGATATAACGAAGTGATGTGTGCTGTTTGAATGACATTGATGCCTAACCAACATCACATTCCATCTGCTGTTGCTTTATCCTGCTATCTGCCTTGTATCAAGTACTGGTCTGGGCTACATATCTCTACAATTGGAGGATGTTCAGGATTGCTTAGCTGCTTGCTCACTTGCCATCATTTATCAATTGGGTGGTCAATAAGATGGTTTCTCTTTGCTGCTCAAGTTAATGTTGTTTCCTGACAAACATCTACCACACTGTGGGCTGGCTGTTCTCAAATGTCTTTTACAGCCTAAGAAGCCCCACAAACCATCTCTGTTGCTGGTTCAATACAATCTCTTGGTCTCATTACTCCAGGACTATGTGCCATCATTTTTTTGATCTGTGATATATCATCAACTGTTTGCTTGAAGCCATCCTGTTGCTATGGTTGCCGGTACTTTTACTGTTACAGGCAATTTTTTGGAGTCTCCACTGGGCCCTTTTGGGTTTTTTGAGGACTGCAGCCTCATTAACCCTCCTGGCGGTTTGCTAAAAAATCGCCAGGGGGCAGCAAATCTTTTTTTTAAAATGTTTTTTTTTTTTTCCATGTAGCGAGACAAAGTCTCGCTACATGATAGCCGCTGCTCAGCGGCATCCCCCCAGCCCCTCCGATCGCCTCCGGCGATCGGCGATCAGGAGATCCCGTTCAAAGAACGGGATCTCCTGGAGGGCTTCCCCCGTCGCCATGGCGACGGGGCGGGATGACGTCATCGACGTCGTGACGTCAAAGGGGATTCCTATCCACCCCATAGAGCTGCCTGGCACTGATTGGCCAGGCAGCGCACGGGGTCTGGGGGGGGAGGGGGGCGGCTGCGGCGCGACGGATAGCGGCGGATCGGCGGGTAGCGGCAGCGATCGGGCACTGCACGCAGCTAGCAAAGTGCTAGCTGCGTGCAGCAAAAAAAAATTTATGCAAATCGGCCCAGCGGGGCCTGAGCGGTGCCTTCCGGCGGCATAGCCCGAGCTCAGCTCGGGCTTACCGCCAGGAAGGTTAAGTTCCTGGGAGCAATTTCGGGGTCATTTGAGCCACCTTCTTTTATATATTCTTATTATTATGTCATGTATGTTTCTATGGATGTTTTTTTAATTAATAAAGGCTTTTTGTAATTTTTTCATGCACCCAAGAGTCAACTCTCTTCTTTCTGTTAGCACTAAAATATTTTATGTTTGTCATCATGCAGCTGAAAAAAGGCTGCTATTTATTATTATAATTTAGAAAATAGATTTTATTTCTGAAATATTTTTAATTTGGGTCCACTTTAAACGTTGCAATAACCGGGGCGAATAAAATGTGTGGATTTTATCCACAATAGAATATTTTATTTTAACAATATAATGGCTGAAAACTGAGAAATAATTAATTTTTTTTATTTTTTTCTTATTCCAATTAAAATGTGTTTAGAATAAAATAATTGATAGCATAATGTACCTCCCAAAGAAGGCCTAATTGGTGCTGAAAAAAAAAACAAGATATAGATCAAATTGTTGTGATTAGTTGTAATTAAGTTATTGGCGAAAGAATAGGAAGGGCGCTGACAGGTGAAAATTGCTCTTGTCCTAAAGGGTTAAAAACCCTCAGTGGTCAAGTGGTTAAAAGGAAATACTTATGTCAGCCTCCATATCTCTTGCATCAGGTTTATTTTAGAGTCCTTTCACAGTGAATATGTTGTGTTATGTCTCTATGGAGAAGTTTGTCGCATCCAAATGTGATGCAATGACATAGCGTTCAGTGCGGCGGGCCCCATCTGAGTAACACATGCTGTGTGTTTACCTGACAATATGCATATTTACAGTGTCATCGAAGCATACTTTCATTCTACTGTATGCTTCACTGAATTGTCTAAGGCACAATGCAGCATTTGGCAATGCTATGGCAACGCAACATGCACAGTGTGAAAGGACCCTTGAAAAAAGGGCTTTAAATTATGGTTCAACATTCACAGCATTTTTGTTTAAGGTAAGACCAGCAGTGCATTTAGATTCAGAAAATATTTCGACCCTATGACTTTCTCGGATGTTGCACCATTATGTTTTATGCATTTAACTTATCCTATTTTTTTCAGCTCAATAAGAAAAAAGTAAGTCAGCCATTTTTGATAACATTTAACGTTTTCATAGAGGCAAAGAGGGCAATTTCCCCAGGGCCTATGGGGGCCCTCAAGGTGCCCCTCCTCCCCTCCAGCTATGGTGACCCATGAGAGCAGGGTTGCTGTGAGTTTACTCTTTATAGGAAAAGGAGGGGGTGAATAATGTAACCCTCAAAAATCCCCCCCCCCCCCCAGGTTACTTTTGCAGGGTCCAATTGTAGCTAGAACCGGCTCTACACATTGTCAATTTGTCATAAGTATTTGGACCCTTCACTCGGATCTTAGCTGAAGAGGTTAGAGATTACATCTTGGAATCTTCTTGGGTATGATGTGACAAACTTCATGTACCTGGCTTGGCAGATTTTGTGTCATGTTTTTGTGTAGAATCGATAATGGTCTATCAGGGTGGGCAGAGGGTGGTTACTGGACAGCTATTTTTAGGTCCCCCAGAATCTGAGTTCAACTCAGGGCTTTGACTGGCGATTCACACAAATTGCCCAAGTGAGAACGGGCCCATAGGTTTCTATTGCACTATTACTTTCAAAATAGCTAGCGCTTGAGCGTTTTGCCAAAATCGCCGGCAAAACGCTCAGGTGTGAACGGGGCCTTACTGTAATGGCTTCAGCCCTAGTGCTCTTTGGCAGATTTTCAGTAATCCCTTCAGCCTTCAGAGTTTTTTCCCCTTATGCATCATTTCAGCACTCCTCCCATTCATTCACCAATAGCTTTACCACTACTTATCACAACAAAATGATCTATATCTTGTTTTTTCTGCCACCAATTAGGCTTTCTTTGAGTGCTACATTTTGCTAAGACATTTTTTTTTCTAAATGCATTTTAACAGGAATATTATGAAACTAAATTATTTCTCAGTTTTCCGCCATTATAGTTTAAAATAATATATGCTACCATAATTAAAACCCATGTATTTTATTTGATTTGCCCATTTGTCCTGTTTATTACAACCTTTAAATTATGTCCCTATCACAATGTATGGCGCCAATATTGTATTTGGAAGTAAAGGTGCATTTTTTTCAGTTTTGCATCCATCACTAATTACAAGCCCATCATTTAACCACTTCGTCCACAGGTCAGTAGATATACGTCCTCTGGGACTTCATCTAAGCCACAGGTCAGTAGATATACATCTTGTAGCAGAAGCAGTGCTGTGCAGGATTGGGCTTGCTCCTGTGCACATTTTTGGTACTAACTGATGCAGGACTAATTGGTGAATAGGAATATAAGTTTCCTGAGCTAATGAGATTGATTTTTACTATTAAAAATACTTGTATTGTCTCATTTCATAGTGAAAAACACTCTGTAGCATTTTTTCAGAATCAAATATCTTCACCATAAATTGTGACAGGAATATAATCTAAGTTTTGTGATAAGCAGTAAGAATAGCCAAACAAAATTTGTGTTTTTTATCTACAGTAGCACTTTTTATTTTTAAACTGGAATTGGTGAAACTGAGAAATACATGTTTTTTCTATTTTTTCTTTGTTTTCCAATTAAATTCATAGAAAACAAAATTGTTTGAAGGAAAAAAAAATGGCATACAATGAAAGCGTAGTTTGTCTTGAAAAAAACAATATATATTTCATTTCTGTGTCATAAGTAGGAATAAAATTATTTCTGATTAAATAGGGACATAGCTAAACTGTCAAAACTGCTCTGGTCAATAAGTTGAAAACAAGGTCTGGATGCGAAGTGGTTAAAAAATAATAGTAATATACCCTCTTGACAGGCATATTAAAAAAGTTCAGAACCTAAGGTAACTATGTTTTCTTAATTATAATTTTCTTTTTTAATTTAAAGCTTATTTGGCAAATGTTGGGGGTACGGGAAATAAGGAGTTAATTTTAGAATATGTGTAGGTCTGTTAAGTAAAATAAATGTATGTGAGTGTAATTTTACCATTGGCTACAAGATGTCCTCGCCCATTACTTTCTGTTGCATACAATTAGTACACTACACAGGTAGTAATGCATGGATGTGTTACTTCCACATCGCAATGACGCAGGCATCTCCTTGATTGCGGTGTTCATTGACACAGGGACTTAGATCAATGAATTGGAGCCGCGTTCCTATTCATTGTTCTCCAGGCTAACGAGCGGCGCTGAGTACCCCCATGGGTGAACATGCGATCAGCTGCGCTAATGTTTTTTGATGGACATAGCTCCTACGTCCGGCATGCAGCTACATCCAAAAATCCAAAGTGGTTAAAATGTAGTTTTATGC